>NC_132799.1:39803260-40130760 GCF_048594095.1 Paramormyrops kingsleyae
TTTAGACCCAGTATTGTCCCAGTATCTGGTCTTTCTTGGAGTTAGGCTTAGTATATTATTGTAAACAGACTCCTAATTAACTACAGTATTACAAAACGTGTTGTTCAGTATTGAGAACCCACACGACGAGGTAATCACTGGGCTCCATGGGAGACCACGGGAAGTTGGTGTGGCAGCATAATAATGGCGTGTGTTTGTGAAATCCCCAGTGCAGTCTGAGGTGGTCCTCTGCATAAAACCCACATTGTCCCTGGAAACCAGAGATCAGCAAAGTCCCTCATGTCACGGCCAGGGCTGGAGATCAAGGCGAACCACTTTCTTGTATAAACTACATCCTGCTGAGCCACTTCCCCAAAGGTAAAACGAGCACAGAAACACATCCTGGTTGCAGACCTGGCAGGCTATGACATTTACTGCTGCAGATCCGCATTAGCCCTTGGCCTAATGCCATGTAACGTTCACCATTAAGTACAGCACAGCACCAAAGTCTGTTCAGAAACATGTATTTTCTGCTATACAAAGGGGCATTTTGCCATCAAAACAAACAATGAAATTGCTTAAAAAGAAACCCTAATGGATTTAGGTGATCCTTTTGGCGACAGAACCTAAAGTAACCTTTAATTGCACGTTGCATGCTGGGAAAAAAGGGAGTTAACTATGTATAGAGTGGCATTGTGTGAAAAGTGCAGAAAGGTTTATGAGAGTCTTTCCTGTTTAGGAGCGAATTAAAGAATAAATGAATGAATGTGTAAATCTGAAAGGAAAAAGTGAAAAAGAATGAATTAGTAAAGTCAGAGGATGAACCAAAAATTATAAGTAAATTAGTAGGTGAATGAGTGAGTAAATGAGAGAATGGGTGAGTAATGAGGAAATGCAGGAATGTCGACAATTTGGTCATGTCATGATTTTCCTGATTTTGAAGTAAAACTGCCATTTAAATAACACCCTGCTGCATCCATTTGTAGAACTGGAAGCGAGCAGTGGACACAGCTGTTTGCTAAGATGGCCATGTTTTTTGCTAATTATTATTGTATTGTGCATGCGTGTGTGTGTACCTAAAGACTTTTCTCTATTTCAAGCAATTATTTCTGAGTATGAGGCGCCTAAACAGACATATATACTGGAAAAGCTTACACCCTGAGGGTATCCCCAGAAAATAGACTTTAAAATAAATTCATCTGTTTAAAAAATGTAAAGTTCCCATTTTAACCTTTATCAAAAAGAATGGATTCAACAGCAGTTTATTACAAAGACAGGATGTGTCTGTATGTGTGGTGAAAAGGGCAAGTCACTTGAAATTATTTGTTTCTTTGTTCAGGGGTCTATACAAATTAAAGCATTGTTTTTTCTCAGAACAATATCTTCCTTAAGATATTTATGGATTCCTTCATTTTTAAAATAAATTAATATTTAAAAATAATAAAAAAAAAAACTTATTGCTGAACTGGCAACCCATTGGTTGACAAGGGCTTGACAAGATCTCACATCCTCAATGACTACTCCATCCATCCATTTTCCAAAACCACTTGTTCTATTCAGAGGGATATGAAGCCCATGGGCACAAGGCAGGGAACAACCCAAGATGGGGCACCAACCAAGCCCAGGCCAGACTCACACAGGCACAGTATGCATTGTCAGCATTGTTTTGGACCATGGGAGGAAACTGGAGTAAACCCCACAATGCCATGGGGAGAACATGCAAACTTCACAAGCATGGAACCCTGGGGGATACTTGAACCCAGGTCCCAGAGGTGGGGTTAGATTTTCCTGCGTGTGGGATGAAAGCATATTTTCTGTTACTGTCTGATCATATGGTGGCATTCTGTGGCTGTCATTTTATGCCACACGTAATATGCTGCCACACAGAAGGCCTATAGGGGGCGCATGTACAGTTGAAATACCATTCATGTTCTCCTGTTTTGATATTTTCTTTATGGTTATTGTGAACTACAATCTTGCAGCCTCTGGATGAGCCGTCCCAAAGCCCCAACTCCAGTGGGATAAGGGCACTATGCCAGTTATGCCCAGGGGGATAACGGATAATTTGACTTCTTTTCATCCTCCTATTTCTTCTGTTGCTGCAGATGGGTGCGATCACAAAGATCTGCAAACGACCCTTAATCCTCATCACAGGGAAATGCGCACATCTGGCCTGTGTGTGTCATGGAAAAAGCTGGGGAGCACCCCCCCACTCTGCAGCACCCGCATGCGGCATGAGTCCCCTCCCCCCAACTTGGAAAGATTATCCGAAGATGTTTGTCCTGAAGTGAACCCCTGCTACACGTCTTTCAGCCACAAACAAAAGCTACCAGCTGGCTGCCCCCACATCTCTGGGCTGACATTTGGAGATCATGGCATTCCGAGAGAGGGATGATAGCTTAATTATGGTGGCGTTCTGGGCTGGAGTCCCCTTTGATTGACCCCTGTTATGGAATCCCATATTTTGGGGCGGGGTTGGGTGGTGTAATACGTTGAATAACAGGCCCCAAGGCCTGGGAATGCTGATGTTCAGTATTACAGGCAGTCCCCAGGTTACAAATGAGATCCATTCCCTAAGTATGTCTTTAAGTCAAATATGTAGATAAGTTGGAACAATAAAAATACATAACTACACAATATTATTATTATTATTCATAATAATTATTATTATCTAGTAATAATAAAACTAATTACATATGGTACTGTACTGTATGTCGAGCCAATGAACTGCTAAATAATTAACTGCATTCATTATTACGTTCAGTGTGTGCATTCATTATTACAGACAACTGCATTTAACCTGAATTTTTAATATAATAGGCTTTATGGCAGTCTGTTTGTAAGTATGCATTGTCCATATATTGGACATTGTTAACCTGGGGACTGCCTATAAATACAGTTTCCTTCACATACACTATATTGCCAAAAGTATTGGGACACACATCCTTACACACACATGAACTTTAATGACATCCCATTCTTAATACATAGGCTTTAATATGGAGTTGGCCCACCCTTTGCAGCTATAACAGCTTCGGCTCTTCTGGGAAGTCTGTCCACAAGGTTTAGGAGTGTGTTTATGGGAATTTTTGACCATTCTCCCAGGAGAGCATTTGTGAGGTCAGGCACTGATGTTGGATGAGAAGGCCTGGCTCGCTGTCTCTGCTCTAATTCATCCCAAAGGTGTTTTATTGGGTTGAACCGTTGAGGTCGGGGTCCTGTGCAGGACAGTCAAGTTGCTTCACACGGTCACACCAGACTTGCTCATCCATGTCCTTATGAACCTTGCTTTGTGCATTGGTGCGCAGTCATGTTGGAACGGGAAAGGGCCATCCCCAAACTGTTCCCACTAAGTTGGGAGCATAAAATTGTACAAAATGGCTTTGAATGCTGCAGCATTAAGTATTCCTTTCACTGGAACTAAGGGGCCAAGCCCAACCCCTGAAAAAAACCCCTAGACAATAATCCCTCCTCCAACAAACTTTACGCTTCGTACAATGCAGTCAGGCAAGTTCCGTTCTTCTGGCAACCACCAAACCCTGACTCGTCCATCGGATTGCTAGACAGAGAACCATGATTCATCACTCCAGAAAACACATCTCCACTGCTCTAGAGTCCAGTGGCGGCGTGTTTTACACCACTGCATCCGACGCTTTGTATTGCACTTGGTGATATAAGGCTTTGATGCAGCTGCTCGGCCATGGGAACCCATTCCATGAAGTTCTCTATACACTGTTCTTGAGCTAATTTGAAGACCACACAAAGTTTGGAGGTCTGTAATATTGGAATATTTAGTAGCGAGGAAATTTCACAAATGGACTTATTGCACAGGTGCATCATATCACGGTATCACGCTTGAATTCACTGAGCTCCTGAGAGCAACCCATTCTTTCACAAATGTTTTTAGAAGCAGTCTGCATGCCTAGGTGCTTGATTTTATATACCTGTGGCCATGGAAGTGACTGGAACAAGTGAATTCAATGATTTGGAGGGGTGTCCCAATACTTTTGGCAATATAGGGCATTTTTCCACCGCACCAGGTACCGTACTTTCGGTACTTCCATAAGGTGCCGAAAGTTTGGTACTTCTTTCATGTCGGTTTTCCACTGGCATAAAAAATGGTACCGGCGCCAAATGACATCATCAGTGACCGCCCCTGACTGACAGCCCAAAATTTAAACTAACAATTGAGGCTGGAAAATGCGGTTTATTGTTATGTCAGCTTCTATCACAGTATAAGATTCAGTAAAATCTAAATCATGCTGCCATCAATTACGTTTACGTAGGTACACTTACTTTGGCTAAGCCGATCAAAGCAGTAAGAATTAGCTTACTGCTAATTAAGTCTTTTGAAAGCAAACAAATTATTTATATGTTTTTTGATTTTCAAGCGGCATTGTTCGGTGTTTCGCATGTGCCCCATTTCTTCCAAGCGGCTTGGTATTACGGTGTTCCGGGCAATTCAGTTTCCCTATGTTTCTCCTGTCTATCAGGAAATAATGTTTCCCCTAATATTAAAACAAAGAGGTATGTGAAATGTCTGAAAATCACTCAGGTACATTATTATGTGAATACAGTAGATCGTCACGCATAATATAGTCTTATAAGCAATACGTACCGTTTTCATCAAGAAATATCTCTATCCAGCGAATTAAGTAATTTCATTTATTATCTGTAAAAACAAAAAACATAGAAATGACATGTGATGTTTTAAAATTAATATATGGCTTGTTTACCTCAAGAGCTTCGTAAAAAGACATGAAAACAGCAGCGAAACCGTGTACAAATCAGCGCGCGACAGGGGAAACATAGGGAAACTGAATTGCTCGGAACGGCAAAAACTTTTTTATTTCGAGTCGTGCCATCCAAATCCCACTGGATCTGTTCATCCGGCGATTAAAGCCTGTGTTTCCTCGTTTGTCCATCCTTCCATTTTACTTTTTTATATTTTTGTTTCTACTGCTTTTTATTTTGTTTCTCGCTGTGATCGCTCTGTTCGCTGTGTGTTTCAAAAGATGGCGGTTGTATTTTGCGTTTCAGCTAGTGGTGGGCGGATCGATCCAAATATCGATAATATCGATAATAATGTTGGTACTGATATTGATCGATACCAGTTCAATGAGATCGATACTTCAGTTTCAACCTCTCTCCCTAATGCACTGCGGCTGTCTGTGTTCGCGCTGCTCCTCTCAATTGCCGCTCTCGGCTGTCACGTGACTCAGCGGGCCAGGCTAACACACAGGCGCGGCCGGGCGGACACACACTATAATATTTATAATAAAGTATTATAATAGTGGGAGGCTGAGTCATGCTCGCAATAATTAAACAGCAGGGATAGTTCGGGGTTTCATCATCAGATGGCGCCCGCACTACTCCTCATACACACGGTTGGCGCACGCACACATACATACAAAAACACACACACACACAACAATAAACATTAACCACTATACATGACATAACACACAGCACATTTATAATCACACAAGGGATTAATGAGAACTATTTACAAGCTGGGATCAGTCCAACATGCCGCGCTCAGGCCGGTACCTCCGCGCTGCAGTATTTATTTACATATAAACTTTGCCCAAATTCTGTCCTGGGTTTTTACCTAATTAATTTTAAAAAATCACAAAAACACTTAAAGGTAATGAAAATCAATTCAGTTTTAGCAATTTGATGATGCATCCACCTTAATTATTAAGAATTATCGATATCGGTATCGTATCGGCGATACTTTCCCTGTATTTACTTGCAGGGTTCCCGCGGGGTCTTAAAAAGTCTAAAATTCAGAAAGTTAAATGTCTTAAAAATGCCCAGATTTTCATCCTAGGTCTTAAATTCAATATACCTAAGTCTTAAAATTCTTACCTCCGTTCATTCCCAAAAAGCGTTGTCCGCAGAAATTAAAATAGTAAAACTAATCCGTTGCTTGTGTTTTCTGGTCTGCACCGGTGTCTGCGTGGTAATAAAACTACAAATCCCATCGCGTGATCACTGCAGCTAGGCAAACAAACAGTTTGAGAAGGGTCTGGCTGCAGAACGTGCACTTTCAGCCACTGACGTCAGGTGCACGCTCAGCTACAACAGGAAGTGCAGGGGAATCAAGCGCTAACTTAGTTCTTGAGGCCAATGTGAACGGTATGTTGTTTTATTATTTGTATTACTGAATGAAATTTTATGCCATACAGTATTGCAATGTAAATGTTTTGATGTAGTAACTTTTTTCTCTGATGACTGGAGCGAATTTTTTCAGTTAAAAGGCAACTACTAGCCAAATTATAATTAAAATAAACACATTTCTCCTTTTACAGAGCTTTTCATGGAGTTACCTTGTGAAAGTCTTAGTTTCCAGCATATAGTTTTTAGTTGTTCGTGTGGTCTTGAGGAGAACGTTTCTCGGTCTCCTTATGGTAAGGCAAGTTTTTATTATCATACACAGGGGTTATTTAATATGATTTATAAAAACAAGCTTTTAAAAAGTTAAACCAAGACAAAAAAAGCAAAATAGAGATGAAAAAAAACTTATTTGAATAAAAATTGCTTAGAAAATCTAAAAAATCTGATTAAAAGTGCAGTATGTCGTGCCCCGCTCCTCCGCTCCTCCCGTGTGCCACGCCCCCTCGTTAACCCAGTGTTTATCAGCTGTTTCCAGTAGTTTTCATTATCGTTGATGGGTTTGGAACGTAACTTCCGCGATAGGCGGGGGATCACTATATACTTTCACCTATCGCTGATGGGTCTGGATCCCCCGCCTATCCCGCAATAGGTGAAAATACGCGATATAGAAAGACCATATACATCAACTTTTTATAATTTAAGCCTTAAAATACCACTTCCACATTCTTTAAAAACATGTGAACTTATTAAAACGCACTTTGTAAACACATATGATATGTGGATGTTGGGCTAAGGATATAAGTGACATAAAATATGAGAAATTCTGGTATCATTCGAATGTTTCTAGTAACGCATCGTGTTGGTCTTAAATTTTACTCATACTGGTCTTAAAATGTCTTAAAAAGGTCTTAAATTTAACTTACTGAAACCTGCAAGAACCCTGACTTGGTATCGCATCGATACTAAATCGTGTAGTATCGCACACCACTAGTTTCAGCGGCAGGCTATTTGCATAACCAATCGACAGCAAATACGTTTGCAAGTACCACCCTAAAGTACCGAAGTACCAAAGAAGTACCCCAACTGGTATTGGTACTCGACCGGAAGTCAATGGAAAAGCGAAAGTACCGTACTTTGTGCGGTGGAAAAGCGCCTATAATGTATTGAGAGTTTTACATATACACTGTACACAGTTTTACTCCCACACATGCACCGGCTTAATCATAGAAATTTTGAACAGAGTGGAATGGAATTTGGGGTTATAATGGTGGCACAGTGGCTCAGTGCTTAGTACTGTTGCCTTACACCTCTGGGACCAAGATTTGAGTCTGTGCCCCAGCTTTACATGTGTAGAGTTTGCATGTTCTCCCCATGTTGTTGTGGGGTTTCTGACAGTCAAGGTTTAACAACAACAAACAAGGCTGTCACCTTGATGTATTTGGGAAATGCAATTGAAATGAATTGATAATGATACACAAGGTGCATTAGTGATATAATGATTAAAGTGCCTTGAATGTCAGTTATAGTTGCATGTTTACAGAGGTGGATGAACATGACAAGTATACAAATATGATTTTGGGAAGACAGCAAATCAGGTTTCAAATAGGTTATGCAGAGTGATAAACTAAATCAGGTCAGGTTATGGAGCACGCACTGGTACAGTGGGTGTTGCTGCACCCACAACACGATGAAGCACCTCGAAATTCCAGTTAACGCCCCCCAGGCCAACATGTGGGCCAGTTCCACACTCCAGAAATACCTATCTATCTGCTGCATCCAGATGTTACGTGGGCATCCCCTTGGCCTGGTCCAGATGCTTGCATCCTCAGCAATGCTAGTTAATCCCAGATATTTTCTGTCAAGTTCACTGTCAAAATTTTGGTGATGTGGGTTTTCTTTTACTTGTAAAATAATGTACTGATGGGACATGCTTTTATGCATGTATTTAAACTTCGCAATTTACAATTGCTGAAATATGTCCTCGATATGGAAGGCTAACTAACAGTCTAATTAGCAGGCTAACTGTCTGAATAGCTGGCAGGCAAACTGCCAGGCTAACAGGTCTAACTAACTGTCAGGCTGTCTGACTAACTGTCATGCTAACCGTCTGGCTAATTGCCATGCTTGTGGTGCGTTCGATTATTTCTCTCCAAGTCGGAACTCGGATGAAAACGTCACGAAACGTCACGAAAAACGTCACTTCCCGTCGGAAACACGCCTCTTTTATGACGTTGAAGTCGGACAAGATTTTGTTGTCCGAGTTGCCCCTGTGACGTAATTTCAACATGGCGACTTGGTTTGTTTGTAGTTTATTTACCGTTCGAAAAAAGAATATCGCTATGAATGTACTAAAATATTTTATAAAGCTTTTAATGTGGTTTGACTAGTTCGTGTTTCTTGTTTGTCTCTCGGAAAAATCTCAATTTCTCCATTTTCTCCATTTGGAAAACTCCAAATCTGCTAAAATATAAAGCAACAACACACAGCAACGTGTTCATGGAGGCAGCCATGTTTGTTCCGAGATGTGGGTAGCTCGAACGGGAGATTGTCGGACGTGATGTCACTCAACTCGGAATTTCCGAGTTCCGAGAGAAAAACGAACGCACCATTGGTGTCTGACTAACTGTCATGCTGACCATCTGGCTAACTGCCATGCTTGCTGTCTGACTAACTGTCATGCTGACCATCTGGCTAACTGCCATGCTTGCTGTCTGACTATCATACTAACCATCTGGCTAACTGCCATGCTTGCTGTCTGGCTATCATACTAACCATCTGGCTAACTGCCATGCTTGCTGTCTGACTAACTGTCATGCTAACCATCTGGCTAACTGCCATGCTTGCTGTCTGACTGTCATGCTAACCATCTGGCTAATTGCAATGCTTGCTGTCTGGCTAACTGGCATGCTAACTAGAGCCCGACCGATAAAGGATTTTGAAGGCCGATACCGATACAAATATTTGTTGGTTTTAAAATCCGATATTCCGATATATCGGCCGATATATATATATATATATATATATATATATATATATATATATATATATATATATATATATATATATATATATATATATATATATATTTTTTTTTTTTTTCTTATTTCAGAAACGCGCAACAAAACATTAACAGATTTCCCTAACATTAGTTATTTGTAGTTATTTATGAGTTTTAACTAAAATAATATGATAATGCATTTTAAAAAGAAACTTGTTTCTTTTATTGTCACAAAAGAACAGAGGAACATCAAAATATATTAAAGTTCTGATAAATAAAATGTATAAAAATACAAACTTAAGATATGAAACGTAAAGTCCTTTGAACAAAAACACAAAAACAACAACAACCAAATCAAAGTTACCAGTTTTAAAAGACTTGGCAAGCTTCATAAATATAACTTTTGAATAGCACAAGCAATAGAACTTTTATGCACAAGCTACGTTTGATACTTTTAGACATAGAGAAAATGTTCACTCCTCGCAAATGTCTAATTTACATTAGTTACAGTCCCTGCATTATAAAGAGATATGCTAGTTATAAATACAGTAATCATTACTTTATTTAGGCAGAATAAGTTCGTTGTGGTTTCCAAGCTCATTAATGTTAACGTTAGCGGTCTTCCACTGATAGTGGCATTAGCTAGCTTTGTGGTTAGCTAGTCTATGATGAGCCATAATTTAGCAATGGATAACGTCATACTGCAAATTGTAAAACATACATTTTCAATATAACAGGCCAAGGAGAGATGATATGTCTCACTGCTATAACTGTCATGCTATTAAAGAAATACTTCAGTCTCATTGTCAAAAGTTAAAAGGACAGTCAGTCAACTACACTGTAACAACGTAACGTAATTAAAAGCTAATTCCGCTTCACTCTCGGCTTATTTAACAGCAGCAAAACTGGACATGATAGTCACGAATTTTGTCATGCTTATTTGAGTTAAGAGAACTGATGGGGATCTTCTTTTAATTGTTATTCAAGCAATGTATGTCTTGTGACCAACTCACCATGAACACACTTCACCGATGATCTCACTCGCGGATAACTGGTTCTCTCTCCCCGACTCTGGCTGGATCAGCAGGTTGCAGGATGTGTTGAGTATAGCTCTCACGTTATACACGAGTGTTGCTAACAGGGACGGTGTAGAGTGCCCTCTGGTGGACAAACTATACAACGCCAACACTCATGACATGGTTGAAGGGTGTTTCGTCCGTTTTTATATTATTTTTGAAATATTCATTTATCGGCCATTATAAATGCTGATACCAATAGTTTGGAAAATGCCTAATATCGGCCGATAATATCGGCCTGCCGATAAATCGGTCGGGCTCTAATGCTAACCATCTGGCTAATTGCAATGCTTGCTGTCTGGCTAATTGGCATGCTAACCATCTGGCTAACTGCCATGCTTGCTGTCTAACTATCATGCTAACCATCTGGCTAACTGCCATGCTTCCTGTCTGACTAACAGTCATGCTAACCATTTGGCTAACTGCCATGCTTGCTGTCTGACTAACTGTCATGCTAACCATCTGGCTAACTGCCATGCTTCCTGTCTGACTAACTGTCATGCTAACCATCTGGCTAACTGCCATGCTTCCTGTCTGACTAACAGTCATGCTAACCATCTGGCTAACTGCCATGCTTGCTGTCCGACTAACTGCCATGCTAACCATCTGGCTAACTACCATGCTTGCTGTCTGACTAACTGTCATGCTAACCATCTGGCTAACTGCCATGCTTGCTGTCTGACTAACTGCAATGCTAACCATCTGGCTAACTGCCATGCTAACCATCTGGCTAACTGCCATGCTTGCTGTCTGACTAACTGTCATGCTAACCATCTGGCTAACTGCCATGCTTGCTGTCTGGCTAACTGGCATGCTAACCATCTGCCTAACTATCAGACTAACTCCTCTCACTTTACTCCACAGATTCCTTATGGTGTTGGTGTGTCTGCTGTTTAGTGTGCTGTCTACCATTGAGTTCTATGCAGAATTTGCCATCGGGACACTCTTCTGGATGGTGAGTTTGTTGATTTTATTAGGACCATCCCTGCTATCTATTATTTCACTCTAAGAAATTAGTATGTAAAATGTGGAAATATTGTAACGTTAATGGAACATTAAGAATGCTCTATGCCAACTTTGAGAAGACCTTTAAATAACATTTAAGAACATAAGAACATAAGAACATAAGAAATATACAAACGAGAGGAGGCCATTCGGCCCATCGAGCTCGCTTGGGGAGAACTTAACTAATAGCTCAGAGTTGTTAAAATCTTATCTAGCTCTGATTTAAAGGAACCCAAGGATTCAGCTTGCACTACGTTATCAGGAAGACTATTCCATACTCTGACTACACGCTGTGTAAAGAAGTGCTTCCTTAAATCCAGTTTGAAATGTTCTCCCGCTAATTTCCACCTATGGCCACGAGTTCTTGTATTTGAACTAATGCTGAAGTAACTATTCGGTTGAACAGCATCCAAACCTGTTAGAATCTTATAGACCTGGATCATGTCCCCCCTCAGTCTCCTTTGCTTGAGGCTGAACAGATTTAGCTCAAATAACCTTTCCTCGTATGACATTCCTCTAAGACCAGGAATCATTCTTGTGGCCCTACGCTGCACCTTTTCTAAGGCCGCTATGTCCTTTTTAAGATATGGTGACCAAACCTGTACACAATATTCTAGGTGAGGTCTCACCAAGGAATTGTATAATCTTAGCATTACCTCCCTTGACTTAAACTCCACACACCTGGAGATATACCCCAACATCCTATTGGCCTTTTTTATTGCTTCCCCGCACTGGCGAGAATGAGACATGGAAGCATCAACATACACACCAAGGTCTTTCTCATAATCAGCTACCTTTATTTCAGTAGGTCCCATAAAATACCTGTACTTTATATTTCTGCTCCCTACATGGAGTACCTTACATTTGTCTATGTTAAATTTCATCTGCCAGGTGTCAATTTAATTAGTGACTGGGCTAAGATCCTGCTGTAGCTGCTGAGCCGCTAGTTCAGTATCTGCTACACCACCCACCTTGGTGTCATCTGCAAATTTCACCAGTTTACTGTATATATTGGTGTCTATATCATTTATGTAAATAAGGAACAAAAGTGGTCCTAAAATTGAACCCTGCGGTACCCCACTATGAACGCAGGCCCACTGTGACATCGAGCCTCTTATAACTACTCGCTGCTTCCTATCCGTTAACCAGTTATCAATCCAAGTCGCTACAGTTCCTAAAATACCTGTCGCTTTGAGTTTAAGTGAGAGCCTCTTGTGGGGAACAACATCAAAAGCCTTTTGGAAATCTAAATAGATGACATCATAGGCCTTCTTATCATCAACTTCCTGAGTGGCTTCCTCAAAAAACTCCAACAGATTTGTTAAACAGGATCTACCTCTCCTAAATCCATGCTGGCTATCCCTCAAAATGTTATTTGAGTCCAGGTAATCTACCATTTTCTCTTTGATTATAGCCTCCATAACTTTACCAGTTATACAAGTTAGACTGATTGGCCTATAGTTTGACAAATTACTTCTATCCCCTTTTTTGAAAATGGGCGTTATGTTGGCATGCTTCCAATCAGAAGGTACCACACCTTCAGATAAGGATTTTTGAAACAGTAATGTTAAGGGTTGGCAAATAATATCCCTCATCTCTTTTAACACTATAGGTAAGATGCCATCAGGGCCCTGTGATTTATTTATTTTGAGCTTAGCTAGGCTTTGCAAAACATCAGCTTCAGTTATATATATATTAGTTATAGACGATGTTGGATTAGTAATAAGAACTGGTAAGTTACTAGTGTCCTCAACAGTGAATACCCGTGCAAAACTATCATTGAACTCATTTACTATGTCAATGTCGTTTTCAATTATAAGACCCTTACTATCCTGCAGATTAGTGATTAAAAGAGCTCTAAAAGCTGAAGAGTTAAAATACTGGAAGAAACTTTTAACGTCATCCTTAGCCTCCAATGCGATCTTCCTTTCGACATTCCTTTTAGCTCGTCTAATGTCATTTTTTAATTCAGCCTGTAGATTTAGATACTCTTGCTTTATTATGTCATCATCAGTTATTTTCCATCTCTGGAACAAAGCCCTTTTCCTCCTTACTTTATACTTTATGTCCCTATTAAACCACCTAGGTTGCAATTTCATTGATTTATTCTTGCTAGAAACAGGTATGAAGTCCTCTTGTACAGTACTTGCAATAATGTGCTTTTAAAAAATCCCCATGCCTCTTCAACTGTTTTGTTAATTAACTCCATCCAGTTCACAGTTTCTAGTTTTAATCTCATACAATTGAAGTTAGCTTTCCTAACATTATATATTTTTGATTTGGACTTTGCTCTTCGGGCACTAAACTTAACCTCAAATTTAACCATGTTATGATCGCTACTGTCAAGTGGTTCTAAAACATCTAATTTACCAATCCTGTCCTGGTTATTAGACAAAACAAGATCAAGAATGGCATCTCCCCTGGTAGGGGTGTTAACAAACTGAGTAAAAAAACAATCCTGTACTAATTCCACCATGTCAAGTTCATTTTCAGAAGAGCCAGCAACAATGTCCCACTGCATCCCCGGTAGATTAAAATCACCCATAACTACCACATCATTTTTATTGCTCATAATCCTAATATCACTGTATAACAATCTGCTTTCCTCAGCAGCTACATTGGGTGCTCTGTAACAAACACCGACAATTAGGCTATTTGAGTTTGTAGCATCTAATTTTACCCATATAGCTTCCGTACTTTTACTTATATCAGTAAGCTCCCTTGCCTGCAAGTTTTCCTTTACATATACTGCAACACCACCTCCCTTCTTACCTATACGGTCTTTACGGAACAATGTGTAACCATCCATATTATATTCTTGTCCATCCTTATCACTCAACCACGTTTCAGTTATTGCTATAATATCATAAGAGTCTGATGAGATAAGAGCCTCTAAATCATGAATTTTATTCCTAATACTCCTGGCGTTTAAATACAGACAACAAAGGGTAGGCCTATTACAGTGCCTACTTATAATATGATTTATTGGGGCTTTCCGTTTCCCCCCAGTTACATACTTAACTAACCTCCCTGCCCCCCCAGTCCCTAGTTTAAACATTCCTCAACTACTCTACAAATACGCCTTCCCAGTACACTGGTTCCCCTCTGGTTCAGATGCAACCCATCCGGCTTGAACAGGTCCCACCTGTTCCAGAAGGTCCTCCAGTGCCCCATAAACCTAAACCCCTCTTTCCTACACCATCCTTTTAGCCACGCATTTAATCTCCTTATCTCAGTTAACTTAGCCTGACTTGCGCGTGGCCAGAGATGGGCATAAATACATAGAAATGTATTTAAAATAAAAATACAAAATACTGAGTGGAAAAATGTATTTAAATACAAATACAAAATACTGTGTAAAAAAATGTATTTAAATACAAATACAGTATTTTGTATTTTTAAAGTACACAAAATACATGTGAAATTGGCCATCAAGTGCAGGCATCCCTATTTAGGCTGAAATATATCTGGACATATTCTGAAACAAAAACATTTAGATGTGTACTACCGATTTACAGAATTATATAACGAGGCACATTGTCGGCATTCCTATGGAAGCCCGTTTCCGCCACCGGAGAAAAAAATTATATAAAATTAAAGTCGAAATTTCGACTTAGTTATCTCGTTATTTCGAGTGTTACGCTTCTCGTTACTCCGGTGGCGGAAACGGGCTTCCATACATTCCACTCTGTCACGGAGTGTGCGCACAAAAAAAAAAAAACTTTACCTGGCAACGTGCAAGTGTAAATATGAATCTCCTTTCGCGCTTCAAACAGCAAAGTACAACTGAACCAAGTACATCACACTATATTATTCATTCATTCATGCTTCTTCATCCACCCCAACGTTCCAATAATTCCTGCTGCCCCACTAAACACTGCAAGGATTTATTTGCTCTAAATGACCTAGGCCTATGTAAACGATTTTGAAAAGTTTAATCAATTCACACTTTATATCATCGCTGCCTAAGATATATAAAGTTCTGTCATATCACCCAGCCCTAACATGCAGTAATGTTTTAAACACATTTCACTAGCTAGTTGATAGATTTTTTTTAAAAAAACTATCAAAACTGATTGGCTAACAGGCAGCTAACGCTATTTTCCTCCTACACGTGTCGGTGCTTTTTTATTCTTCCATGTTTACTGAAGGCAAATCTGAATGATGCACCATTTTAACTTTAATCAACACGGAATTGATCATGATGACACCCTTACCTTATGCAGAATACTGAGTAAAGTCGCTGATCCAATGCTAACTCTGCTGCAGGCAGCTCACGTGCATGAGTGTTAAGGTTGGGGGAGGGGTGTGTCTGAACTAAATCAGCACCCAGATAAAGAGGTTGATTGGCACAAAGTATTTTATGTATTTTGAAAGTACAAAATGCTCATCTTAAATGTATTTAAATACAAATTACATTAGATTTTTCCCAAAGGCTTTACAATACAAAATACAAAATAGTATTTTGTATTTCAAATACGTATTTTAAATACATTTATCTAAAATACTGCCCATCCCTGCGCGTGGCACGGGGAGTATTTCAGAAAATACCACCATGGACGTTCTGCTTCTAAGCTTATTGGCGACTTCTATAAATTTATCCTGCAGAACAGCCCTTCTACCCTTGCCTATGTCATTGGTGCCAACATGCACCACGACAACTGGATCCACCCCAGCTGAGGCCAAAAGCTTGTCCACACGATCTGGAAGGTCTCCGACCTGGGCACCAGGCAGGCAAGACACCGTACGGGACCCTCTATCACGCGTGCACACATAACTGTCTACTCCCCTAATAATTGAATCCCCCACTACCACAACCTCCCTTTTTCTGGGGGGAGGGGGCTCCTCAGTGCCCAAGGGCCCACCTGCTTCCCCAGTCCCTTCCGGCTCTAAAGCTGGAAGCACCTGAAACCTGTTAGACACAGACACCTCAGGTGATGCCGCCTCTGTAACATGTGTACGCCTTTTCCTGCGTCTACGACCTACGGTCACCCAGCTCTCTCGACCTCTCTGCTCTTCATTCTCCCTCCCCCCCGCTAGTGGCGTACACACCATCTCCCTAAACGGCGTATCAACTAGCTCATCTAACTCACTGTTGCATTGGATGCAAGCCAGTTGCTCCTCAAGGTCGCGAACCTTGACCATGAGTGAGTCCACTAGCTTACATCGCTCGCAGATGAAGTCCGACTGGACACTAACGTCCAGAAGGGCAAACATCTTGCAAACACAACACTGAGCCGGCCCCATAATTAACTAACTCACTATGACCCCGTACTCCCAGCCCAGTAAATTTATATAGTGTATTTAACTATAAAGATTAATTTGCGTAACAATAAATGCAGTAACGTGCGGAGTACACTAAAATAAGTTATTACTTGTGTTAAAACGGAACTTAATTATTATTTTATTTAAAATTTTAAACCTGATAAATTTACTACTACTTACCAGAAGAAGTTCTGCCTGAACCAAGTATGAACTAAAAACAAGGCGAAATCGAAGTTGCTCTTGGGAGGTCGAAAAACCACAAAAACCCCCTCACAGCAGGCTACTGCCGGAGCGGGAAAAAAGTGGAAAATGTCCTCCCGGCCCCGACTGGCGACCGAGCAAAGCTCAGGAGCAACTGTCCTTTTCCGACTCTGGGTAGCGATACCGACGTTAGATATTATTAGTTATTATCGCCCCGCGGGTGTTTGCTACGGAGTTTAAACGCGGACAGAAAAACGCCGCTCAGAAAAATCGCGCTAATTTGCTAATGTTCTGGGAACGCTCTCTACTAGTCGGGCTGCAGCTGGACCTGCATATCCTTTAATCTACTTCCACTGCAAATGACAGTTACTGCAGAAGGTCATGGTAATATATGCATTAGTATACTGTAAAATGTAAGATTATATAGAAAATATATCCAAGAAATACTTGTAAAACCTAAGGAAGATCTGCAGTAAGTGGGTTTCAGAATGGATAGAAAAATGACCGATGGATTGATAAACTGGTGGATGGATGTATGGTTGGTTGGATGGATGATGGAGAGACAGGTATTGTCAGTGACATAAGTTAAAAATTAATTTCTGTTGCTTTACTTCAAGCAGATGCTCACACGTTCCCAAGTGTACATACATTATTCAGCATGACCCTGCAGGCCGGTTTCCACTCGCTCACTTCCCAAGAGGGAACAGTCACTCCACCTGCTCGCTCGCCTTTCCCCAAGCAGCAGTCACATTGACCGTGTTTGCAAGGTGCTCTGGAACTGGTTTCCTGACCCAATGTCGCTCTGTTAGAAGCCCATCTACCAGGTCAGGCCCTAAGCCTGTGCCTTGAATCAGTGCAGATTTCAGTAGCTGGCTTAGCTCAGGTGACTAAGGTTGCAAAACTTGAATTTCCTCCCCTTATCCCTGACACACATCACTGGAAGATGGCTGGTGTCCATGACAGCTGCTTACGTGACATGGGGCATCTGCCAGCTGCCATCCCATGTGGGGGTGGGGGTGGGTTGGCCATGCTCTGTCCCCACATTGTCCTCTGGAAAGCTGACCTGACCCTGTGTAGCAGCACAGGGTAAAAAATAAATAAAACATTACGACTGAGGGGACTGGATGCCTTTTTCTGAATCTGACTTTTTTACTTAAGACTTAGGACTCTGAAATGAAAAGACAATATTATTGTATCGGGCTGGTGAAGCCAGCCCTCTTAACGGCGCCAGGGAGCCATTCTCCTCACCCTTCATAAAGCGTGAAGCAGAACAAACATAGTGCATCTTTGTGGTCCATCAGACCAGAACCATGGAATTTCAGAAGAGAGAGACGCTCTTTACCTGGTGTTATGTAACGAGGGACAGGATGGTGCTTGTCCTGTGACTACAAGCTGAGACGGCTGGGTGAAATTAAATTAGGAAGAGTGGTAGATTAGCCATCCCCAGCAGTCTGAGGGTGACAGTGACATGGGGTGCTGTCAGTCACCTGCAGAGAGATCCCAACACCCCCACTCCCCCACGGAGATCATATCCTGCCATGTTATGGCTGACAGGCAGCAGATATCATATGTCACACACAGGCCAAAAACCAGGCAGTCAAAGCAATAAAAAAGACCACCCAGGTGAACTTACGGCCAGGGTGGGGAGACCACAGGGAGTCACCGCCCACAGTGCAGGTCTGTGGGTTTTGATGTTTGCTGGCTGCACCTGTCAAGTACTTTATGTACGGTGAAACTTGGGGAGCTTGGTTTTCCATCAACGCTATCCTCTGTCGACCAACATCATCATTGTCATCATCATCCAATTATCTTTGAGCTACAGCATGAAGAATGACCTGAATGTGTCATCATACTGCTGCTTCAGTTGGTCCTGTCCCAATCACGTCCTCCCTGATTCTGCCAAACCCATTTGGAGTTACCTCAACCTCACAGTCAATGACATTTAGACTGGTATATCTATGATGACTTTTAAATCAGCAACAATGTAAATGATTCCTGACAGAAATAAGCTGAGTTGGGTTTCTGTTGGGTTTCTTCAGCAGTCAAAGCCCAGACAAACACATTTCATGATAACTACAGCAGTTGGATGAGAACAGGTAGGGTTGATAATGGTAATGTCCTCATCATCGGAAATGTTATCAGGCCCTTTTTCCTCATCCTGGGGTGGCCTGAGCCACACTGTTTACCACCCTGTCTGTTACTGTGGCAATTAAGCACTAGTATTGAAAAATGGGATGCTTTCCTTTGGCTCGCTAAATGTTATCACGTGACATTGTTAAGTTATGTGATTAATGGTTTTCACACAAGTTGACAAAGTATATGATGGTCTTGCAATTGAAAAATAAACATATTTTCAGCTGAAGTTAACTTGTGTTAAACTTGAAAATGTTAGATAGATAAAAGGTAAAAAATTAAAAGTACTCAATAACTTGAGCATTATCCATCCATCATTCCACCCATTTTCTGACACTCATCCGGGTCCAGGTCGCAGAGGCAGTCTGAGCAGGGAAGGCCAGACCTCTCTCTCTCCAACCACCACATCTAGTTCGTTCATGGTGGATACCAGCCAAGAAATAATCTTAAATTATAAAATGTTCTCCCGCTAATTTCCACTTATGGCCACGAGTTCTAGTATTTAAACTCGAGGCTAAACAGATTCAGCTCAGCTAACCTCTCCTCATAAGACATTCCTCTAAGACCAGGAATCATTCTCGTAGCCCTACGTTGTACCCTTTCCAAGGCAGCAATGTCCTTTTTAAGGTATGGTGACCAAACCTGCACACAATATTCTAGGTGGGGTCTTACCAAGATTATATAGGTATAATCGTAGCATCACCTCCCTTGACTTAAACTCCACACACATAGAGATGTAACCCAACATCCTACTGGCCTTTTTTATTGCTTTCCCACACTGAGTGTGGGACATGGAAGCATCAACATACACACAGCGGTCTTTCTCACATAGATCAACTGGTAAATTGCCTTCCAGCTCAGCTCTCTCTTCACCATGACAGACTGGTACAATGTCCGCATAACTGCTGACTCTGCACTGATTTCCCCGTCGATCTCATGCTCCATTCTTCCGGCATTCATGAACAAGATCTCACGATACTTAAATTCCTCCACTTGAAGCAGTAACTCATCCGAAACCTGGAGGGAGCAATCCACTGTTTTCCATTTGAGAACGATGACCTCATAATTGGAAGTGCTGATCCTCATCCTGGTTGCTTCACACTGCAGACCATTCCAGTGCATGCTGAAGGTCACAACTCTATGAAGCCAGTAGAACCACGTTATCTGCAATGACTCAGTCATGAGGTCACCAAACTGAACCCCCACCAACCAGCTGGCTGCACCTAGAAATTCTGCCCATAAAAATTATAAATGAAATCGGTGACAAAGGGCAACCCTGGTGAAGTCCAGTACCCACTGGGAATAAGTCTGACAATGAGTCCACAAAACACATGTAGACTGGTTGAGCAAACTTTCATGAACCCTCCAGTATCCTTGTAAAGCTAAAGAGCTGATCCAGCATTCTTTAACCAGGACGAAATCCACATTTTTCCTCCTGAATCGGAGGTTTGAACAACGGACGGACCCCTCTATCCAGTACCCTGGCATTAGACCTTCCCAGAGAGGTTGAGTAGTGTGATCCCTCTGGAGTTGGAACACATCCTCTGGTCCCCTTTCTTAAAGATTGGGACCACCACCCCAGTCTGCCAGTCCAAAGGTACCTGAAGTACTCTTTACACCAACTGACTAAATGCCCAGCTGTGATCAACAGCTCTCCATCATTGCTTTAAACAGCATGCACAAATCTTTGTTTCCCTTTCCTGAGTTGTCTGACGGCTTGCCAGAAAGAAATTCTACTGGAGTTCAATTCAATTCAAATTATATTTATATAGTGCTTTTCACAAGAGAGTTGCCCCACGGTGCTTTACATGGGTATGTTGTGATACATCACAACATCATTAAGTCAGAATAATGCAAAAACAGGGAATGGGAAAGACAAAGAAATGAAAGAAAGAAAGCTGGAGGACAATGGAAGAGAGGAACCAAAAAAAACCTCTGTGGGTCCAAGGTACATGAGCTGCCCAACCCCACTGGACATGCTAAACATTATTGAAAAAGAAATAGAGTGCTTGCTTGCTAAAAGCAAGGTGTAAACTGTGATCAAAGTTTAAGTCCAACAATGAGTGAGGTCTCCACATCAGACTGTGTAGGGTGGCAGATTGAATTATGCACAATATCCACAATGTCACCCATCCATGGGACTGAACCATGACTCCAGCTCAGGGCATCCCCTGGGCACCATCCTGACATGTGGGAATGAAGGCAGAGAGCATGGGTGGTCAGAACATGCACAGACACATTAATGAATAAGCATAGTAGATAAAAACGGCATGTACAGCACCACCAGCAGCCAAAGTTATGGTTTGTTATGTGTTAAGTTGCAGGCAAGCTAAACCGAAGTAATAGGTCTTCATTTGAAACTGAATTGGCATCCCAAACATAGGTTGGCAAACCATTCCACAATATAGAGGCCCTGTAGCAGAATGCTTTACCGCCAACTGTCACTTTACTTATATGTGGAAAGATAAGGAAGTCTGCATTCTTTGATCTGAGTGGACAATGATGCTTATAAACATGAAGTAATTCTGTTAGGTAAGGTCCTAGACCTTTAAGTGCCTTATATGTAAGTAGGAGAACTTTGAAGTCATTCCTGAACCTAACAGGAAGCCAGTGCAGGAAAATAAGAGGAGGGCTTATATGTTCAAACTTCCTGCTCCTGGTGACAATTTGAGCTGCAGCATTTTGAATACATTGCAAGGTGTTTAATGTGCAGTGTGTGCATTACAGAAGTCTAACCTACTGTATACAAAGGCATGTATCAATTTCTCAGTGTTTTGAATAGTAAGGTACTGTCAAAGTTTGGTAATGTTACGTTGCTGTAGGAAGCACACCTTTAATACTGAATCCACATGTGATTTGAATGAGAGGCTTGTATCTAAGATGATGCCTAAGTCATGGGCTGTGGTGGTGAGGGAAAAGTTCAGCCCCATAGAGGGTTATTGCAGAGATTATAGCATTCCTATCCACAGACTTGCCTCCAAACAAAACAGCCTCGGTTTCCTGAGCATTTAGTGATATTAAGTTTTTGTCCTCCAGGTCTTTACTTATTTAAAGCATTTAGCTAAAGTGACAATAGATGCAGTGTCATTAGACAGAGCTGAAATGTATATTTGGGTGTTGTTGGCATAGGAGTAATAATTAACATTATGATTTCTCATCACGTTAACTAATGGCAGCATGTAAAAAGAAAATAAAGAGCGACCCCAGAATCTGAGCCTCACTATATCTAGATGGTATAATAATAATCGATACTGCTCCTCCTTGGATTGCCACCTTATCGTGGTGGAGGGGTTTGCGTGCCTCCGTGAACCTGGGGGCTAGGTTGTCGGGGGCAATAGCCCCTGGTAGGGTCTCCCAAGGCAAAAAGGTCCCAGGGGAGGGGCCAGACAAAGAGCAATCCAAAAGAACCCTATGAAAAAGTTATACAGCAAAGTCCCGTTTCCCTCGCCCGGACTAGGGTCACCGGGGCCCCACCCTGGAGCCAGGCCTGGGGGAGGGGCCCGTTGGCGAGCGCCTGGTGGCCGGGCCTTGGCCCGTGGGGCCCGGCCGGGCACAGCCCGAAAGAGGCACGCGGGACTGTCCCCAGGTGGGCCCACCACCCGCAAGGGGAATGTCAGGGGTTCGGTGCATTGTGGATTGGGTGGCGGCCAAGGGAGGCCCTGGCGGTCCGATCCCCGGCTGACAAAACTGGCTTTCGGGACATGGAATGTCACCTCTCTGGTGGGGAAGGAGCCTGAGCTTGTGCGTGAGGTTGAGAGGTATCGACTAGATATAGTCGGGCTCACCTCAACACATAGCTTGGGTTCTGGAACCAATCTCCTGGAGAGGGGCTGGACGCTCTTTTACTCTGGAGTTGCGGCGGGTGAGCGACGCCGGGCTGGGGTAGGGCTATTGGTGGCCCCACAGCTCGGTGCATTAACATCGGAGTTTACCCCAGTGAACGAGAGGGCTGTTTCCCTGCGCCTTCGGGTCGGGGATAGGTCTCTGACTGTCATCTGCGCTTATACGCCGAATGTCAGTTCGGAGTAGCCGGCCTTCTTGGATTCCCTTAGCGGTATGCTATTTGGTGTGCCGCGGGGGGATTCCATCGTTTTGCAGGGGGACTTCAACGCTCACGTGGGCAATGACAGTGTGACCTGGAAGGGGGTGATTGGGAGGAACGGCCTCCCTGATCTGAATCCGAGTGGTGTTCAGTTATTGGACTTCTGTGCAATGCATGGTTTGTCCATAACGAACACCATGTTCGAGCATAAGGGTGTCCATAAGTGGACATGGTACGAACATGCCCGGGGCTACAGGTCGATGATCGATTTTATAATCGTATCAACTGATCTGCGGCCCTCTGTCTTGGACACTCGGGTAAAGAGAGGGGCAGAGCTGTCAACTGATCACCACCTGGTGATGAGTTGGCTCAGGTGGCGGGGGAGGAAGCCGGTCAGACCTGGTAGGCCCAAGCGTATAGTGAGGGTCTGCTGGGAACGTCTGGCAGAGGCTCCTGTTCGC
Source organism: Paramormyrops kingsleyae (assembly GCF_048594095.1). Classification (NCBI taxonomy): domain Eukaryota; kingdom Metazoa; phylum Chordata; class Actinopteri; order Osteoglossiformes; family Mormyridae; genus Paramormyrops; species Paramormyrops kingsleyae. Next base: position 39,826,541 of record NC_132799.1, read on the forward strand.
TGGAGCTTTAACTCGTGCCTCCGGCAGAATTCCGACTGCATGCCGAGGGAGGTAGGGGACATTGAGTCCGAATGGACACTGTTCCGGACCTCCATTGTGGAAGCGGCCGTACGGAGCTGTGGCTGCAGGGTGGTCGGTGCCTGTCGTGGCGGTAACCCCCGTACCCGATGGTGGACACCAGAGGTGAGGGGGGCCGTGAAGCTGAAGAAGGAGGCTTACCGGGAATTATTAGCCCGGGGGTCTCCGGAGGCAGCTGACGGGTACCGGCGGGCCAGGCGGAACGCGGCTCGGGCGGTCACAGAAGCAAAAACCCGGGTGTGGGAGGAGTTCGGTGAGGCCATGGAAAGTGACTTTCGGTCAGCCTCAAAAAGGTTCTGGCAAACCATACGGAGTATCAGGAGGGGGAAGCAGCTCCTGGTTCCTACTATTTATAGTGGGGGGGGGGGGGGCTGTTGACCTCATCTGGGGACATCATCCGGAGGTGGAAGGAATACTTTGAGGACCTCCTCAACCCTGCCTCCGATACATCTACGCATACTGCCTTTGAGACATCTGAGGGCGTAGAGCCCGAGGGTGCTGGGGGGGGCTTGCCCATCACTGAGGCTGAGGTGGCCGCGGCGGTTAAACAACTCCGTGGTGGCCGGGCCCCGGGGGTGGACGAGATCCGCCCGGAGTACCTGAAGGCTCTAGATGTTGTGGGGCTGTCGTGGCTGACACGCCTTCTCAACAGTGCGTGGAGGTCAGGGACAGTGCCGCTGGATTGGCAGACCGGGGTGGTGGTCCCCTTATTTAAGAAAGGGGACCGGAGGGTGTGTTCCAACTACAGGGGGATCACACTTCTCAGCCTCCCTGGGAAGGTCTATTCCAGGGTACTGGAGAGGAGGGTGAGATCGATAGTCGAATCTCGGATTCAGGAGGAACAATGCGGTTTTCGTCCTGGTCGTGGAACACTGGACCAGCTTTATACCCTTGCAGGGGTACTGGAGGGGGCCTGGGAGTTTGCCTATCCAGTCTACATGTGTTTTGTGGATTTGGAAAAGGCTTACGACCGGGTTCCCCGAGGTGCTCTGTGGGGGGTGCTTCGGGAGTATGGGGTCCGGGGTCCACTGTTGTGGGCGATCCAGTCCCTGTACGAACGGAGCAGAAGCTTGGTCCGCATTGCCGGCAATAAGTCGGACGTGTTCCAGGTGCGTGTTGGGCTCCGCCAGGGCTGCCCTTTGTCATCGGTCCTGTTTATCATATTTATGGACAGGATTTCTAGGCGCAGCCAAGGCGTCGAGGGTGTCCAGTTTGGTGACCTCAGGATTGCCTCGCTGCTTTTTGCAGACGATGTCGTCCTGTTGGCTTCATCTGCTGGGGATCTCCAGCAGGCACTGGGGCGGTTCGCAGCCGAGTGCGAAGCGGCAGGGATGAGGATTAGCACCTCCAAGTCCGAGACCATGGTTCTCAGCCGGAAACGGGTGGTTTGCCCTCTTCGGGTTGGGGAAGACGTACTGCCTCAAGTGGAGGAGTTTAAGTATCTCGGGGTCTTGTTCACGAGTGAGGGTAGGCGGGATCGGGAGTTGGATAGACGGATCGGAGCGGCGTCTGCAGTTCTGCAGGCGCTTAACCGATCCGTCGTGGCTAAGAAAGAACTGAGCCAAAAAGCCAAACTCTCGATCTATTGGTCCATCTTTGTCCCTACCCTCACCTATGGTCATGAGCTATGGGTAATGACCGAAAGAACGAGATCGCGAATACAAGCGGCCGAAATGAGGTTTCTCCGCAGGGTGTCTGGGCTCTCCCTTAGGGATAGGGTGAGAAGTTCGGATATCCGGGAGGGCCTCGGAGTAGAACCGCTGCTTCTTCACGTCGAAAGGAGCCAGTTGAGGTGGTTTGGACATCTGGTGCGGATGCCTCCTGGGCGGCTACCCGGAGAGGTTTTCCGTGCCTGTCCTACAGGGAGGAGGCCCCGAGGCAGGCCCAGGACTCGCTGGAGGGATTATATCTCTCGGCTGGCCTGGGAACGCCTCGGTGTCCCCCCCGAGGAACTGGTGGGGTTAGCTGGGGAGAGGGAGGCCTGGGTGCCTCTGCTGAAGCTGCTACCCCCGCGACCCGAACCCCGGACAAGCGGAAGATGATGGATGGATGGATGGACTTTATTAATCCTTGTGGGGAAATTGTCTTTTTTACGCCTCCCTCAACTTGCTCTTTGTGGAGTAAGTTGTCCACGAAGGGCAGCCACCTGTTGGGGCACCCAAGGAGCTGGGGGTTAAGGGGTTTGAACCAGCGGGTTTTGAACCGGCAACCTTGTGATTACAGGCACACAGGCTTAGCCCACTGAACACGCTGCCCCCTATATGTATCTCTCTAGTGTACGTCCTGCACTGGCTCAGGCTTCTTTCCCACCAGAGAGGTTACATTCCATGTGCCTAAAACTAGTTTTGGTAGCCTATGATCAGTCCACCAAGGCCCCTACGTTTGACTGCCATCTGATTCACAATGCATCAGACCCCCATGGCCCTCCCTGCAGGTGATGGGACCACAGGAGGGTGGACCCATGAAGCTCAGGGCATTCCCAGGCAGGCCCTGTGTGTACGGACCTGACCACCAAGCAATTGCTTGCAAACTACCCCCCAGGCCGGGCTCCAGGGCGGGGCCTCTGTCCTTAATCCAGGCGAGGTTACATGGTCCTTGCTTTTTCATCACAAAGATTTTTTAATCATACTTTGGACACTCACTTAGGACCACTTTGCCTTGGGGGACCCTACCAGGGGCAATTGTTCCCAACATGGATCATGGAGGCACCCAAACCCCTCCACCACATTAAGATGACAATTTGTGGAGAGGAACTTCAGCATTAAATGATCCCAGACCTGACTGACAGCCAGTATTAGATAGAATGCAATACTAATGAGCGTATTGAAATTTGTTTTCTATCCAAACACTTTATGTCTCTCCCACATTGTTTGGTTCACAGGAAATAGTCCTGGTGGTCTTCTTTGGGACGGAGTATGTGGTTCGGCTGTGGTCAGCGGGCTGCCGAAGTAAATATGTGGGCATCAGAGGCAGACTTCGCTTTGCCAGGAAGCCAATCTCCATAATAGGTAATGGGTAACTCTGAACTTTCACCTTTAACCTCTCAGCCTGTTCCAGAATATACTTTCACACACCTGGCACTGGGGAAAGTAGGTTACTATTTAGAGTTTTAAAGTTGTGGATTTAGAGTGCCGTGGACCGTGGAACACATCTCGGGGGGGTGGGGTGGGGGGGGGCAGAGGTCATAAAGTCATTTCCTGTAAATTGTTTGTAGTTGCAGTCAGTCCTGCAACAGTGCGTGTTATCACACCGCAAATCTGTTGCTACTAATTCATACATTAGTACCCAAGTCCAATTCAACTTGGAATCGCATTTGTATTTGTGCGATTTTCTGTTGGAGAGAAAGCACTACACAAACTACAACGTGATACGGTCTTAGTGGGATACACTACTGGTTTGAACTGGTTCTTTTCAGTGAATTGGTCGAACCTGTTTTCAAATTTAAACCAATGGAACTTTTTGTATGCTACATCCATTACATCACTTACATTTGCTCATCATAAACTATAGCCATGTTGCCTTCATTGCCCCTCCACATACTCTAATCCACTGGCCTTGTGCTGTGTGCGTGCCTGGCCGCATGGTGGCTGTGGCTCACTACTCCCAACTCTGCACTCGATAGGTTAGTAATTTTGGGACTTTAGGTTAAAGTTACTAGGTAATTCTCATGAGACTGAAAGTACATTTATGATATAATTTCTGAATATATTATTATTATTATTTCTTATTTTAAATGCATATAATAACATTATTGCCCACTGGAATCACTGTTTTTATTACTTAATTCATTATTTAGTGCAATTTTAGTGAACACATGGTTTTTCAGGAACGCGTTAGTCACATTGTAGCAGGACTGACTGTAGGTGATTGTTTTTAATGAGTGTTCATCACTGCACAGTGAATGACACTCCAGAGGTTACCCAGACTTGGATCCTGGTTCAAGTCCCATAAGGGATTTTAGACCCTTTGCCATGGAACTTTACTGAAACGGCTCCGATTAAACTCTATAAATGGGTTGTGTGTGAACCAGTTTCTTTTTAACAAATGTGTTTACTTAGCAACAAACTAAAAATCAAAGATAAAGTACATTTACATTTGTATGATTGTTTTGTAGATTGAATTAGAATGAATACTTAAAATTGACTGCATAAATTCTTAATATGTTGACTTGTTTGAGTTTATTACATGATTATTAATGATTTGTATTTTTCACTGTAATAACTGTGCTTTTCAGCACATTTCAGTCTATTAAATGATCTGTGAGGCAGTGATCAGTGAGTTTGTTAAATGGTCTGTGTTTCTAACAGATCTGATTGTAGTGATCGCCTCGATCATTGTCCTTGGGGTTGGATCTAATGGCCAGGTGTTCGCAACATCTGCCATCAGGTACAGCTTGAGCTGAGGCTCCTGGTGTGAATGTGTTGGTGGGAGAGAGGAGTTAATACCATTTAGCTGGTTAATTTAAAACCATCAGTTTTTAATTTGATGTAAGGACTCCTGCAGGCTCTGTAGAGTTAGTGTGTATGTTCTGCAAAAAAAAAAAAGGAATGCCAACCGCTTCCAGCCGAGGCAGCAGATTTATAAGCCTATTACCTTACCTTTTAATGCATTTGTCTCACCTGTAAATTTGTCTGTGGCTTCTTATAAGGCAATTTTGTCATGCATAAACAAGACAAAATATTCTTAATTCTGAAGACATGCTACCATGGCATTTGTAATTAAGTTCAGAAGGGAACTGTGCATGAAAGAGTTGTATTCCATATTCTTGTCTGATGGAATAGACCTCTTATTCTATTGATTAGAGACCGACAGATATACAATACTTTGAAGCTGACTTTCTGAAGCCTCTTCCACTCCCAATCCTGCAGGGGGATACGATTCCTACAGATTCTTCGCATGCTACACATGGATCGACAAGGTGGCACCTGGAGGCTTCTGGGATCTGTAGTTTTCATCCATCGGCAGGTGAACCTTACTTGCCTTGTTTTTCAGGGTACAAGGTTTTGTTTGGAATGCATATGGTGTGAAAAACAGTTTTTAAATGGCATATTGCAATATGGCATGAAGGAAGCCCTTCAGTTAGTATTCCCGGCAATTTGTGGCACATTCCCTGGAGGTTTCTATTTGCCTGAAATTAATAATTTTAATTAGACATAACACATTATTATTATTATTACTATTATTATAATGTATTCACAAGATTGTTCCATATCCAAATGTGTCACATGGAAAAAAGTGTCCTTAAGAATGTTTTGCTATCTTTATGTGGAGGATTGCAAACGCTTAACAATGGAAACAGATCAAAGTTCTGTGCCTAGTTCCTGTGTATTCCATAATGCACATTCACCATAATGGGGATCAGAGGGTGTTCTCCCTGATGTGAACATGGCTTTCCTGAAATGGCCAGCAAGCCAGACAAATTCACATGCAGTGAACCAAACCCCTACATTTTGGGAATGTTCTTATAACCAGCACACACTTTGTCCCCAAAATGTATCATGAGACAATGCAGCATTATGGCTACATGGGCAAACAGTATGTGGCAAATGTCATCAAAGTCACTCCTTCGTTTTCTTTTCCTTTCACTTTGCACACCTGTATATAATTCAAGGTGATAATCTGTCCTGTCATTTACGCTCATTCCCCCTCCCACAATAAGATGAAATATAAGGTTGATAATGAGATCAGTTGCTCAAGGGTGGTTTTTGGGATTCTTAAACACAATGAAGCTAACCAATACCACACAAAGCACATTTAAGTCAGATTTATTGTTGCACCTTGATGGTAGAAAGGAAAAATGGTATTCTGCTCGTGGTTTTAGAGAAATCCTCACAGAGCGAGAAATGTTCAATGGTTATTTGTGGTTCCTTGTTCCAGGAGCTGATAACCACGCTGTACATCGGATTCCTTGGCCTGATCTTTTCCTCCTACTTTGTGTATCTGGCTGAAAAGGATGCTGTAGATGAGGAGGGGAAGACGGATTTCTCGAGCTACGCAGACGCCCTGTGGTGGGGTGTGGTAAGGCACCTTAGCCTCCTCAGTCCTGGTCCTACAGAAGATTACTGTCATCACTCTTTGAACTGCTGCTGGGAGAGTCACTGGTAATCATTCAATGAAAGTACATTTTAGATAGACCAACACTTGAACTTGGACCACATCTTTAGAGAGATAAATGGAGGGGGGTAAAGCTTTCTCTAGCTGCAGTTGTTGTGTTAGTTAGCACAGACTGCAGGACTGAGCTTCAGTATAGCTAATATAAGGTAGGGATATGCTCCTTCTTCTGGCCCCATACGACACACCCCTTTGTAACCCTTTCCAAGACCGGATGCTGGTATTGTTTTCATGTGTGTTTTGTGCCACCAATGTCCCAGTTTTATTCCTCCCTGTTGTCTCCTCTTCTCTAACTATGCCTTCCCTTTGTCACATGATTTTTTTACACTGTCCTACTTGGGGAAAATCGTACTCAAATCTTATCTTCTAAGCACAAATAGATCTAGGGAGGTCATTTTAAACTTTTGAGCATTCCAATGAGCTATAGTTGTGCTTTAATAGTTAAAAATAGTTATAGCTCAGAATTGTGTTTTTCTTTTGCTATCTGTGGTATAGAAAATGTGCTAAATTGTAAAGGGAATTAAAAAAAAAATAGCAAACAAAACATATTTCTGAGCTCTGGAACATATGTGTAGCTCACATGTCAAATATCATCAAAATCAAAAGTGATGCAAAGGCCATTTGTTGAATTAAAATGGAATGACCAGCACTCCAAAGTTGTACCGGTAGGGGGAAGTAAATGCATAAATGTTCCATGAATGGGGCTGTAGGAATGGGTTCATCTTCCTTCTTTTCTGCAGTCAGTTATAAATGGTGCCACAAAAGGTAGCCCTGCCTACTCAGGAATAGGGACTGAGTCACTGCCAGAACACCAGGCCCACCTCAGAACAAGTAATTCCTGGTAATGAGAGCCAGGGTAAGCTAGTGTGCAGCCATATATGCTGCAAAACAATTTAACATCCTCTGTTTTCTGCTGGTTTTTAGCCCTTTTGTTCTTTTAATTAGATTTCCAAGTGCAGGATTACCCCTTTTTGTTACTCTATTGTCTTTGCTGTAGAGCCAATAGACTTGGCTGCCCTTGTGGTTACAGAAATCCCTTCTCAGATCTTCCCTGGGGCTCTAGGCTTAGCTTGTAACTGAAGCCCTTTGCCCTTCTTGGAGAGCAGGGTCAGGAGGATGGGCTTCCATAGCAGCGGGCTCAGGTACACCAGTGCTGTCAATCGTTACTTCTGTATTTCATAATGACCCTCTTTTCATCACTGCCAGTAACCTGGAATCATAGCTCACACAAGAGAGTGAGAAAGAGAGAGAAAGAGAGAGAGAGAGGCTTATGGATAATTGCCCACAAAGTGCTCTTATAAATGTAAAGCTCAGAACTTTGCATTTACTGGGGCTGCTTGCGGTTACCTCCACGCTCCTTGCTCTTGTTAGTCACTGGGCTTGTGCTAGAGGCCTCTTCTTACATCACTCCTCATCTTTATTGGGGATGAAAGTCAACACAACCCCTGTGACTGACCTCCTCTGTGCCAAGAGTGGCTTACAATTTAGCAGAATAGGCTTATAAAAGGGTTGCTCATGAAATTCATTTGCGTGCTGACTTTATACTTGCTGTAATTACTATGGATTGTAACCGCATCCAGCACATTTTAATTCCTTTGATGCAGCAGATTTATGGTTTCACACATTGCTCAGGTACAACCTCAGCAACATTGAAGTGGTCTTGGGTGCAGCTTTAAGACAAGTGACCAACGATTTACTTATTATGGAATCTGATTGTATATCCCGATGCTTGTGTGCAGGTAACCGTGACAACCATTGGCTATGGAGACAAGGTCCCACAGACTTGGATCGGGAAAACCATAGCGTCGTGCTTCAGTGTGTTCGCCATCTCCTTCTTCGCCTTGCCTGCGGTAACCAGCCATTCTCTTCATCCTCTTGATGGGTCACATGGCAGAGGGGGCTGGTATGTCTGACTGGTTCCATTATTATATATTGCTCCCAGCTGGGCGCTGCTGCGGCAGATGGTGGTGTCTAACCCTAACCCCTTTAGCCCTGTTGAGACTTATGGAAGCAGACTGACCTGTGGATCAGAAATCCTGCACACGTAGCCTATGTGTGCTGGTTATGTAACTCACTTTTGAAAATAATTAGTGGCTTTTGGGGAGGGAGGGGGTGTGGCTCAGCATGTTAGGATGGGATCAGAAGCTCACAGATTGAAATCCCAGGACTGGCAGACTGATGCAGGGGTGCTGCACACTAGCTTACCCTGAGCTGTGACAGCCCCCCCTCCCCAAATTTGTCTCACCTGTAAATTTGTCTGTATGACTCATGGGGTACACAAAAAAGACTTCCCCACCAGGACAAATAAAGTGTCACTGTTCTATAATTATGTTGCTGAATGAGGCTGAAAACACTCCTTTTTGGGAAGTGAGGCCTTTCTGATTGGTTTCTTTTTGCAGGGGATTCTGGGCTCTGGCTTCGCTCTAAAGGTGCAACAGAAGCAGAGGCAGAAGCACTTCAACAGGCAGATCCCTGCCGCCGCATCCCTCATTCAGGTACTGGAGGGCTGTGGTAGGCCAAGGTCCTCCGGCACCCCTGCCAGGTAGAGTTAGGGTATCTGGGTACAGTAACATCAAGGTGCTCTTCTTATCCTGATGCTTTACTGAATACTGACCCCTAAAAGGGAGGAATGATGTTCTGATACTGTTCTGAGGGATTCCAGGTGACTAATGGTATTGAGTAAATTTAGGATTCTCATACAGCAGCAACCATCTTCAGGAACATCACTCAGTAGCCCAGAGGTCTGTTAGCCTATGCAAACCCTATGGCAAATCCAGAAATGACCACTTGGATCACTGAAGGCAGAAGACAATGAACTGCTATGCTTATGTGCATCTTTATGTGCGTGTGTTGAGGCAGGACCTCTGATTACCTCTTCTCTGTCTCCAGAATCTGTGGCGCTGTTATGCAGCTGAGAAGCCAGACGGATATCCGGCAACATGGAAGATGTATTTTCTGTCCAGTGACCTCACCCCCACCATTGGCTCAGAAGATTCTACTCCCAACTTCCGGAAACTGGTAATCTCAGTTTGGTTTTCGCATACTCAGGTTGGGGTGTTACTGTGTGCTGCTATATGAATCTAGAGCATTAACATGTCTTATCTTGGACTGTCAGTTCATATTCTTGATCTTTGTCAGCATTCTGAAAAGTTTTTTTAATGAAAGACTATCTGATGTACAACACACAAGGTGAGCAGTGTCGTGTTGCCATGGAGCGCTGGAAATGGAAGCACACACAGAACAAACACCTGGTAATTAAATTACTAAAGACACCTCTGGGTACTCCATTTAAGACTTGATTCATCAAAATTTATACCAGTTCGAATTTGCTCCTGTCCTCTAAGTGTGAATAATTCAAATATTGTGCTTCCATTTTTATTTAGTTTTAAATTTGCATGAAAAGTTTTGTTCTTCATAGAAACAGGGGCGTGAATTGAAGCTGCTGAATAAGACATGTGGGTTTTTCCAGTAAGGAATCAGCCTGTGTTGGTGACACCTCAAGGGCAGGGCCTCCTGGACAACAGCAAGGGCATAGATTTGGGTATTGATGGTAGCGACATGTTGTGGGGGTACTGTGTGTGTTTAGGGGGGCAAGGGGCTCAAGGTGGATTTGGCCCCTACAAATGTTGAAACCAAACCTACGCCCTTGGACAACAGGGTCATTGGTGTCTTTGTTTGCTGCTCACAAAGACACAATCAGGCACTATGATGTCACATAACACCAAAAAGAAACTTCCATTGTATCTGTTCTGGGAGAGTGAAAGTCAGGTCATGGTGAAACCTGACCTCAAGTCCTTGACCTGCAACATTATATTTTTTTTAGATATTGAGGCTCATGTGGTTTCTCCTCAGAAGCTCCCTGAAGGTCAACTGGTCACTGCTCAGTAGCTCAGTTCCCTCAGGGTCAGGTGGTCACTGCTCAATAGCTCAGCTTTCGGGGGATCATGTGGTCACTGGCAGTTCTTCATCTTTATGATCTGAAATACTTGAATGGTTGTAGAAACCCTCAAATAAATATATTTAATTCAATTATTTCTCTTCACTGCTGTGTGCTGCTGTTTGGGTTACATTAGTGATGCCCTTAACAGATGCTGAGATCCAATTTTTAGATTTGTATGTTTTTTTTTATCAGAATCAGAATCAGCTTTTATTCGCCAAGTGTGCTGGAGCACACAAGGAATTTGTTTCCGGCAGCTTGATACTCTCTCGTACACAGACAATAAGCGACACTATACAAACAATAAATTACACTGTACAAGAAATACAAATGTGAAAGATTATAAATATACACACGTGGGTAACACTGTGCAATTTTAAGGTGCGAGGTAGAGTGCAAACGGGGGAAATTGACATAAGGCAGATGACAGCTCAGCTGTTAATGTTTATATTTGCTTTTCTCATTTTTAGGAGGAAAGCTAAAGTGTAGAATTGTGAACCTCACAACCAAAATGGGGAAATACAAAATATTCCTCTGATTTGTTTGGGTCCTGGCTTCACTGGGGGCGGGGAAGGGGAGGAGGAGGTGCACAATAACCAGTGTAAAAGATAAGTTATTAGAACACAAGACAAATCCCTGTAGGGTAGACAGAGGACCATTTTGATTATTTGACTGCCATGCCACCTGCTGCTCCTGTTTTTATGGGAAAATGTGGGGTGTTTCTTCCCCCAAAGGCTCGTGTGTAGCGAGCACTCTGCTCATATTTCTGAGTAAATGTCTCTGGACACTGATTCCATTTCCTTTTTCTGCCTTTTCAAATTTTTCGCTTTGACAAGCTTTGTTTTGCCAAGCAGTGCTGGGCTTGCATGAGCTAAGTAAAAATAACACAGAGTGATGGATGACATTTTAAATGAGGTAAAAAGTCAAGTCTACGTAACTGGAAATTAAGTTGAGTGTTACATATTTCAAGGTTAAGTAAGTATGTTTATGCTGATGTCATTATGTAAATATACAGTCAACGAGCTTGAATGAACATTCCCTGGTCTTTACCAGCATGTTTCCAGTCCTGCAAGAAAATATATTTTGTACCTTGGTTCCATGAACATCCAGCATGGCTACATGGGATTGGGCTGTCTGACCACTCAATGTTCCTTCAGAAAACTAAAAAGTCACATTGCTTATTAGATCTGCTAAAGCATGTTCTAACCAATCAGGTTCAGCCCTCTAGAGATACTTTGAAAATATCGACTTGAGCAGGGGTCGACCTCCAAGACATTCATAGTTGATTGCAACACTCTCACGTCCCCACAGCAAAATTATGAAGGGGGACCACTCCTCCCCCCCGATACCATCACGCCTCATTACCTCCCCAGAGATATTTTCTTTGTAAAAGTAGCTCTCACTGTACCAAAAGTTACATACCACTCAAGTATAGTATTTTAAAGGATACAGACTTGAAGGTATATACCAGGGTGGTGTCGAGAATACTATCAAGACTCCCCAAACCAAAACTATGGATAAATGAGGGGATCCACCTGATAAAAGTACACAATGAAGATTTTTGATCTGACAAAGCTGTGGCAGCCAGGAATAATCACAATAATGTCTCTAAGAGGACAGAAACACGGGAAAATAAAGACCCTTGATGCATGTGGCATGAGATTCAGACCATCACTGACAACAAGAGTATGAAAATCATTACTTGAATTCCAGCTCATCTACCACAAACCAACCACTGACACTGTGTTGCACTATTATTCTTTGTTTTGCATTATATTATACTGCTTTATGCTTACTTATGTATGTATATGTGTATGTATATGTGTATGTATGTGTGTACGTGTGTGTGTGTGTGTGTGTGTGTGTGTGTAATCTTATATTATGCTACAATATCTGTTTTGTGTTGTCCAGCCCCTGTTTTTTTACAGTAAATGTTATTCTAACAGTAAATGTTATTAAACACTTTGTTAAATTAAGTGTGCAAAAGCCTTTCATTTTGCTGCAAACATGTGTAAGGTGAAATGACAATGAAACTGTATTGATGGTAGAGATCATTTTCATGGAGATAAGGACAAAATTATGTTTTTTCTCAAATTAGCTCTGATTAATTTGAAGTTTCAGAAAGCAGAGTAATTAAAGGTAACTCACCTTAAAATAGCCACCCTGTATTCACGGTCAGACATGCCCTGTCTCCTCAGAGCAAACGTTACAAACGGAAGCCCAAGGCTTCCAAAGACAATGGTTCTGCGGGTGCCGACCGAGGACTGTCTGTCCCTCAGATCACGTACGACCACATCGAGGACAGAGAAGAGGGGAAGGAGGACCCCTTCCTTGTGGAGGAGTCAGCAGGTATCTAAGTAGCTCTGTTTTCACAGCTAAGCGATGGGGAGTCTTCAATAAGTGAGACTTAAATTAATATTTCTAAGATTATGATTATTATTGTATTTATAGTTATCAAATATTATGTGTGGCCAAGCATCTATAAAGAAGTTAATATTTCTGGTATGTATGAGCTGATTAGCATTTTATTAGAGACTAAACTTATGGGCAAAAGTAATGGATGACTTTATGGTACAGAAAGGACAGTCGGAGTGTTCTTTGAGTGGGTGAAATAGCAGTATAATTTTTTTTTTTTTAATTGCCATGAGAAATATGGTGCCCACACTGCTTTATCATAGCAAAGTCCGGCACACAGATGAGGGGACCGCTGTGTGAAGGTTGGGTTCTGTTATTTGAAGTTGGAGGATTTCTGGGAAATTTGGAATATGACAGAGAAAATCTGATTCAGATCATTCTCGCAATGAGGAACTGACATTTAAAATGTTGAAGACGTCAACGTGAGGAAAGGTGTTGCTTGTTCATTAGGGGTTTCTCAGTATAAGTTGCCACAGTAATGAGATTTAATAATGGGATTTAAGAGGCAGGGAATCTGAAGAACAGACTGGGACCGTCAGATGGGGGAGCAGAGTGCTACCCTTGGCACTGACATACCAGGCTAACGCATCACTGAATGTGGCCTCTCATCTCAGCTGAGGTCTTCTGCCTGCACTCAGCTCTCACTTCCTCTATGTTCTGTATTAAGACTGAGTTCACATACCTTTTGGTTTGCATGTTAGGCATTGGGTTCAAAGCAAACAAATGTCATGCATACTTTTTGGAATTTCGAATTTCTTTTGACAATTTTATATCGGGATGCCAGCTTATTCTAATTGGTTCCCTATGTTGTTCTTGTTTTTGTCCAGGCCTTTCAAGGACATTGAGGCAGTCAGGTGAGTTTCCACTAGTTATATTGATGGATAATTGTTTGGTAAAGACCATACAAGGTTTTCTAAGACCCCTGATTCTGAGGGCTTCAGAAGAAGATGGTCTTTTATGCGCTGGTGGGGCTCTGAGAAAAACACCTCGCCTGTAAACAGGAACCAGGCACTTGGGAGAGGAAGCCGATCAGGCGGGAGGTGGCATGACACTGACACAGAGAGAAAACATACATCACTCTGTTTACAGTTCCGCTCATTTTTTTGTTCTCGGAAAGTGGTCACTGGCCTTATTTACAGACATTCTTATAGCTTGTAAACAAGGCTGGTCCCCGTCTGACTGATAAAATCAGGCAAACTTTTCTATCGATGGCATTCCCCTTGCTTGACTCTCCTGGAGGGGGGTTATGATCTCCCTGCCATCTTGAGGGGGGCACTCTGAGATGCCCCCACCCTTAGTTAGCATGACCGCCACATTGGCATTGCTTGGCTTATCTACTGTCTTATCTATCTGTCTCTTTGGTCTATGGTCATTTCTGAATCACCTCCCAAACCCCCCATTTCCAAACGCTGGAATTTTGAGTCACATTTTTCTATACAGACTGGGCAGACATAATCAACATAATGTACTTTTTTCTCTGCTCTCCATTATCAGCTTCTTCCGTATTTTTGTGTATTTGAGGTCAAGTCACATGACTGATGTCAACAGAATGAATGTCACCACCGCTTTACTAATTCACCCTGCCCTTTCTGTCCCTCCCTGGTGCTCTCTCTGCTCTCTGTTCCTGTGTTTCCTGTATTGTTCTCTACACCAGACCCTGAGCACTCCTGCTCCTCTTGGCTTCCCAGGTACAGACACGTATCTCTCATACCAGCTTATTTCTGCTGCAGGTCGCCTTCATGCATGTCAGTCAGAGGCTGGAGAGTATTCTGTCCTGCCACTGCCCAGGAAAATCCCTTCATAATGCACAATCACATAAGGCTGGTCAAGGCTAAAACAAATTTAACCAAAAAATAAATCGTGGTGGATGGGTTTGCGTGTTCCATTGATCCCAGGAGCTAAGTTGCCCAGGGCTTTATGCTCCTGGTAGGGTCACCCAAGGCAAACAGGTCCGGGGTGAGGAACCAGACGAAGTGTGGCTCAAAAGACCCCTTATGATGAGAAAAATATTGGAAACATGTTTTCCCTTGCCTGGACGCGGGTCACCGGGGCCCCCCCCTGGAGCCAGGCCTGGGGGTGGGGCTCGATGGCGAGCGCCTGGTGGCCAGGCCTATACCCATGGGGCCTGGTTGGACACAGCCCGAACAAGGCACGTGGGTCCCCCTTCCAATGGGCTCACCACCCATAGGAGGGGCCATAGGGGTCGGGTGCGTTGTGAGCTGGGCAGTGGCCAAAGGCGGGGACCTTGGCGGTCCGATCCTCGGCTGCAGAAGCTGGCTCTTGGGACACGGAATGTCACCTCTCTGATGGGGAAGGAGCCTGAGCTGGTGCGCGAGGTTGTGAAATTCCGGCTAGACATAGTCGGGCTCACCTCGACGCACGGCTTGGGCTCTGGAACCAGTCTCTTTGAAGGGGGTTGGACCCTCTTCCACTCAGGAGTTGCCTGCGGGCAGAGGCGCCGAGCGGGGGTGGGCATACTTATTGCCCCCTGGCTGGGCGCCTGTACATTGGGGTTTACCACGGTGGACAAGAGGGTAGCCTCCCTTCGCCTTCGGGTGGGGGGACGGGTTCTGACTGTTGTTTGTGCTTATGCGCCGAACGGCAGTTCAGAGTAACCCCCATTTTTAGAGTCTCTGGAAGGAGTGTTGGAGAGCACTCCTTCTGGGGACTCTCTTGTTCTGCTGGGGGACTTCAATGCTCACGTGGGCAATGACAGTGAGACCTGGATTGTCCATAATGAACACCATGTTCAGGCATAAGGGTGTTCATATGTGCACCTGGCACCAGGACACCCTAGGCCGCAGTTTGATGATCGACTTTGTAGTCGTGTCATCGGACTTGTGGCCGCATGTCTTGGACACTCGGGTGAAGAGAGGGGCGGAGCTGTCAACTGATCACTACCTGGTGGTGGGTTGGCTGCGCTGGTGGGGGAGGAAGCCGGCTAGGCCTGGCAGGCCCAAGCGTATAGTTAGGGTCTGCTGGGAACGTCTGGCGGAATCCCCTGTCAGGAGGAGTTTCAACTCCTACCTCCGGCAGAACTTTTCCCATGTCCCGGGGGAGGCGGGGGACATTGAGTCTGAATGGGCCATGTTCCCCGCCTCCATTGTGGAGGCGGCTGACTGGAGCTGTGGTCGTAAGGTGGTCGGTGCCTGTCGCGGCGGCAATCCGCGAACCCGCTGGTGGACACCAGTGGTGAGGGATTCCGTCAAGCTAAAGGAGGAGTCCTATCGGGCCTATTCAGCCTGTGGGACTCCAGAGGCAGCTGATGGGTACCGGCAGGCCAAGCGGGATGCGGCTTCGGCGGTCGCTGAGGCAAAAACTCGGGTTTGGGAGGAGTTTGGCGAGGCCATGGAAAACGACTTCCGGACGGCTGTACCTAGGCCCACACCGAAGAGGCCAACCACCCATCCCAGGGCCAGCCCCTGCCACCACCAGCACTCCAGACCCCCCATGACCGCCAGGCAGCACCCACCCAAGCTCTCACCCACCACCACCAGCCAGGGCAGACACCGAGACATCACAAGACGGTAGCCACAGCCCCCCAGCCCCAAGAAGCCACTAGATGCCCATAGCTCGAGGGACCAACCCCACCACCCGCCACGAGGAGATGAGACCACAGCCGACCACCCCCCATATATAATGGAATTGGTCAGTGTGGACCAATGAGAATCCAATTCACTTAATTGATTTTTTCGGAAGGGAGCAGACATTCTCTCCAGACTTATGTGATCTAAAATTAAATGACTAAGGCAGTAAGGATTATGAGCGCCTTATTTTCTTTCATATCTAATTCACTTGCATCACATAAAATGCAATGGGTGAGGTTGGGATATGACAATTAAACCATATTGATAGATCTTCACATATCCTCTGCCAGAACTTCTGCATCAGTGTGCAGGACCATATGGCATGCATGTAGTTCTCCACAAAGTTACCTCAGCAATGGGTGCATAAGTTTAAGTGTATAAGGCCCATTTGGAATATCTTTTGTCCTGTGTAGTGTTTTCTATGGAGAGTTTTGTATTGTATAAGTTGTAAGTTGGGACTTTTAGTCATTTTGAAAGTGTTTAAACATATTTGTTTCCCAAAAGTTTTGCTCTGAATCGATGGATAGATCTTGTTCCCATTTTGAGGTTGGGGGGAAATTGAGTCATCTATTTTTGACAATAACTTATACAATTTTGATAATAATTTATGGCAAGAGAGATTTAAAAATTTGAGTACCCATGGAGGTATTTCTAAATTAAGCTGATTAGGATTGAACCTTGCCTGAATAATGGACTTCACTTGCTCAAGAAATTTACTATTGATAATTCCATATTTTGAGACAAGTTCATTGAATGGGATAACTTTTCTGTTTTGAATAACATGTTCTAGACCAGGGGTATTCAACTAAAATTTAAAGAGGTCCAGTTAGAGAGCAATTCTTGAAGCAAAGGTCCGGAAGATCATAATGTCTAACTATTTAATAGTATGATATATATTTAAGTAGCCTATTAGTTGCATCAACATTGTATGTAATCAGTACCTGACTGTCAATCAAATTAATTCAGTACAATTCAAAAACGTTTTGACATTATTTATTGTCACGTGACATAGAACTTCGGCCAGCTGGCTGGAGTGAGATTTTCAATTCGAGATGTCTGCACACATGTAACAGCTTCTTACCTTGTAAATAGTCTGCTTTTGTATTTAACCGTGTAAATACACCTTTGACGTAGTTAATTTTAGGTTTTATAATGGAATAAAATAGATTTGCCATAAGATTTCCAGCATGAGTCTGAAAGCGTGAGTGTCATGCCAGATGCTTGAGATTTGGCAACCCTGAAAACGTACATTTTTTGTTTCACATGAGTATATTTATATAACAGATAACATTACTTTATACATATTTTAAAATGCAGAAACTTCAACGAACATGAAATCAACAATAAACTACGTCTATTTATCCAACGTGTTATATAATACATATTGTATTTGAAAACTTTTCAGCTTTACGATTTCAGGAGAGCGCAGCCACTCTGTTAGGAACATTACGCTTTTTGTTTGCGGGTGTCAGCTTCGCTGCTGCTATTAACCGTGTGTTCACACCGCCGGCGGCGAGAGCGTCAAAGTGGCCGGAAGTCATGCTACGTTCACACCGCGAGCGTCAAAGACGCCAGCCGTCGCTCCCGCCGCCCTGAACGCGACGCTACCCAACGCCGGAGACGCTCTCTGGCGTCATAGAGTGGGCGGGGACAAGGCCGCTCTGAATGCCAGGCTCTGAGAACTTGTGAGAACTTGAACTTGTGAGAAACGTGTAGCTTATATCTTTGCACCGACTCCTGATAGGACATAATTTGTCAAATAAATATTGTTGTGAGCCAGTTATTTGCATTCCCACTTAAAATCAAGCGTTCTGGAGGGAAAATGTTACCTATAAATAGTGTAGCGCTTCTTTTTAAATTTACCTTGGATCACAATGGATGATCGCCAAGTAGTTGCTTGTGCTTTGTTTCTTTAGTTAACATAAATAGTACTTAAAATGTTTCACGACAGTTCTACTAAAACACATAATTATGTTTTGACAAACACTAATGCTATAAATAGGTTTAACATTACGGACAATTTGCACTGTTTTCTCTGCTATGGCGCCAAAATTACTACTGATCTCCTTCCTTTTTCACAAAAAAATATATTATGCACTTCACCATCTCACCTGGAACACCGATTGTTTCGGACACTCTAGTCCATGCCTCATTTTTTTTATTTATGTCCCTGTATGCAAACAGAGACACATCATATATAACTGGGTACCCGGCCACAACAATAATAAGTCTCTCCTCCATTGTGCCTAGGAACGGTTGGGTCGGAACAAAAGTTTACACGCTTATGTTCTGCGGCGCTCTCTTTAGCGGAGCATCTCTACATTCCCATTGGTTGCCGCCCAACCGCGTCACAGCTCATTACCATAAAGTTGACTGGATTCAACTTCTGTCTGACGCTCCCGCCGCTCAGATCGCGACGCGCCGCGCCGCGCCGCTCCTCGACGCCTCCCGACGCTCCCTCCCATAGAGAATGAATGACTTCCGGTCGCTTTGACGCTCTCGCCGCTCGCAGTGTGAACGTAGCATCATTCATTTTCAATGTGAGCCGGCGGCGAGCAGCGGCGCGGCGCGTCTTGGACGGCGAGAGCGTCAAGGAGAGTTGAAATCAGGTCAACTTTATGGTAATGAGCTATGACGCGGTTAGACGGCAACCAATCGAAATGTAGAAGTCCACCGCTTGAGCAGATTCCAGATAACGCAGTCCTGTAAACTTTGGTTCCGACCACATTAGTTCCCATGGCCGACCGCCATCAAGCAACAAAGAAGGTCCCATGCAGAATGGAGGAGAGGTTAATAATTGCTGTGGCGGGTTTCCCAGTAATTTACGACGTGTCCCTGTTTGCATACAGGGACATAAATAAAAAAAATGATGCATGGACCAAGGTGTCCGAGATTGTTGGGGTTCCTGGTGAGTTTCTAATGTGCATTAACGTTATGTATTTTCTGAAAATAAGCGGGAATTTCAAGCTGACTTTAGCGCCAGAGCATGCAATTCTGTTACTGCTGCAGAATATTCTGACATATCAAAACATATTGGATTATTAATTAATTAATTGATGTTAAAGACCAAGACTAGTGTGATGTATTGAACTTATGTTAACAGTTCCGTTAATGCTGCAAGTAATATGTCCTAATGGTGTTGCTGTATTAGGCGCCTTGGGGCATGCGCACTGCTATGTAAGGGAACACGTTTTCTCCGCATGTATAATGGTTGTTGGCTAGCATGGTTCGGTATTAAAGACGTGGAGTGAAATCGTGTCTTTGTATAAGTGGTGCTCAATATATCACAATTGGCGACGAGGATAATTCCGGTTTGATTTAGCTGCAGTAAGTGTTTCGCAGATTATTATTATTTTCTTTCTTTGCTCCAAGAAATGGCTGGTATCGGAAAAATGGATGAGTTTAAGCTCGACGCCGAATCGTGGTCGGCATATGTGGAGCGCTTGGAGCAGTTTTTCGTGGCTAATGATATTGCTGCAGACAAGTACGTGGCTACCCTGCTTAGTGTTATGGGTCCTACAACGTACGGACTTTTGAGGAACTTAGTTCAGCCTGAAAAGCCTAAAGATAAAACTTTTCCACAGATTGTGGCCATTTTGAAAGAGCATTTCGAACCAAAGCCCTTATTGGTGGCTGAGCGTTTTAGGTTTCATCGCTGCAGTCAGAAACCTAATCAGACTGTTAATCAGTTTGCCGCTGAATTGAAGCAGTGTGCAGTTAACTGCGACTTCGGAGCTACGTTGGATCAGGCGCTGCGTGATCGTTTTGTGTGCGGCATTCGGAGTGAGCCTTGCCAGCGGCCGAAGACGCCTTGACGTTTGCCAGAGCGCTAGAAATGGCACTCGGCATGGAGACGGCAGAACGGGATGCTCAACAGCTTCAGAAGAGGGACGATGGAGTGGCAGCCGTTAATGTACATAAAGTGCAAGGAAAACCGCAAAAGTATGTAAAGAAATGCTACAGATGCGGAAAATCGAACCATCATGCAAATGAGTGTTATTTCAAAGATGCTAAATGCCACAATTGTAGTAAGTTTGGTCATATAAAAAAAGTTTGTCGGATGAAAGCAAGTGCTAAGACTAATAGTGTGCCTACGCAAAGAGGGCCACAGAACAGTTATAACAGGTATGTTAAGTTAGAGGAACCAGAGCTTGAGATGTTTTCTATCTTCTCTGCAAAAGATAAGGACACATTGTCTTTTAGAACCCCATTTCTGATAAACAACACTGAAGTATGTATGGAAATCGACACAGGAGCTGCCGTTAGTATCATTTCTAAAGTGTTGTATGAACAGTTTTTTTCGCAATTGGAGTTAAGGGCTGCCCCAGTTAAATTAAAAACTTATACTGGTGAAAACATCCCAGTATTGGGCCAGTTTAGTGCTGTGGTGACTTATGAGGATCAGATGGCAGACTTGCCACTGGTAGTTGTAGATGGGACTGGTCCTGCCTTATGTGGACGTAATTGGCTACAGAAGCTTAAATTAAATTGGAAGCAAATTAAACAGATACACAGTCAACCAGATGGGAAGCAGCCTATCTCGGTTCAGGAAGTTCTGAATTTGTTCACGGATGTGTTCAAAGAGGAATTGGGCACTTTAAAAGGTATAAAGGCAACTATCTTGGTAAAGCCAGATGCTACCCCTAAATTTCATAAGTCTAGACCATTGCCCTTTGCTATGAAGGAACAGGTAGACAAGGAATTGGAAAGGCTGGAGTCTGTAGGCATTATTACTCCTGTTAAGCATAGTGAATGGGCTGCACCTGTAGTTCCCGTAATTAAGAAGGATAAATCTATTCGCCTTTGTGGGGACTACAAGGTAACTGTTAATCAAGTAGCAAGTACTGAGACGTACCCCTTGCCTCGCATTGAGGAAATAATGGCTACTCTGAGTAGGGGGAAGTTGTTTTCCAAAATTGATCTTGCAGCTGCCTATCAGCAGGTACTGCTAGATGAGGAGTCTAAAAAGTACACAACTATTAATACACATAGGGGCTTATATGTGTACAATAGATTGGCTTTTGGCATCAGCTCTGCGCTTTCAATTTTCCAGCGTATTATGGAAAATTTGATGAAGGATTTGAATGTTGTAGTATATTTGGATGACTTATTAATAATGGGAGAAAATGAGCAGGCTCACCTGCTTAATCTACAAGGAGTCTTGCAACGTCTTCAAGAATGTGGCCTTCGAGTAAAAAAATCTAAGTGTGAATTTTCTAAACCACGAATAGAGTATCTTGGTTATGTGTTTGATGGTAATGGGGTGCACCCATCAGAGGGCAAAGTTAGAGCAATACAGGAGGCTCGCGCACCTACAAATTGCAAGGAGCTCCGGGCTTTCCTTGGTCTTGTAAACTATTATGGGCGTTTTCTGCCGAATCAAAGCATGCTTTTGGCACCTTTGTATAGACTTTTGAGGGAGCAGACTGTCTGGAGATGGACTAAGATGGAACAAAAAGCTTTTAATAACTGTAAAAAATTACTGACAAGTGACAGGGTGTTAGCTCATTATGACCCTGCCTTACCTCTAACGTTAGCATGTGATGCGAGTGCTTATGGAATTGGTGCTGTCATTCAGCATACGATGCCCAATGGGGAGGAACGTCCCATTGCGTACGCTTCACGCACACTCTCGTTTGCTGAGCAGAAGTATTCACAAATAGAGAAAGAGGCCCTAGGATTGGTTTATGGAGTCAAAAAGTTCCATCAGTATTTATGGGGACGACGATTTAATTTGTTGACAGACCATAGACCACTTTTAGCCTTGTTTGGGGAAAATAAGCACCTTCCTACAATGGCAGCAGCGCGTATTCAGCGCTGGGCAATAATTTTGTCATCTTATGACTATTGCATAGCATACCGTAAATCCGAATGTCATGGTAATGCAGACGGGTTGTCCCGTTGTCCTTTACCTGAAACAGCTGATGACACAATGGATGCGTTAGCTGCTCACATCCATACTCTCTTGTCAACGCACCTGGAGGAGGCACCTCTAAAAGTAGCTCAAGTGGCTTGTGCCTCACGTACAGATCCCTTACTAGCTAGGGTTTTTCAGTACACTATGGAAGGTTGGCCGGAGGTGGTTCAGGAATCTTTGAAGGTTTTTCACAAAAGGAGGAATGAATTATCAGTAGAGAGGGGCTGTGTCCTTTGGGGGACACGTGTGATAGTTCCAAGGAAATTGAGACAGACGGTCCTGCAAGAAATTCATGCAGGACACCAGGGAATTGTAAAAATGAAGGGATTAGCACGTCGTTATGTCTGGTGGCCAAATTTGGATGCAGATATTGAACAGTTGTGTAGAGAATGTGGAGTATGCCAAGCTGAACAGAAAGCACCACCACAAGTTCCGTTGCATCCATGGGAATTTCCAGGGGAGTGTTGGAAGAGAATCCATATTGACTTTGCAGGTCCATTTCAGAATTGCATGTTTTTGTTGGTGGTCGATGCTTATTCCAAGTGGTTGGAGGTTTTTCGTATGCCACAGGTAACCTCACAAGCTACCATTACGAGGTTGAGGAGATTGTTTGCTTCTTACGGATTACCTGAACAGGTTGTATCAGATAATGGCACTGCCTTCACATCAGCTGAATTTCAGAACTTTGAGACTGAATGGGATTTTGCACACTACCAGTGCACCAGGACATCCTGCAACTAATGGACTAGTGGAGAGATATGTGCAAACTTTTAAAGCTGGCATAAAGAAATTGGCCTATACTGGGTGGGACATCGAGGACAAGATTTCTTTGTTCTTACTGCAGTACCGTACTACTCCCAACTGCACAACAGGACAGGCACCAGCAGACTTGTTCCTGCACAGACATGTTCGTACCAGGCTGGATTTGCTTAAGCCTAGTTCCGCGGAGGGTGTACGACGGAAACAATATCTACAAAAGGACTACCATGATCGCCATGCCGCTGATAGGTCTTTTGTGGCAGATGATCGGGTCTATCTTCGGAACACGACAGGAAGTGGACCACGATGGATTCCAGGAGTGGTGACACAACAGACTGGTCCGGTGTCCTATAAAGTCCGGGACATCAATGCTGATGCTGTTCACAGGCGTCACAGTGACCAGCTAAGATCTCGTTTTGGCAAGAATGCATCAGTGGAACCTACAGTTTCAGATACAGACAGTTTGAATAAAGGACCACAACCTGTAAATGAAGACATACAAGAACCGTGTACCTTAGCTGAAACAGATGATTCTGGGAGTTCGCAACAGATTGTGTTGAGACGATCTCAGAGGGTTGTTAAACCCCCTACACGTTTTGAGCCAGATTAATTATTGAGTGTTGCATGTACAATACGTCTAAGGTGGATTGTTATTTGACACCAGGATTACACAGTTGATAGTGTTAAAAAAAAAAATGTTAAATGGTTTAAAATGCCACATGGTCAAGAGTTGTTGTAATCTCAGTGTGGAGGAAATGTGATGTATTGAACTTATGTTAACAGTTCCGTTAATGCTGCAAGTAATATGTCCTAATGGTGTTGCTGTATTAGGCGCCTTGGGGCATGCGCACTGCTATGTAAGGGAACACGTTTTCTCCGCATGTATAATGGTTGTTGGCTAGCATGGTTCGGTATTAAAGACGTGGAGTGAAATCGTGTCTTTGTATAAGTGGTGCTCAATATATCACAACTAGTAAATACATGTCTCCTATAATACTGAAATTAGACTAGCACTTATAACCATGAACATAAAAATTACACACCACACAAATGGCTTTTAATTGAAAGAAAACATGTAACTACAAAAAAGTTCTTTCCATCGATCAATTTCTTACTTTCACATTCAATATATTTCATGAGGTTATCTTATTACTTATACCCTCCTTGTGGTCAGTCTGCACAAGATTAACAAGCTTGTTTGATTTGCGGCCCCTTTAAATACAAGACAAGCATTCAATCTACGTCAAAGCGTCCAAAAATCTCTGTACAGAGTCGTTGGCAGGGCGGCCAGGGCGAATTTCGACGCTCTTGCCGCCGGCGGTGTGAACGCACGGTAACACTAGTGGCACATTAGCGCAGACAAAGGCTGCATACGCCGAACTATACGTCTTGCTTGGCGGTCAAAGGCGTTTGACGTTCATTGGCTTGGAAAACGGCGGTTCTACTGCTAAACCTCTACCGAAAAGACTACAAACGCTGCGCCGGTTAAAATAAAAGCGCCCCGTCAGGTTTTAAATAACTAAATGTTTTGGCTGTCGGTCCGGGTCCGTATGGGACAGCTTCTGGGTCCGGACCCGGACCGCGGTCCGCCTGTTAGTGACCTCTGTTCTAGACTTATAATCCCTTTATAACGCCATAAGGGAAAGTTCAATGCTTTCTTTTTCTGGCAAATATCTGGGTTGTTCCAAATGGTGTTAGTTTACAGGGAATAAGTGCAGACCTAGTTATTTAAAAAAAAATTCCCACCAGGCTGTCAAGGAAGTGTTAATACTAAAGCTTTTAAAACAGTCATAACGCTTAATGCTAGGACTTATAAAGGATAGATCAGAGATTTTTACTTCTCCATAGATTGCATGTTCAGCCATGGACTGTCTACTGGGTTTGATTTAATGCAATTTGACACATACTGCAATCTGTTGGCTAAGAAATATTAACCAAATCCAAATTTATGTAGAACTGCAAATAGAAATTTCCAATTTACTTTGTCAAATGCTTTCTCTGCATCTAGAGCAGGGGTCTCCAACTCCGGTCCTGGAGAGCTACTGTCCAGTAGGTTTTCTATCATACCCGGCTTCTGATGAGCCACACCTGTTCTCAGGTAAATACCAGGAGCAGGTGTGGCTCATCAGAAACCAAGTGGGACAGAAAACCTACTGGATAGTAGCTCTCCAGGACCGGAGTTGGAGACCCCTGATCTAGAGATATAACCATGGTTTCTGATTTGTTAATGGAGCAGTAGTCTATAACATTCATTAGTCTATGTGTATTATTGGCTGAGTGTTTACCCTTGATAAAACCTGTTTGGTCAGCTTGTATAAGAAATGGCTTTTCGATTCTTGTAAAATCAGAAAATGATTCATTATAGCCCTTATAAGCAGCTGACTGAATATGACTCAGTAATATGTACAAATTCACAGGAAAGGAGAAGAGACTTATGAAAGTTGTAGTGTGTGACTCAGCAGGTTAGGATTCTTGTGATCGGAAGGTCAGCAATTTAGATCCCATGACTGGCAGAGTGATGTCACTGTTGGGCCCTTGAGCAAGGTCAAGGTTTAACGTCAATTGCTCCAGGGGCTGTCTAACCCTGCTCTCTGACATAAGGATCTGCTACTGTAAATAAGTATAATGTAAACTTATCAGGGACATGGGTACAGGAAAATGGGGAAATGGATTGTTTGCCCACCAGGGAATTCTAAGACCTCTGGCACAATTCACGTGCTGGTACCCACAACCCCACCCCAGGATGACATTCCGGTGACACCACTGAAACATGCAGCGTATTTAACATGAATCATAGCACTGAAGCAAGATCTCAGTTCGATGAACATATGTTATATGATGAACGTGTCAGTGCTTCTGGGAATAGAGAGATCAGCATTCAGTCTGTGAAGTCCCCTGAAAGCCAGCTTAACTCCAATTCAGTTGTTGATGGCTTCACTCTGCTGTCCAGTTAGCTATCTGACCAGCCCACATGTCATAATTTTGGTGACTAGAAATGTTAAGTTTAGCTACCTAAACATGACCTTTGTGCACGTTGTGCAGCCAAGAAGCGGCTGGGCAGTCCCTCCCCGGACATATCTCGGGCCAGCAGCTTTGTGGATGACATGGACATGGGCTGCGAAGATATTGCCCTGCCAGCAGTCGCTGATGGGTCAGGGTGAGTCTCACTCTCCCCATCTTCCCTCCTTCCCATAGTCACTTCCTGAAACTCACATTACTGTACAGCATGGCACGGCATGCAGGCCTCGTTAAGCACACACCTTTGCCTCTTCTTTTTCAGGCTGCTCACCAGTCCCCTAGTGGACAACCTCCAGGATTCCACACGCCATTTGAACACTGAAAGGTACATACTTGGTTTCAGTGTTATTATGTTTTTGATTTTTTAAATTTAGTTTTATCTTTAAATTATTTTCAGTTTTTCATTGGTTTTCAGTGTGGTTTTATTCATTTTAATGCTTTTTTTTAAAGATATATTTTTTATTTAGCTTTATATGTTTTAGTTTCCTTCGCAACCCTGAATAGGACAAATGGGTACAGAAAATGGATGGATGGATGTTTTAGTTTCAGTTTAAATTTTAGTAATTTTATTTCTAGGGATAGACTGAAAGTTGCAGAGCAATTTTATGTGCCTAATCTTTAGAGCAGGGGTCTCAAACTCCAGTCCTGGAGGGCCGCAGCCCTGTGTGGCTTAGTTCTTTCCCTGTTCCACCACAAATGATTCAGCTCAAGAGCTGTGTGGTAATTAGCACAAGGAGTTGAATCAGGTGTGTTAAATGAGGGGAAACCCAAACATGTGCAGGGCTCCGGCCCCCCAGTACTAGAGATTGAGACCCCTGCTTTAGAGAATCCTACCTCAATACACTGCACATTATATATTAATGACCTCAAAATGGGCAAAATGTGTTCCAGGTGTATTTAACAGTAAAGGACAAACAATACTTATAATACTTAGTTTTCATTTTTCTGTAGTTTTTTGTTTTATTGTGGTATCTAATTTTATTTCAGGAGGTGGCAGTGGTGTTATGGTTAGCAGTGCTGCCTTTCACCTTTGGGGCTAGGGTTCAAGTGTCCGCCATGCCTCTGTGTGTGGCATTCTACTGTGTGTGCCCCCCCCCCCCCACACACACACACACACAATTCAAGAAAATGCTAAGGTAGATTGGAGTTACCAAATTGCCCATAGGTGTGCATCACTGAGTGTGCCCTGCAATGGGTTGGAGCCCTGTCCTGGGTTGTTCCCTGCCTTAGGGGCTCCAGACCCCCTGTGACCCTAAAAAGGCCAAGCAGTTACAGACAATGGATGGAAATAAAAATGTTTTCTTACAGTTGTAGTTTTTGTTACTGATAATAACCAATCAGCCTGAGTTATAAATTCACTGAGAAACCAAGCGTACCAGCATTGAAGGTTATAATCCTGAGGGTAAGGCCATATTTACCATCAAAACTGATGGCTGGAGATGCTTGTTGTTCATTGTCTCTTCTGTTCAGTGGGTGCCCTGTCATGCTGAGCATCCTGAAGAGATATTTCCTAAGTGGGGGCTTTTGGCAAGTCCATTTTGTCTTGCTGTGATGCTGTCTGTATTGTGATTATGCAGGGCTAAAGACACTCAGGCCAGTTGGTCTAAGTGTGCAGACTGAGAACTATCCATGAGGACCTAGGGTGTTTGGGACCCATTAGTGCCAGTATTTGGCCTGGTTTAAGTGACTATACTGTAAGTGCCACTGGGCCAGTTTGATTGGTGGACAGTCATCTTTCTGAGAGCCTGTAGGTGGCACTGTTCTCTCAAAGACCACCTTATCTGACATGAAGGCCGAATGGAGCCCATACTTTTTACCCTTTTAAAAGGGATTCCGGTAACACTTTACATAAAGCAGTTATATAAATGCATTATAGATGCCATTATAATGCATTCATGGAGCATAGCTATATTTATAAAAGCACAGCACATTATAGCCATGTTTATTATGCATTATGAATGCTCTGTGAAGCTCTCATCTATAGTGCAGTATAAAAACCATGCAGTACAAAGCATCCTTATGCTGACCAATCCATTATGAAGGTATTTATAGTGCATTATAGATGAGAGCTTCATAGAACATTCATAATGCATAATAAACATGGCTATAATGTGTTATGCCTTTTTATACATATATATAGCCATGTTTATAATACATTATGAAAGTATCTGTAATGCATTTATATGACTGCATTAATTAAAGTGTTACCGGGATTCTTCTGGGTTTTTGCTAACTTTGCCCTTAGTATTGCAGATTTGCAGTTAAACACTGAAATTCAAACAAGTTAATATCTTGTATCTGACACATTTTAAAATAAGGCTGTTGTTTATTTGAATTGAATAACTACCCAGAATTGATTTAACTGAGAGTGGAAATGTTGCTAATCCTCAGGCACCCTGGGGATCCTGTTGATAGTCTGCATTAGCACAGTTAGAATAGGCATCCATCTTACCCAAATAACTGTTATGTTCTCTCAAAGGCAGTCAGTATCATAATCACTGACAGTCCACTTCTTGCTTCACCTTTATTTACTTAGCAGTTTCTTTTGTTCAAATAGCTATACAATGACGAAAATGTGGGGTAATAGAGCAGGGTCAGCCAGCATCCAGCACCCAGTGGAGTAATTATGGTTAAAGGCCATTCTCAAGTGCCCAGTGTTAGTGTGATTACTCCACCAGGTGTGGTATTCGAGCCAAAGACCTTCTGGACATGGGCACAGATCCCATTACTATGTCTCACTACACAGCCATGACCCCTTTCTCCCTCTTAGTAGATTTAGCAAGTCTATCTGTGGGCTCCACATCACACTGGCTGTTTAATAATGAAATTAACTTCAGTGTCTGACGGGATTCACATCACATAGCTGAGATGAAAAGCTTAGTGTTCGTTCTCCGTGCTATCTTAATCCTGTACTCTGGAAGAGAAATATACTCTTTTTTACATGGTACGCTCTGTTCCCAGGTACACGTCTGTCTCCCCCAAGAGGTAGATTTTCTCTTGTAGGCTGTGTGTTCTGGGATTTAGGGTAATTGCCCTGAGCTGAGTGATCCTAACAGGATTTATGGTCAGAATGAAAGGGCACGGCCATCCGTGCAGGTGTGTGTGTGTGAGTGTGGATTATGTTTATATGACATTGTGGGGATCAAATGTCCCCCACAATAAAATAAAAACCTGTTATTTCAATGTTGTGGGGACCACTTTTCAGGTCCTTACAAAGATGGAGCAATCAAAAAACTAAAAATGCCAGAAGTCGTATTTTGTTTGGTTACTTATGGATAAGGTTAGGGCTGGGTAGGGGTTAAGGTCATCATGTTGGGATTAGAGTTTTTCCCCATAGAAGTGAACAGAGAATCCACACAAAGAAATAATTACAAACGTGTGTGTGTGTGCGTGTGTGTGTGTGTGTGTGTGCGAGTGGGTATACCTATCCTTATGGGGACACATAACGTGATAAATTTCTGTTTTTTTGTTTCCCTTATGGGGACAGGTTTTCTGATCCCCATAAGGGAAAACTCAATTTAATAAAAATCAGTGACTTCTATGAGAAAACTAAAAATGCAAAAACTCTTGTATTTTGCTTGGTTACTTATGGTTATGGTTAGGGCAGAGTGGGGGTTAAGGTTGTCATAGTTAGCATTAGCATTTTTCCCATAGAAGTGAATGAGCAGGCCCCATAAGGATAGGTACTGTATACCTGACGTGTGTGTGTGTGTGTGTGTGTGTGTGTGTGTGTGTGTGTGTGTGTGCACGTCTGTGTGTCTCAGCAGCACTGCCTGATCCGTCCTCTGTCTGGAGATAAACTCAGCAGGTAACAGAGTGGGTAGGAAGCAGAATTTGTTTTACTGCTTCCAGTGATATGGGCTGCTTCATGGATTAGTGCATTCTGGTTTATTGGTGTTTTCTTTACTCCCATAGTACATAAATAGTGCTATAATCATAAAGGTTATTTGGGTTATTTAGCTATAATCGCAAAGGTCCTGTAATAGCTTGCCGTATCATCAACTGTTGGAAATGGCTACCCAACATGTTTATGTCAAAAGGTAGCAGGACAGCATATGTTTGCTAGTCAGTGTCTTTCTCAAATTTTGATTTTCACAAACGTGACTTGAAGATGTCCTTTCATACATGTGAAGATACAGCCACGTCTCCCACAGTTGATGTGGTTTTATTTTTCGATTTTGCTGTTCCCTTCTTTGTAATCGCTCAGGACTGTAGTCCATGGCAAGAAGGACTGAGAAGCCTGGGTCTGGAAATTAGATGCATGCACGTTTCAAATTTCATACCGATATAGAAGTTCTTAACGATTCAGGACAGATGCACTAACAGCGTTACTAAACAAAAAAAAAACTTGCAGGACCGGTTAGTAAACCAGCTTTGAAAGAACCGCAGAGCTCCAGGACTTCCAGCATCCCTCCGCCGCTCCATCAGTGCCTTCTCTCGCAGACCACCATGTCCTAATTGCAGGATTTCACTCACCTGCCAGAAAGGACAAACCTTCCAGCCAAAGATAAGCACGCTCCACCATTCGGCGTTGAAGAGACACATATTGTTCACTCTATGCTAAATTTGCAATGGAAAGTTCTGGAGGAACATCTTCCCAAAGTTGGGAATGTCTCCATAAAATGTCGAGCTCAGGATTACATTTCAGCCCTGCTCAGTGTTTAAAAATGAGAAGTGTATATGGGGGAGTTTCCACCATTCCTGAAGCCGGCATTGGGCTGTTATTCACAGCCCCCCTTTAACCCTACCCCCCCCCCCACTTCAGCCGAGCTGCTCTAATTGAAAGTGATGTACGTATGTGTTAGGCAGGGTAGTGATGTGTCAATGTGCTGAGTCCAGTCAGCCTCTGGGGTGTTGTGTGTGGCTGTAAGGCCTTGACCACTAGCAGCTCGCCTATCATCATGATAAGGAATGGACGTTAAAAAAAAAAGAAAACACAGCCCAGTTTCTTGAAATGCTGCCAGCTTTTGGGGGGGGGGAGGGCTATGCTGCGCCAGTAACTGATCTGATAAGAGAGCCCTGTGCGTGCCGAGATGGCAGTTAATTTTATCGGTGAAGATTTGCTCCCGCGTTTATCTGCTGTGCTAGATTCCTGCTCCGGGGCCCCTAGGTTGACAAGGGAAGCTGGACCTGCCTCAGCCTCACCCCAGAGGCACAGATGACAACAGTAAATTGTTTGCAAAATTTGTCTATTCTGTGTTATTTATTTGTTTGAATCATGAGTCGAGTACTGTGTATCTCAATAATTTCAGTGAAAACAGAATAATGGTAACAAATGCCCTGGTATAAAGGTGGAAATCAGAGGATAATGGAATTACGGGTAATACTTTATTTGGATAGTTTGCCTACAGAGTATTTGTAGTATTTCAACCACTTAGTTGGGATTCAACAATTCAGTTGTTTTGCTGTGTCTGTTGTTGATGTTTAACAGAATACACAGTATATGAAGTACATGTAACAATTCTTGAACATATATCTTCTTAGAATAATTTCATTCAATTTGACTACTCAGTCAATATTATATTAATGTCATGCCCCGACTGTTCCGATTCTCCTGTGTGACATGCCCCCTCATTTACCTTGTGTAGAATCCTTGTGTTTTCAGCTGTGTCTTGTTAAGTTTAATTGATTCAGTGTATTTAAGTGTGTTTCAGTGAATGTTTCCCTACTCCGGTCATTAACGTCATAACGTCTTGAAGTCATTCCTTTCTGTTGTTCCGTGCTCCTGAGTGTGTCTTACCTTGAATAAACCCCACGTTCACTCGACTCCCCGGACTCCTGCACCTGCTTTCCCCGCTCCGTAAACCAGAATTGTGACAATTAATTATTCAATCTCAACTTGTAAATGATTGAAACATTACAAATTCTCTGTATACCCTCTGTAGGTGGACTATCTAAATAAAGTGTTACCGAGTTACGTTTAAAATGACATAATAATGAAGTTTCAAATGAATACAGTGGTATAAAGATGTTAAGAGATGGTTAAACAATGGTTTTACTGTGTTCTGTGTAGGAACTACGTGTATTTCAGTAGATTTCACCCCCACAGTAGTAAAGGTGTGTGTGTGTGTGTGTGTGTGTGTGTGTGTGTGTGTGTGTGAATGTCCGAGTGTTTGCATATCCATCAATTTATCATAACTGCCTATCCAGTGCTGATTAACTGGTGCCAGTCCCAGGAAACAGGAGGCATGAGGCAGGGCATGGGATGCCAGATCATTGAATGACACAAACAATGGCCAGTTTAGACATGTGCAGAAAGAACATGCTAACTGCATACACAGAGGGCTATGGGTGTGCTTGTGTGTGGCTCAGTCGGTTAGCAGGCTAGACTTGTGTTCAGAAGGACATAGGTTCAAATTGTGTGGTTGCTGGAGTTATTTTTCTGGTGAGCCCTCAAGCAAGGCCCTTACCTATGTTCCATTTTGTCTTGGGTCTAGTTTTATCCAGCATTTTCAAAAAGACAAATGCATGTTACTTTGTATAAAAGCATGTCCTAAATAAATATGAGTGTGTGGCACTCTCCACAGTTGCATATACCCTGTAGGCAACCCTATCGAGTGGGTCGGCCTGTATCAGCCTGCTGGCCAATAGCCTAGGCTGGAGCTCCGATAAAAAGTCTCTTCTGTCCAAGTGCTGTTTGGAAACACCTGTGCAAACACACCCTGCGCTTTTTACTTGTCTCCACCCTAACCCCCCCGGCTCTGGTTGGGCACCCATTGTTTCTGTGTGACCCAGATGATCCAAGCCAGATGCTTCATGTCCATTTTTCCCCTCCCTGGGCATGTCTGACTTCAGTGCCCAACTCAGGCTCACCAGGAAATGGCCGGGACCCGGGCTCTGAGTTCTAGAAGAGGAACAGCATTGTGTCTAAACCCTGTAGTCTCTGTCTTTATTGACACTTTCAGTGGTATCTTCCAGAATGTATGCAATTTTGAAATTGGTTGACACTACATATAACACAGATAGTCTTCCCTGGATTTTTCTTGACTATCTTGCTAATGTCAGCCATATGTAGTATCGCTGTTCAGTTTCTGATAACGTTTCACAGCATTCCATTTATGTTCTTTTATTGCATCCTTACCTCGATAAGAACAACAACTTGACCTCACAGTTTTTGTCTAAAGCAAAATACTGGATTCAGGGTGATTCTGATTGAATCATTAAGACTTTCTATTCATTATTATTAGACTATTCAGAGTGAAGATGAGAAAGATAAAGGGTAAAATCCTCAGCTCGGATTCACC
The DNA here is from genome assembly GCF_048594095.1 of Paramormyrops kingsleyae. NCBI lineage: Eukaryota > Metazoa > Chordata > Actinopteri > Osteoglossiformes > Mormyridae > Paramormyrops > Paramormyrops kingsleyae. Next base: position 39,859,607 of record NC_132799.1, read on the forward strand.
ATTTATTTCTCTGTATTGATGCTTTAATAATTGATGCTTTAATAATAACTCCATTAAAGCGTGAGCTGAAGAAACTCATGCATACCACATAATTACATAATAGGTGAACTTGTAAATCGAAGGAATTGCTTCTAAAGAGGTGAAAACCCAGAGAATCCAGAGACATGTATCCCAGAATGATGAGTAAAGTCAGTGCCTGTAGGCTGCACTATGCCACAGTCAATGATGTACTGCACATAAATATGTCTGCAGCCTACATATCACATATCACGAATAACACACTTTCCCTGACCTGGGACCACTTTCCATCCAACAAGAGCAGTTGCCACAGTTGGACTCATTTTATCACCTTTAAATCCAGATGTTTTTGTTTAAAGGCTGCACTAGGCTCTGATTCGGACATGATGCTAACGGTTAGTGCTAATCAGCTCCATACAGATTTAATAAACACGCTTTCACAAGCAGAAACCGAGGAGGAACTAGTAACATTCAACCAAGTGTCTTAAAGTGTTAAAAAGCTGTGTGGGACCTCTAACTGGCCCAGGGAAAGAGAAATTAGGAAAACATATAAGTATACGACTACATGGACCAGAAACTGTTGTAAATCGCTGTTTTGTTTAGTGGCCATTACAGAAAGCAGCATTTTTTTCCAGTAAACTGAAAGCATCTGGTTAAAAAGAAAAACAAAACCATTTTATTATCAGGGGATTTTTTGGATTTCAGTTTCTTTTTGGCTCATATATTTTTTTGGGATGGTATGGCAATTTATGGTATAATCCAGTGTGTGAAATACGGGGGGCCCGACACCCCTTATTAACCCATGAGACCCCCTGAAAGCCTCAAAAGCTTTTTTAAGGGGGTCTCAAGATTGGTCTTGCGCAACAATAGGGAGATGGGAACCCCCCCGAATACTGACGGGTATTTCACACACTGGTATAATCCCTGGGCGTTCTGGATCAGATGGGAAAACTATTGTGCTTTTGTTGAGTACGGAAACTTTACATTGAACTCTGAGGAAGAAGCGGTGTCAATATAAACAAAAATGTAAATATTCAATGTTAATGAGGCCTATAGAGATGCCCAAGCAGAGTATCATTGCTAAGATTCTAATGTGAATCGTCTTGTTTCTGTGCGATTTATAAGTCAGAGACAGAGAAAAGATAAAAGGTAACTTGGGGTTTTTCCTTGTGTTCTTGACTTTATCATCACCATGGACGACCCTTTTATTAAAAAGGATGGTGGTGATGGGTCCAGGTTAGGGTAGATCAGGTGCCTGAAATGAAGATTACAGACTGGGAGGTCTGAGCACTGTTGCCTGCACCATCATAGATGAGGGCATACATAGTGGCAGCATGGTAATTAACCTGAATTACCCCAGGGGAATACTCTACTTCAAACAAAATTTCAGATTGTATGAAAAGCCCTCTGATTTGATGAAAACAATATCAATATCAAAGGCAAATGTATTTTGTATGATGTGTTCTGAATGTACAGTACGTCAAAGTGGAGTAAATCTCTTCCCTCTCCACAAGGAGGCACTGCAGCTGTGCCTTAAAAATGCACTGACCACGTGACGCAATACTCGGCCCTGAAACAAGAAGACAGACTTCTAGGAGCAGGAATTTTTATTAAAATATACAATGGGAAGTATTTTAGCACTGAAGCGCTAAGACTATGAACCCGCTAAGTGTTTTCTGCTGACTTTATGGGGCCCTTGTGCAGTGTGTCTGTCTCTCCTCAAACAGCAGTTCATCTGAACTGAAATGACCACGGTGGTCCATCCCTCTCATCCCTAAAATTATGTTAAATTACACAGTCATTGAGAATTAAAACAAAAGTCTTTTCTGTAGCCCTGCCCCATGTAGAATAAAGCCACTTTGAAGGGTGCAAGGACCATGTAATCACTGTATATTTTAGGTAAAATCAGCAGAAATAAAAATTAATCAAAGCTAACAAAGAAGGCCTTCGGAGTGTGCCATACTATAATTTTACCTGCAGCCCAGGGCCATGAATACTGCTATTCTAAATCTTCCTATGGTAGCTTTTGTTTAAATGGTGATTTCAGTAAGTTGTAAAGACAGTCTAAGTCCACATAGAAGGGTAGTTTCAGAAATCTGACAAGCAATTTAGCCCAAGATTGTGTTCTGTTGTAGGACTGTGGGACTGTTCCACGTGGTTACATGGAGTCACTGTGGGACTGTGCCACTGTGTTACAGGGTGGGGGTCCAGGTTTGAGTGCTTTTGGGGGACATCTGTGAATGCCAGTGTTTCCTCACTCCCAGTCTAATCTCCCTGCTCTCCTTTGCAAAAGTATGATATTGGCACAACAAATTTGGTTGTCTAGTTTTATTCTTCTCTGTTTTTCTGAATTGGCAAGCTCTCAAAAAAGAAAAAGACACTCACAAACAAGGCAGTGAATTCAGTTCCATATTTGGCAGCTATCCTACAAGTATTACGAAAGTACAACAACAGGTATTTAATTATTTTTTAAATCTTGAATTTAATGTTTATTTGAAAGAACAAGCCACAGGGTTTGATCAGACAAGCAAGAAAACATGATATTTTAGTTCCCAGGCTCATGTTCCCTTTTCTAACTTGCCCAAGGATATAATTGTGTGAAACTAATTTGTGGTCCTCTCTTTTTCGCCTTGGTCTTAAGGAGAGATCTGTGGTTCTATATATATCTTGCTGTAAAAGTCAACAAAGCGAGCCTATATCTTTTTTCTTGGAAAGGTCAAATGGTGGACAAGTGATAGAAAGTGTTTCCTTATTGCTTCCATAGCTATTGCAGATGATGTCATATTTTCCTGTAGAGATCAAAGATTAGAGATTAACACAGTTTTACCTGAAATAACATATGTCTGCTACCTATTTCTATAGCTAGATATATTTACTAGATAAGTTTACACTGAATGTCCTGGTCTTGCTACAGACAGACCTGTCGCAGGAGTTGAACAAGCAGCCTTTGGATTAAGAGGTCATGACCTTTTCCGCTGCGCTACTCAACAGCTCTATAGCTTAAATTAAGTCATAGTCCTTCTATACAGTCAATGCTATAGTATTACAAGATGATGTCATATCCAAACATCGCCTGAGTTTCAGTGTCCCACAACTCGGTGCCTTTTTAATGATGAAGATTCCGTCTTTAAAAATCATTTGTTGTCCTCACTCCTGCCGCCTTCTTACAAAGCTGCCTTCTTAGAAAGCTACCTTCATAGGAACAATGTTGGTGAAAAGCTTTACAATGGAACCTGTGTTGGGCAGAGTATTTTGTGTCAATATTTGACAATAACATTTTGTCTGAGTCATGAACAGGCCTCATATTTTAGTCACTGTGTTTGCGGTCGATCCCCAAGAGTTTAATCCACCACTCTGGGCAGCTCATGAACGTGTGATTTCTGTGCAAAGCACAGCATTTGCTCCCCGACTGCTTCTGCTGTGTTTTCTCTGTGCCATTTTTCGGCTCCAGCTTGGCACAGAGTTGTGGGGGCTGGTTCTGAGTACCTGCCCCAGCACATTTAAACAGCTTGGGAGCTCATTTGTCAGCAGTGTCACCTCACACCTCGAGGGTTAGCAGCTTTGACTCCCAGCCATGACTGTCTGGAGTTCACATGTCCTTCCTGTGTTTGCGTGGGCTTTCTGTGGGCACTATGGTTTCCTCACAAAGTCCAAAAACATGTGATTAGGTATAGTGGTGTCTCTAAATTATACCGTAGTGTGTGAGTGTATGCGTACCCTTTGACGGACTGGCATCCCATTCTGAGTGTCCCCTTCCCTACGCTTCCTGGGATTGGCTCCAGGCTCACCGCAGTCCAGCACTGGGTAAGTGGTTATGGAAGATGGATGGTTATGATCTGTGAGCAGTGTAGCAAAAGGCAAATACCACAAACTCATATGAGGGAGGCCCTACAGATACAAAAATTTGATTTCTTAACTTTTTATCATTTATTTGAAGACTAATTACATACAGCTGACATTCTTGACCCCACTGCAAATGGAACGATCCGGGACAATCGAACAGAGAGACGGGGTCGTGGGGCTGCTGTGTTGTCTCAGAAGGAAAAGCAAATGTTTCCAGGGAGACTAATTTTAGAAAATGTAGTATCTCATTAGGGCCTCAATGCTGCCATGAAGTACTCCAGTTTCCCAGAATATATGGGGATACCAACTTTGTTTCTGGAGTGTCTGGGGCCATGGCGTGGCTCATATACACCGATGTGATCATCTGAGGGATGCTTGGTATGAAAGACTGGGAAGGGGATCGGAGGAAAAAATGCACCGATGACTGAAATTGGGGATTCTCACAGTAGGGAGATATTTGCTGGCTGAAGGCAATGGGAAAAGAGAAATACAAAGGCTCAGAAGGGGTGCGGTACCCCAACCAGGCCTCCAGGGACAGTGATGGGCTGCCAGAATTAAACTGAGTCTCACAGCTAGTGCAGAGCATCAGAGGTGTGGAAGGTGTGATGGGGGAGGGGAGCTTTGCAGGGAGGGGGCTCTATATCCTGGGGGGAGGGGGGGTTTATATTTTGGCCAGAGAGGCATTTCGGTGTATTGGTTTCCTGGGGGATCGATGTTTTGGTCGCATAGGCATTTCTATGTTTTAATTGGGGATGAAGCTCTATGTTTTGGTTGGAACGCTATCTTTTGATTTGCTGGAGCCATTCTATTTTTTATATGGGGAGGCTGTTCTTTGGTTGGGGAGTCTGTGGTTCATCATAGAAGCAGCACTATGTTTCAGTAGGTGGGGGTCTGTGTTTTAGTCAGAGAAGCAGCTCTATGTTTTGGTAGGGAAGGAAGCTATATGTTTTGGTGGGGTGGCGGTCTGTGTTTTGGTTAGAGAAACAGCTCTGTGTTTTGGTTGGGAGGGGTCTGTGTTTTGGTTGGGAGGGGTCTGTGTTTTGGTCGGGGAGGCAGCTCTATGTTTAAGTTGGGGCTGTCTGTGTTTTGGTCTGCGAAGCAACTCTATATTTTGGTTGGGGGGTCGGGGTCTCTGTTTTGTTCAGAGAGGCAACTCTACATCATGGTTGGACCGGACTGTTCTGGTCGGAGAGGCAGGTCTATGTTTTGGTAGGGGAGGAAGTTGTATGTGGCCGGATCTGCATTTTTGTCGGGGAGGCTGCTCTGTGTTTTGGTTGGGGGACGTCTGTGTTTTGGTCGGAGAGGCAGCTCTATATTTTAGTTGGGGAGAGCAGGGGCACCTGAAGGGCATGGAGACTCTCGCAGATTCAGGGGTCCTGAAAATGTACTGTGCCCCACTCCCTCTTGAAAGCTATTGGGGGACACCCCCCTGCTCAGCAAAAAGTACCAGAGGACTGTAGTGGGGGTCCAAGGTGACATTTTGTAGGAGGCCCAGAATTTCTAGCTACACCCCTGGGGGGAGTCTGTGTTTTGGTCAGGGAGGCAGCTTTGTTTTTTGGCGGGGGGGTGGGGGGGTGCAGGTCTATGTTTCGGTCGGGGGAGGTCTGTGTTTTGGTCAGGTACTGGGGCGACCTGTTGGGTGACATTTAACAGCATGTGGCGGTGGGTTAGAACTCCTCAGAATATTTCGTCTGCTTGGCTTAATCCACCTTCAGTTTTTGCAAGCTCAGTAAATATTCCTTCTGTAATGAGACATTTGATATTTAAATGTTCCTTCAGCTTTATGCTGCACAAGAGGAATGATACATTTACTTTTTAGCCTTTTCATAAAATTCTGAATTTTATTAAATGTTACATGTGACATTTGTTGTTGAGTTCCAACATCCGGGTTTTTGTTCCACAATGGAGGAAACATATTTTTTCAATCACAATAGCAGGGGTGGCATATTTTCAACAGGAGAGAAACACTACCAAAGTCTGAAAGTTTTCTATAATAATATAATAATATCTGGAAGAAAAGAGTTGTGGTTTGTTTATGAAATGTTCCAGAGCAAATGGGTTATTATTAAATCATTATAAATCTATAAACCAGGTTCACTATTTTATAACATTCCATGGGTTCTTATTAAAAGAAACAATGTTTACAACAACCAGTCATGATTTTGTTTTTTTTAAGGTAATTATAAAAGGTAATGGAAATAAATGGCAGTTGTGATGTAGCCCTGGTTGGATCCATGTTTGCACTGCTTCGGCTATGTGCCTGCAGAGTCCTCGAGACTGACACCCTGCTGACCCTGAATGGACTGATCACCCTGTTATTGATTGAATGAGGTCAGCTGAGCATATTGGACACTTGTTTGTTTTTTCCTTCAGTAATGTCCTTTGTTTCAGCGTTCGTGCTGTCCTATCCTCATGGTGGACCTCAGCCACAAACAACACAGTACATTCAAGGGAAATGGGGCATTCTCGCTGGGGTACCAGAGCATAACAAGCATTCAGGTTATCCGAAACTGTGCTTCTGCGTCTTCTTTCGGCGGAACGGGCTCCAGAGGCCTTAGGCGCATATATGTTTCTGTGCTAGCTGGTTGTGGGTAATTGAGGAATTTGTGTGTGTGTGTGTATGTGCAAGAGGCTAAGCAAAAAGACGGTACGCTATCAGACCAGCTGATAAGTCTGTTATGCTCCTTAGTGCGTATCTCAGTTGGGGAACCCTGGACTGGAATAATCTGCTAATCTCTCAACACTGACCCACTGCACTGGGTGACTGATAGTTGCCCCTCCTACCTTCCAGAAAATTCTGTCGTCAGCGTAGATTTCTTCATTTCAACCTAGAATGGTTCCAACTTTGCATTGCTTCAGTATAATTGTTTTAACATATATTAAACATCTTTATAACAAACGTACTTGATTTTTTTTTTACATCTAAAAATCTTTTGGATGACATGAAAAATGTGTGTAACTTTTAGTTTGGGGGTGCTGGTGAAAATACTTGTTTTTTGCATTATTGCAGTGCCAGAGAAAAGGCTGCCAACTGGAGGAAAGAAGAAGTAAGAGATGAAAATAAAAACATACATAAAATGTACTTAGGGAAGCAGTGGCTCTGAGGTCTGTAGGGAGACATACAACAGGAAACTGATCCCAACTCTAAGTCAATATAAACATCATTCTGTAGAAGCATTTGGGATTTTCATGCTGAAGTAGGCTACAGAAAAATAAAGTGAAAAAGGAGTTTGTCAGATAACTTGACTGTCACAGGTCACCAGAAATGTTGGATGAGGAAAATTACAGGAGATTACAGCAGGATGAAGAGTGGAAGGATGAGGGAGAGAGTCAATGGTGCAGATACGATGCAGGACAAAGGGTTACAGATATGGAGTAGAGATGGAGGGTGCTGGAGAAGAGCAGAGACAGCCAAGTAATGGGTGGGTCTGCTGACTCAGCAGTGGTCTGGGGGAACCATTAAAGGCAGGACTGTTGCTAGGAAACAGGGTAATGAGGTAACAAATGAGCAAAGCCCCTATCGTAACAAGCCTCCCCTCTGAGAACCCAAGAGGAGACTGGCACAAGGTTTGGCGGTCAAGGTGCATTCGGGACATACAGTAGCCTAAAGTTTTACGGTTGCTTTTAATTTTACTGTTGAACAGATGCAAGTGAAAATCCGCTTCTGCGGATACTGAACAGTTGACCATCTTAAACAAAAGCAGCCCACAGCAGGTTGAACGTGTTTATGGGCAGGACTCCATGGACATTCAGCCAGCTGTGTATGAAGGCAGGCTAGCATGACTCGGTGCAGTCATTCCTGTCTGGCAGTGCTGGCCTCCTAATTAAGGCCAGTGTCTTAAAGCCCACAGGTGGCTCTGTAACAACATAGCCCAGCCTTTTTTGTGGGGGGGGACAGGCATCCACCATCATAATGAAGCAAAGTCATTATCAGATATTAAATGCTCCATTTTCCATATGACAGCTTCATTTAACTTTTTTAAAAATGTATTTTGTGTTTAATTTAAAATGATTTTGAATAAAGTATGACTGAAAGAAATCAGTACCGAGATGAAAGAGCCTTTGAAACATACAGAAGGTACTAGGTATTTACAGTAAGTAAATACAGAGGCAACAAATTAATAGAGGGCATTTTGCAAAGAGGCCCTCAAGGCATGGGTGCTTTTACTATGATTTTTAAATTTTGTTTTTATCTGCTCTCTCCCTTTTCCCCCCAACTTTCAAGTTCTGCCCCAGCTCTCCCCTGACTCTTCCCTATATCTGCCCCAGCTCTCCCCTGACTCTTCCCTATATCTGCCCCAGCTATCCCTTGACTCTCCCCCGACTCTCTCCCTGTATGAGGCCCATCTCTCCCCTGACCCTCCCCTGTATTTATAAAGAATCTCCCTGACTCTTCCCCTGTATCTGCCCTGGCTCACCTCCATTATTTTCAATAACTCTCCTGTATCTGCCACTGACCCACCCCCTCTATCTGCCCCAGCTCTTCCCCTATATCCGCCCCTGTTGTCCCACTGTATCTGCCCTGGATACCCTCTGACTCTGCCCTTCTATATGTCCCTGACACCCCTCTGACTCCCACTGTATCTGCCCTAAATCTCCCCTGACTCTGCCCCTTTATCTGCCTATGAATCTCCCCCTGTATTTACCCTTGTCTTTCCCTGTATCTGTCCTGACTTTCCATGCATCTTCTCTGGCTCTCCCCCTGTATCTGTCCAGGATCTGCATCGTATCTGCCCTGCCCCCCCCCCCGCCCAACTCATCTGCTGTATGTGCCCCGGCCTACCCCTGATTCTCCCCGTATATTCCTTGGCTCTCCCCTGTATCTGCCCCAGCTCTTTCTCTGTATCTACCTCAACTTTCCCATAACTCACCCCCTGTATCTTCCCTGACTGTCCCTGTATCTGCCCCTGACTCTCCTTGTATCTTCCCTGGCTCTCCCCCTGTATCTGCCCTGGCTCTCTCCTGACTTTCCCCTTGTATCTGCCCCAGTTCTCCCCTGTATGGATTTGCCCTGGCCCCTCCCCTGTATCTGCCCCAGCTCTCCTCCTGTGTCTTCCCTGGCTCTCCCACTGTATCTGCTCTGGCTCTCCCCCTGTTCAGTTCTACTACGGTTCTCCTGTGTATCTGCCATGGCCCTCCCCCTGTATCTGCCCCAGTTCTCCCCTGACTCTCCCTCCTATGTCTGTCCCTGCCTTCCTCTGACTCTCCCTCTATATCTTCCTGACTCTCCCCTTACTGTCCCCCAGTGTCTGCCCTGTATCTGCCCTGGCTCTCCCCCGATTCTCCCCCCTGTATCTCCCTCAGCCCCTGTGTGCAGTTATTACTTTTAATCCTCCTAATTGTTCATTTGCACAGCCTGGCCTTCAGGCTGCTTGGAACTAATTCTGTCTGGCTTTTCACTTTAATTTGCCACACTGGCTCTAAGTCCTTTTTGGGGGCAGGCCCTCAAGAGCATAAAGCTCTCTCTTCCTCCATCTCGCAACATGGCCTGACTCGCGCAGAGTAATTTCTCAAAAAACCGTGAAACATTCTCCTGACGGGCCGGGTGTTCACGCGGACAGGCGAGGGCCGCGTGCTGTGTTAATGTCCCAAAGCTCAGCTCTGGATTCAACAGCAAGCCATCAGGAGGGGGACAAAGGAGGGGCATAAGGGCCCATCACAGTGGCCGTGTGGGGGGTTATGTCGTGACTGAGGCAGCCCCGAGAAGAGAGTTACTGTGGCGGGAGGGGGGGGGGAGTTGGAGGGGTGATATCAGATGGCAGGTTTGAAGTGAAGAAGGCGGAGTCAGCGTAAGTGGAAGAAATTAACATGTCCTGTCAGCCCCTGTTTACAGATCCCCCGCCCCACTGGTGCTGGGCTTACTGGAAGCGCTGTGTGCTGCTATGATGGGGTCAGCCAAGGACACGCATTCAGCACTCATTTTCTTTTTTTGTCCCGTGGAAGAGTTTCTGAAAAAATGCCGTTTGATCTAAAGGCTTCTAGAAAAGTCCTACACACATGGTCTACAGACCCCATTAAATTTCTGGATTCTCTGTAGAACTTAATTCTGACATTTATGTCAAGCCATTATGTGTCGAAAAACTGAGTTTAAAATGTTAGTGTGAAGGTAGATGGTATCCTTATGGCCTCTGCTTCTAATCTGACTCTATTCCACCTCCAGCAGCCCAGTCATTCTTTGGGACATCACCTGCTTGTCACCTAAATGTCCCTGACTCCACATCAACCTCCTTCTCAGTTGTCTGATTGTTGACTCCTTAGGGTCTCTTCCTTGTATGGATTATTCTGAATGTGGATACTGCCGCCACTGTTGGAACAACTCTTCCTCCACATTCTTGCCATATAACGCCCCCATCACTGAATGCATCTAACTGACCTGACCTCATACTGCGAGGAGTAGCAGCAGCCATGGTGACTGTCCTGACATGGTGACTGTCCTGTTCGCTGTACTTCTCAGTTAGCCATACTACTCATTCGTACTGATTAGCCAGCCATATTGCTCAGTTAGCCATACTGCTCTGTCAGTCATACCCACTCAGCTAGCTGTACCATTTAGTTAGCCATACCACTTAGCCATACTGACCAGTCAGCTGTACTGCTGTAAGCCATGTCGCTCAGTTAGCCATATCGCTCTGTTAGCCACACTGCTCAGTTAACTGTATCAATCAGTTAGCCATACCGCTCAGTCAGTTGAACTGCTCAGTTGGGCGTGTGGCTCCATTAGCCATACTGCCTAGTTGGAAATGTTGCTCAGTTAGCTGTACTGCTAGGTTAACCATACCACTTAGTTAATCGTACCACTCAGTTAGATATATCGCTCAGTTAGCCAACTACTCAGTCAGCTGTACCGCTTAATTAATCGTATCACTCAGTTATCTGTGCTACTCAGTGAACCAAACTACTGAGGCATGTGGCTCAGTTAGCCATACCGCTCAATTACCCATACTGCACAGAGAGCCATACTGCTCAATTACCCATACTGCACAGAGAGCCATACTGCTCAATTACCCATACTGCTCAGAGAGCCATACTGCTCAATTATCCTTACTGCACAGTTAGCCATACCGCTGAATTACCCATACTGCTTAGCGAGCCATACTGCTCAATTGCCCATACTTCACAGAGAGCCATACTGCTCAATTACCCATACTGCACAGAGAGCCATACTGCTCAATTACCCATACTGCACAGAGAGCCATACTGCTCAATTACCCATACTGCTCAGAGAGCCATACTGCTCAATTATCCTTACTGCACAGAGAGCCATACTGCTCAATTACCCATACTGCTCAGAGAGCCATACTGCTCAATTATCCTTACTGCACAGTTAGCCATACTGCTGAATTACCCATACTGCTCAGCGAGCCATACTGCTCAATTACCCATACTGCACAGAGAGCCATACTGCTCAATTACCCATACTGCACAGAGAGCCATACTGCTCAATTACCCATACTGCACAGAGAGCCATACTGCTCAGAGAGCCATACTGCTCAATTACCCATACTGCACAGAGAGCCATACTGCTCAATTACCCATACTGCTCAGAGAGCCATACTGCTCAATTATCCTTACTGCACAGAGAGCCATACTGCTCAATTACCCATACTGCTCAGAGAGCCATACTGCTCAATTATCCTTACTGCACAGTTAGCCGTACCGCTGAATTACCCATACTGCTCAGCGAGCCATACTGCTCAATTACCCATACTGCACAGAGAGCCATACTGCTCAATTACCCATACTGCTCAGCGAGCCATACTGCTCAATTACCCATACTGCACAGAGAGCCATACTGCTCAATTACCCATACTGCTCAGAGAGCCATACTGCTCAATTATCCTTACTGCACAGTTAGCCATACCACTGAATTACCCATACTGCACAGAGAGCCATACTGCTCAATTACCCATACTGCACAGAGAGCCATACTGCTCAATTACCCATACTGCTCAGAGAGCCATACTGCTCAATTATCCTTACTGCACAGTTAGCCATACCGCTGAATTACCCATACTGCTTAGCGAGCCATACTGCTCAATTACCCATACTGCTCAGAGAGCAATACTGCTCAATTAGCCATACTGCTCAGAGAGCCATACTGCTCAATTATCCTTACTGCACAGTTAGCCATACCGCTGAATTACCCATACTGCTCAGCGAGCCATACTGCTCAATTACCCATACTGCACAGAGAGCCATACTGCTCAATTACCCATATTGCTCAGTCAGCCAAACCACCCAGTCAGGTGTACTGCTCACTTAGCTGTATCAATCAGTTAGCCGTGTTATGCCATCCAATGATCCACTGGAACACTGAAACTGTGCCAACAGCAAGGTATTTCGACAGCTGCCTGGATCTTGTCTGTCTCTTCAAAATAAACTTTGCAGTGATGTATATATGCAGTGATGTATATATTTCATGTCTGATATTAAACCCCAAGGCCAATGATTGGCGTGATTCTCACTGTGCCAAGCTCTCATTGGACGTAGAATAGCCAATGGGAGAAAGCGACTAAATGCATGCAGAGTAAGATGACGGACAACTCAGCGGGATTATTCGATGGATTACACCTCCTGCCCAAGATTTATATTTTCACTTGTCCTTGTTTTGAATCCTAACCAAATTTTTCCAAAGACAAAACAATAGTGCAAATGTTGTACCTATTCCCAAGAGGATTAAGAAGTTAAAAACCTGACTTTAACATCTGTCCATCTTCCAACCGCTTAGCTAATACAGTGTCTTGGGGAATCTGGGGGCTTATTCCAGGAAGCTTGGGGAATAATACTGGATGTGCACACTCATAATCACACATTATGGGCAATTTAAAGGCACTAATTAACCTAAATATCATCTAACTTAAGAGGAAAGTGGAGAATCTGAGGAAACAAAGGGAGAGCATGTAAACTCAACACACAAAGAGCAGGGACGGGATTCAAACCCTCCTACCCAAGAGGCGTGAGGCAGCCATGGTTCCTACTGAGCTACCATGCTCATAAATGGTTTTGTGATATATTTGTTGTGAGGATTTTTTTCCTGTTCCTTGGCATCCACATTAGATGATGTCACCAGCACTCTGTTTGTTGCTTAGCTTCTTGCGAGGTGATCCTGAGTCATGCTCCACAGCAGCTGGTTTTGAGACAAACTGGATGCCAACGCGGAGAGAGTGTTTCTGTCTGACGCGCAGAGCGCTGCTCGGCAACGAGCTGGCAGGGTCAGCCTGCGGGAGGTGTACCGACATGCTGAGGGTGTCACGTGAGCAGTTCCTTCATATCAGTGGGGGTGGGGGGTGTCGCTTGTCAAACCAGAGCCAGAGTCACTCAGATAGCATGCAAGCCATTCTCTCCTGCCTGGAGCACTGGTGACTGCTATGAAAAAACTAAAAATGCAAAAACTCTTCTATTTTGTTAGGTTACTTATGGTTATGGTTAGGGCAGGGTAGGGGTTAAGGTTGTCATAGTTAGCGTTAGCATTTTTCCCATTGAAATGAATGAGCGGTCCCCATAAGGATATGTTTACCCTACATGCGTGTGTGTGTGTGATGTATATATTAACCATTTTGTCATTGTGAGGAAACTATAAAAATCTATGACCGCAATCAAAAAGCTAAAAATGCCAGAAGTCTTATATTTTGTATAGTTACTTATGGTAAAGGTTAGAACTGGGTAGGAGTTAAGATTGTCATTGATGGATTGGGGTTATTCCCAAAGAATTTAATGGATGGTCCCTACAGAAATATGAATGACAAACATGGGTGTTTGTGTGTGTGTCTGTGTGCTACAGTGGTTCTGGAGGAGGATGAGGGGCAGGACTTTGTAAGACACATGGTATATTCCCTAAAATGATGTTTCTCAATCCGGTCCTTGGGTTAGTGAAAGTGGAATTGTAATGAGGGTTAAACCCTACCTAGCCCTAACTTTAACCATAAGTAACCAAACAAAATACAAGACTTTTGGAATTTTTACTGTACTGATTACATTCACAGATAACATAAGACAAACGAGAGAAGTTGTTAAAATCTTATCTAGATCTGATTTAAAGGAACCCAGGGTTTTAGCTTGCACTACACTAGCAGGAAGTCTATTCCATACTCTAACTACACACTGTGTAAAGAAGTGATTTCTCAAATTCAGTTTAAAATGCTCTCCCGCTAATTACCTTTTACAGGGCAGCAATGTCCTTTTTAAGATATGGTGACCAAACCTGCACACAATATTCTAGGTGGGGTCTTACCAAGATTATATAGGTATAATCGTAGCATCACCTCCCTTGACTTAAACTCCACACACTTAGAGATGTAACCCAACCTCCTATTGGCCTTTTTAATTGCTTCCCCACACTGGCGAGAATGAGACATGGAAGCATCAACATACACACCGAGGTCTTTCTCATAATCAGGTATCTTATATCTATGGAACTCATAAAATATCTGTACTTTATATTTCTGTTCCCTGCATGGAATACCTTACATTTATCTACGTTAAGTTTCATCTGCCAGGTATCAGCCCAGTCGCTAATTAAATCAAGATCCCGTTGTAGCCTCTGTACTGCTGGTTTAGTATCTGCTACACCACCTACCTTGGTGTCGTCTGCAAATGAAACCAGTTTACTGTATGTATTGGTGTCAAAATCACAAGATCTTTGTGGGGACCTGAAGAATGGTTCCCCCAATGTGAAAAAAACAGGTTTTTATTACATTGTGGGGGACAGTTGGTCCCTACAATGTAATATAAACCTAATCCACATACACACACACACACACACACACACACAGAGCTGTACCTGTCTGCCCCCCTGGCACTAATAGGACCTGATGTGTGTTATAAAACTATACTTGTTAACCTGAGCTATCTCAGAAGCGGTAAAAATGTTACAAATAACACAACCATGAATTGCAGAAATGCATTCATCTTTAGTTTCTGTGAAATCATCACTTCAATATTTGAAAGATTCAAATTTATGTTTTGTTAATTGGCAGTAAGTTCCTTGCAGTTCAGACAAGCCCTGGTAGGGACTCCTGGCGGATCAGACAAACACGAGGATGATAGAAACTGAATGACTTGCGATGGTTGCCTTAAACTTAAGTGTGTAAAAAATAGGCTTGGAATAAGCCTGACATGGTGGCACACAGAAAAAGGAGATTCCCTTCGTAATGTGGTTTTTTTGGAGGCTGATATGACCCATTCTGGGTCGGAGCTGTGAAATTCCAGGTTGTACCTGTCGAAACACTCTGCTGTGACCCGGTGTTCAAATGCCACTGACTGCACCCACGATCATGAAACTTAAAAATACAGTGCAATGCTCCTGGAATCATGGCCATGTTTGTTCTCACCATTAAGGTGACTGTGTGTCTAGGGCCTGTGAAGAGATTGCCAGATCTCAGAAAGGGTATCGTCAGTCAGCAGCTCTGGGGCAGAGATTCAGCTTGGCGTGTGACCCACCACCTTGTGTCTCCTGGGACCTGGAACAACGCGCTCCACCCATGGCCCATAAGCGATTCCCAGCATTTAAAGAAATTCCGTGGAAAATCCCGGAATACCTACAAGAAAGGAATGCAATATGGTTTAGGGAATTCAGAAATCTGGCAAGTTATTTTCAGGCTTTGTGTACACAGAAGAATCCCAAGTGTTTTGTTCTTGTTGAAGGATTATTTTTCCAGACATATTAGGTTCTGACTGACATACTCATGTGATTTGAAGCATTGAACAGTTTAAAAAAAAAATGATGATTCATTTTTCAGCCTTTCTCATTCAAGTCAAAAAAACGATTTTAAAAATGCCATTCTGACCACAGTTTTTGAATATGGGCATTTTTTAATTTTACATGGGAAGGATGTAAAATTAGACATTTATATGCAACCTAATGCTAAGTTTTTTCAAAGTGAAAAAAAACAGCAATGGCAGCCTGATGAATAAACAGTGAAGGATTTCAATGAGACTTAGTGCCTGTGGGTGGGATCCAGATGTTTAAGGATCCCAGCCAGGGGAGATCCCATCCAAACCTCACACTTGGTAAAGTGGGCTTTGTATTCTTTGAGAACTATGCGCAGAACAAAATACCCAAAGTCTAGTCTAATACATTCAATGGAAAACGATCATGAAAAGAGAGGAAGATCAGGTACCTGGCATAGGGCTAATATTCATTTGACCAAGTCCTTTCATGCTGATCGGAGTTTATTCAGACAAGTTTAATACCCCAGTGACATCATCAGCTAGAATCCTGGCAAGAATGTGATTGGACCTCTTTGATAGGGTCCATGAGTCTTCTGGCTTTCTCATTGGTCTTTTAGGATACTTGGGCCGGACTTACTGCAGGTGGCATTTGGCAGGTAGGTAGGGCCAGTTGAACTGGCTTTGGCTGGATTACTGTTAGCTGAGAGGGTCATGCCAGCACCTTCTGGGGATAGAGTGCTTGTGGGATATGAAGTCCTCAGCCCCGTGTTTATGATGTTTGAGTTATTCTTCCTTCGTGGTTTCCAAAGATCCTGCTGGTAAACCATGGCCACACTTCTGTTTCTTGGCTCCCATGGTTTGCTGCAAAGCGGTATAGAGAAATACAGGAGTGCTAATGTGAATGGATACCTTGCAAACCATGTAAACAAGCTGGGGAATCATGCTTTCGATAGCCACTGTTACTGATGGTCCCATGAAGGCAGAGTGACGGCGAAAATTGTGAAAGCATGAGCTGTCTGTTCAGTCAGGTTTAAAGGTGATGCAGGGACCAGGCCACTGTAATCAGGCAGCTACATCACATCTCAGCTGGGGCTCAGTCGCCAGAACTGCCTCTCTGGGCTTATATCCTGTGGCAGATGCATTGTCATCCAGTGCTCAGGATCAGTCCAATTTTGGAACATATGAATTCAGTGCAAGATTATCCATTTTAATACCAGCCTCCCCAGTGATCCTGTACTAGATAAACAGCATGAAAATGGATGGATGGATTTAGTTTACGTGTTCATATGCATAAATGTGTATGATTTTGGATAGAAACACACATAGCATATGTGCAGTTTGCAACTAAATTTGCAAATTTTATGGATGTTTGCCTTTCATTTCTGCATTTTTCTGATCTGCCTTTCGTGTGCATGATAGTGTGTGTGTGTGCGTGCGTGTGTTTGTGTGTGTCTGTTTGTGTGCATATGTGTGGTCATGTATAGATAACATTGTGGGGACCAAATATCCTTTAGTCTCATTGAAATCCTTCTTATTCTTTAGGTCCCCACAAGAGGAAACTCAATTTTATAAAAAAATCTGTGAATGCAATGAAAAACTAAAAATGCGTGCCTGTCTTGTGCTTTCTTTGGTTAATTATGGTTAAAGTTATGGCTGGGTAGAGGTTGTTACTTTTGGGATTAGGGTTATGCCGATAGAAATGAATGGATAGTCTCCACAAAGATTTGAATAAAAACATATGTGTGTGTGTGTGTGTGTGTGTGCGCGCGCACACCGGGACAGTGACGTCTACACTCTTTGTGGTCCTTTGTGTCATATAATGTGCAAGTGTGTCAAGTACAAAAACGTAGAAGTGCTTCAGTTCAGGCTGACCAAAACCATGTAGAACATAAACCCATATGAGACCTCATGTCATGTGACTTTGTGTCATGTGATATAAAAGCCTGCCTACTAGACTGAGCTGTAGCCAGCCTGCTGGTTCAGAACATGATCTGCTTCTGGGACCTTGAGCCTTGTCGTGTTGCAGTATGAAAGGCAAAAGTATAAGACTATGTGAAAGCTGATGGTATAGCACAGATCTGCTTCAGCTGAACCTAGTTCCACACAACGCTGCGTGCATATCCTCCTTTATCGCCAAATTGTTGTGGGAGGGGTGGTTAAAGTCCCATTAGCTGAAAGTTCACTGATCTGACCTCCAGTGCTGCACCACTTTAACAGAAACCTGTCCTGCTCTGGACTGGTGTACCTAAGGAAGTTCAGAAAGAAATAATATGTTTACCATTGGGAATTTATGAGTTAGAATTCAAATGTACAGTACATCACATTATAATTTTTAGAACAGATTTTTAGAACAGATGGTATTTATGACGAACTTTCACTCAACAGGAGTTTATGGAAACTTTTTTTCTTTCCAGACACACAGTAGAAGTGAAATAAACTGCCCTTTCAGCCCCCCCCCCCCCCCCACCACTGACCCAGGCCCTCCCACCAGGGCTATATTCACAGGAGGCAGTGAGTAAACTATCAGTCAATTGCATGGCTGTCAGTGCTGAGTGATGCTCCGGGCGCCCACTCAGTCGCTAGGCGCCCCACCTTGGCGAGGGCTTCCTTTATCCCCTGGCAGAGGGCTGAAAGGGGCAAGCAACAATGCCAGCTGGGGGTGGGGGGGGTAGGGGGGTCGTGTACAAATTGCTAGGGGAGACTTGCCTCCATTGTCCCTGTCTGTTCCATTTAAATCTGAATGGTAGAGCTTAGCTGGTGCGCCGAGTTTAAGGTACACAGACGACCATGGTGGGGGCGGGGGGGGGGGGGAGGGGTGTGGCAGTCATTAGTCTGGGGTCCTCAGGCTTCTTATTTTCACACAAACATGCCCCCCCCCCCCCCCATGTCCAGCTAGTGTCCTTCACGCATACAAGTACGGAGTGATCTTTGGGTTTGTGGCGTTGTTAGAATAGAGATATTGTGTGTGCGGTATCATTGTGAAAGTTATCAGGGCTGTTTACAGTTACTGGCCCTGAGGACAGAATCATTATTTTCCTTCAACAGTTTTTCTTACATCTTTAGTCAGAGACTGTATGCCTCATATGCCTCAGTCACTGGGTAGAATAACCGGTTAAAAGTAGCTTGTTTAACTGCGTAGGTTTGTCAGGCGTGGAGCTGAATGAATTGTGGACATTAAACAGAGCCTTCTTGGACTTTGTGTGCCCACCAACAAATGCAAACACTGCTTGAACAAAAACTGTGTACTCGGGGCCTGATCCACCAATGGCCATTCCCGAAGCACATAACGGAGAATGTGACCTACTACCTCCTTCTGGGTGCCACTAACACCACTCTGTAACCTGCCATGGTAACCGCAAAGCAACCATGCTAAAGTAACTAACCTGCACCATTAAGCTTTCATATCAACTTGATAACTGCTAACCTACCATTTTAATGTACACTTACAGAGCATTTTATTAGGAATACATCACTAAAACTAGATAAGGCTTCTTTTTGCTCTCAAAACTGCCTCAGTTCTTCATGGCATGCATTCCACAAGATGTTAGAAACATTCCTTTTAGATTCTGGTCCATGCTGACATGAGTGCATCATACAATTTCTGCCAATTTTCATATCCATAATCCAAATCTCCTGTTCTACTACATTCCAAAGGTGATTGGGAAGGTCACTGAAGAACACTGAAATAGTTGTCATATTCATTAAATCATTTTGAAGCGACTTTTGCTTTGTTACATGGTGCATTATTATGCTGTTAGTAGCCATTAGAACTGAGGTGGGAAACCTGTTCCATGGAGAGTGGGTTTTTGGGACGGCCTCTCAATCAACCAATAAAAAAAGGTCCCCAAGATTGGAGTTAAGAAACATTGTTTTATTATTGGCTGATTGAGAGGTCATCCCAAAAACCCGCACCTACACCAACCCTCCATGAAACAGGATCCCCACCCCTGCATTAGACGATGGGTCAATTGTGGCTATGAAGGAAAGTACATGGTCAGCAACAGTATTCAGATAGGCTGTGGCATTCAAGCAATGATCGATAGGTATTAAAGGGCACAACGTGTGCCGATAAAACATTCCCCACACCATTACACCACCACCACTGTTGACACAAGTCAGGTGGAGTCTGTGGATTCCTGCTGCTGATGCCAATTTCTGACCCCACCATCTGTGTGCCTCAGCAGAATTCAAGATTCTTCAGATTAATTTATGTTTTTACAGTCTTCAACTATCAGTTTTGGTGAGCCTGTGCCCTCTGTAGCCTCAGATTTCTGTTTTTCGCTAAGAGAAGAGTAACCTGATGTAGTCTTCTGCTGTTGTAGTCCATCTGCTTCAAAGTTTGACATGTGCATTCTGAGATGCTTTTCTGCTCACCACAATTGTACAGAGCGGTTATCTGAGTTATCATAGCCTTTCTGTTGACTCTAACCAGTTTTGCTATTTTTCTCATCAACAAGGTGTTTCCTTCTGCAGAACTGCCACTTATGGTTGTTTTCTGTTTTTTGCGCCATTCAAAGTAAACGCTAGAAACTGTCATATGTGAATATCCCTGTAGATCAGCAGTTATAGAAATACTCAAACTAGCCCATTTGGCAACAACAATCATGACACAGTCAAAATCAATGAGATCACTTTTTTTTCCTATTCTAGTATTTGATATGAACATTAACTGGAGCATCTGACCTGTATCGGCATGATTTTATACAGGTATATTGGTTGATTAGATGATTGAATAAGCAGGTATACAGGCATTCCTAATTAAGTGCTCAGTAAATGTATGCTTCTAATTGCTAATGAGCACCTCTCATTGAAACCCCAATAACTCCCCAATTTTATCATACTTTTCTAAATGATAAAATACTCCAATAAGCATCTTTACTACATATTAACTTATTTCATTATGATAGCATGATATTCATCACACTGTTCTACCATGCTATATCAATGTTGCTGACTTTGGTCAGCTGGTTAGTGTGAGATTTTCAATTCAAGACAAGCCTGCCCACTCATTTACATGTATGTAACAGTTTTATTGCCTTGTAAATAGTCTGTAGGTTTTGCAAACTACCCCAGAACTTTTTATGTAGCTAATTTTAGATTTATGATGGAATAATATTATACATTTGCTGAAAGATTTCTTGTGTGAGCATGAGAGTCAGAAAGCATGATATAAATATAACAAAACACACACTGTTTTCCTATTAAGCCAACCTGTGGAGGATAAAACATTCTTTCAAAATACCAGGTTGGCTATAATATCTACCCATATCTCCATTTAAATCTGAAAAATGGGCCTTGGAGGAACTAGGCTTGAAATAAAAGGTTAGTCCTCCTAAACCAAGCCAGTTTACGGAGCCACATTTAAGAGTTAAATTCCATAAACAGAAGGAATACGAATATGAAGCGATGATTTTACAGAATGTCTCAGAGTTTTTCCAAGGAGTGATACTGCTTTACATTTAACTTGCTCACATATTACTTCAGTCTCTCTGAATGTCCTGGTGCTATGGGTAGGACAGGTGACAGGTGGGAAGAATACTGTTTATAAGTGACCACAGGCTTCAGTACTTTCTGATTCCTCGTCATTCCTTGATTCCTTTGAGGCTTGTTGTCTGTCTTTTACCACTTAATATTACATCACTGTTTGTAATCAGGTACCAGAACTTAACAATATAGCTAAGGTGTACACAGGGAACTCAGTTCTACCCAATTGAGTTTCTAGCTTTTTAAAAGATATGGGTCTAAGTCAAATTTACCTGGACTTGACTTTTTTTTTTGAAGGAAAATTGGCATCAGGGCTAGTATACACAAGGCTATGCTTAAAATACTCGGAGCTATAGCCCCGAGTAATTGGACCTAATGACGCTCAAGGTTCCACCCCAGTTCCTAATGAGTACTTAGCTTCAGACTTGCATGCATTGCTGAAATATGTGTTGTGGGATGCAGTGGCTCACTACATGAAATCTCAATGCATCAACACCATAGCCTCATGCATCTTTAGAAGGGGGTGGTTAAGGGCACAGGTGATAGTTGGAGATCGGTATTGCGTTCTGAATATGGTTAAGGGTAGTGAGGCCTTCTAGGCCATAGCATGGGCTGGAAGGAGGCTGTGCTGAATGAGGTCCTCAGACCTGATAGGAAGGCAGGGAGGAGAAAGCTGTCTGTGATCTGGACTGGGGAATGAGGCAGGGTGGGGTGGACAGTTAGTGCCTTGTCTTAATGTACAAAACCAGAGGCTGAAACACTAGCCATCTCCCTGTGGATATTATTTTTTTTTTAGACCAGAAGCCATGGAGAGACACCAACAATTGCTGCCTTGGGTTAATGGCTACCATATGGCCAGCTGGTGTATACAGTAGATGAGGCCTGTTGAAGCCCAGTATATTCAGGTTCCCAGCCATCTATTATACATGTGGCTGCATGTATGCTGAATGCTGCTGGGGGGGGGGCTTGCATTACAGAGCTGCTCTCGTGTCGTGGATGAGGATTGGGTTACACAAGGAGTGCTACTTTGCCTGGCTGTCTCCACAGTCCCGCATGCATGGGAAAGTGGACAGGGCCAACTGAGCAGCCAGTGAGGACCTATGAGTGTCACACAGGATTACTCAGATTCGTCATACAACTTTGGCCAACCTGCCAATATTTTAGGAGGCATTGATGTGTTTCAGATTTTTTTTTTTTTTAAGTGAATAGGGAAGGAGAAAGGCGGTACTGTATGGTGGCACCGTGGGCAGTACCACAGGGTTGTGGGTTCAAATCCTGCCCCACTCTGTATGCTTGTTCTGGGTTTGTTCAGGGTACTTTGTTTCCTCACACAGTACAAAGACTGTTAAGATACATTTAAGAGCCTAGCACATGACTTTGTGTTTCTAGCATGCAAACGAGCATCCTGTCCTGGGTGTCCCCTGGCAACTTGCCCCTGCCCCCCCCCAGCGATGCTGTAAGTTGGATAAGTGGCATTTTCCAATGGCAAAAATAACGTAAAATAAAGAACACCACATTAAATCTAAATCTGCTTTTCATTATATTTGTTTGACAGGGACAGTCAGGGAACCTTGACTTCTGGCAAAAACCAATTGGCATAATTATTTTACTGCTAGTCAGGTTTTCTCACCATTATCAAGCGAGACTAAAGAATGGTGTCGCGTTAAACCGTGCCGTTTGCCATCTTGACTCTTCTTGATGTATCTCCGTCTCCTTCTCAGTTTCCTGCCCTGAATCAGTAGTTTCTTTATTTCTGAGACTAATTAGCTTCTCAGGTGAGCAAACTCGTCCCTCACTAGCCGGCTGTGCTACCAGCCTGGACGACTCGGAGCACCAGCTGGCGTGGCTGTAAGCACGCCTCACGATTGTCTTACTGTGCCTATTAAAAAGGAGACAATGTGCTGCCAATTAGCCAAAATTACATGCACACATCTGGGCTGTTGGCCTGTTGGAGTCCTAAGAAATTATCCTAGTAAGAATGCTGAGGGGCTGTGCAGGAGAACAATATGTGTGATCGTTTTACAAGCCAGGATGCTTATTCATATTTAATCGACGCCCTTGTCTTTGGATGAGGATGTGGATGAGTTGAGACAGAGAGCAAGCTTCTTGAACACCAGGCCATGGAGTATGATGGCTTGTGAGGATTTTTAAGGGCCTTGTCAGTATTTCTCACCACAGGAGGAAATGCACCTGGGGGGGTGGGGGATGTTTCTCTGAGCCCCACAGTGTCACGTTTCTGCCAAGCCGCTACTCCATGGCATCTGTGCACCAGAGTGGCTGTGGGGAGTTTCGGGCTGGGGGCTGATTAGTGGGCTTGTGTGGAAGGGAGGATTCTGGGACATAACCACAGCAGGGAGGTTGCCAGGATGGTAGTGACCAGGGGTCAAAGGGCATGTGTCAGCTGGTGAATCCCCACAATGTACCCACAATCCTTTCTACTGTGTTTGGAATATCCAAGACAATTGACTTATTAAAGATTGAAACATTCTAAAAAATACAACCATTATCTTTTTTTGTATTAGGTAAAGTATTTTTGACTTCTAAAGATTAAACTCAGGGATTACTCTCAACATTCAAGATTCAAAGTGTTCATTGTCATATGTACAGTAGAAAAGTGCATTTCTTTGTGCAATGAAATTCTTACTTTGCTGTCCACACAAAAATGCCGAGGTACAATTTCAAGTTTGTCAATGCAATGCAATTGAATGGGTGACCTCTGGAGAAGCAAATTATAAATGAGAAAAAAATATGTAAGGATTAGCAGGTTTTTAAAAGTATGAGATAGTTACTAAGTTTTTAGCTTAATTTATTTGTTTGTGTATTAGTAAATGGCGCCAACAAAATTTCATTACAGCTAATGGCTGAATAGGAACAGTAATAACTACTTTAATTGTTAAACTTTGAATTGTTCATCTGTTTATCGAGTAGCTGCTGATTACCATCTGCCCTCATTTGTATGAGTGATTTTAGGCTTTTTAAAGGTGTGTTTCTGCTTGTAACCACGCTGTGTCATGCTTTCAGGTTTTTTTCTCAGCTCTGTTTGTGAGCTCCCCTGCAGTTTAGGATGTGATGGACCGATTTCTCACACTAACTTTATCGTATTGCAGCCCACCTATGATAACGGCCTCAGCTAACATGGCTAAACATTGCAGTGGTTGCTCACACTAATAAATTATTTAAAGTTACATGATCTTTCCCTACCAGTTTGACGGTCCTGATACTTGTTTTACGGCGTTTTTTTGTTCATATAAAGCACCATAATCTAGTAGCCATGTCTGCCATTAAAAGTCTGTATTCCGTGACATATTCAGAGGCCTTGTGTTTTATCAAAAAGCCTTTGATTAATTCCATCTCTTGTCCTTGCAATCTTTCTGCTGTAGAAGATCATGCGGCTGAAGTGTCTTTCTGTTACAGTCAGAATTCTGTGCCTTGTTTGTGTGGTATGTGGCACAGTTGTTTTAAGCTAACTCCACAACGTACGGACAAT
This sequence comes from Paramormyrops kingsleyae, assembly GCF_048594095.1. Lineage (NCBI taxonomy): Eukaryota > Metazoa > Chordata > Actinopteri > Osteoglossiformes > Mormyridae > Paramormyrops > Paramormyrops kingsleyae. The sequence continues at coordinate 39,884,109 of NC_132799.1, forward strand.
TCTGAGATAGCTTAATATGCAATTTTTTAACAAGCAAAATAAACCAAAATGCCACAAAAATGGAATGGGGAAGGAATGGCATTCATTCCAGGCACCCAGAGTTATGAGTACACACTGACACAAGGTCTGAGGTGTGCTCAGTTCAAAGCATTCAAAAAACAGCACAACAAATTTTATCCGGCATTCAGATTGTTATTAACTCCTTCTATTGTGGCTTTGTCTCAGATCCCCATGTATGTCAAACAGGTTTGTTTAAAAAAACTAAATCCAAACATAAAACGTTATGAATGTGAATGAACATGGACTTGATTGGTCCTTGCTAATGTTCTTATGAGTAGTAACTGGGGCTGTTATGCAAAGATTCTCCAAAGTGATAGTGACATTGGCTGTTAATCTAATGCTTAATCTTAACAGAAAAGGGTTATGGTTGATCACAGGTTACCTTCCCTTGGCAGAAGTCTGCTCTTTTAGATATAGTATGAACTAGATTTTTCTGTGTTGGTAGTTCAAAAACTCACCTGTACCCAGTTCTTCAGTGGCAGCCCCTCCTCTTTCCAGCAGTGGTGTCCAAGCTCCTTGAAATATCTCTTATAGATAGTGATATTGCTAGAAGACTGATCTGCTGATTCAGGTCATGTGACAGAGAATTTTCGGCTCCTCATTGCCAGGTAGGTTTCAGTTGCAGAATTAGTCTGCCCATTGTAAAATGTCATCAGGGAGTGTAATGCATGGCTATGAATGAGTCAAGGCCTGAAAGGGTTTTGGGTCATCTCACATGGAAGGTTGTCCAAGAGACAGTGGATGCCATCTTGGCACTAACCTAGAAGAATGAGCTAAGACATGACCACTGGGTGTGACGGGGAGGCAAGGAAACATCTGGAAAGATTGAGTCCCTGGAAGTTTTGAGTGCAGGTTTTTCTGAGGTTGCTGTTAGCTCTGTCACATGACTGAGCTCAGTTGACCATCTGTAGGGTAGAGTGGAAGCAAAGAACCTTTCAAGTTGCAGCTGGCACACAATGTCAATGCTTTCTTCAGACAGACTTCTCTGAAAATGAGTCTTTCAATCGAGTCTAAAATAAATAACCACAACATAACAACCAATTATATCCAGCACATGTTCCCTGAAGCAAGAATTTATTCCTTCCCTAAAGTAAATTGAAGGAAACACAGAAGGACTGATTCATGGCTGTGTTTTTTACAGGACATTCTTCTCTGTTTCATTGTTATGGGCAACATGTGTGTTTATTTGCTGGCTGTCGAACTGGCTGGTGTGGTTTAAACCAATGATTTACTCCAAGCCTGCATTCAGCACCTTTGCTTATTTAAGGAAAAACAAACAAATATTTACATGGCTTCTCCAGCTTTATGAACTTCTTGGATATAAGCTTTAGACAGTTTATACTAAAGAATAAAGTTTGACATCAGGTTATATGTCAGGTGTCCAAGCCTCTCTGAACATCTGCTCCAAATTCTGCATGCCACTTTTTTAGTGGTATAATTTCTCAGGAATAGTGTGGTTTTTATGTCTCTCTGTATGTAATTTCTATTTCAAATATTTTAAAATTCTTGCCATTCTTGTAAGATAGTCTGTACAGTATTTCCATACAATATACACAAACATATTGATTTTGGATTCATATGCACATTTTGGCTGACATACTGAGTGAGACTATCCTCATGCTCCACATAAAGCATACTGATGCCTATGAAATAAGTTAAACCTCATCAATGTACTATACCTTGCTTACTCATTTTTGAAGCTTCAGAGAAGTTACCCAACAGATATTCATCATCAGGAGGGATATGTGCTGGTAAGCTTGTTCATTGGCCACAGGTTACCTTCCCTTGTCTGCTCTTTTAGATATAGCATGAGCTCATAGTTAGATTTTTAGCCAAAGGGGAGCTGGTTAGAAATGTGACATGACCAGTATGACCATGACTCTACACTTAAACTAAAATTTACCAAAAATAGGAGCCAATGAATATAATACATCCGGTCTTCCGTATCCATGCTTTCCCCATTAGCGGATTCAACTAAGGATTGAAGGTATGCGAAAATAAAATTATAATTTCAGAAAGTTCAAAAATGCGAAACTTGAATTTGCAGTGCACTACCTTCAAAGTTTAATTTGGGTAGACTATCAAAATTTTCATTCAGGGGCAGCTGAAAAGTAACATGGCTTCATTAATTTTTTCCTGAGGTTATCTAGAGATGATTTATATGGGAGGATGTGAATAGGTTATATAGGTTATATGCAAATACTCTGCCATTTTATATAAGGCACTTGAGCATCCACAGATTTTGGTATCTGCCGGGAGTCCCAAAAGCAGTCCCCCACAGACATACACAGAGAGCCAACTGTAATGTTACAGTAAAATGTTTTACAGGGCTTGTCTTTTGTCCTTATATTGTTTGTTGTGTCTTATGTTTTGCATTTTTAAGTTTCAGATTTGATTTCCAAATATAAAAGTGTATTTGGATTATTGTTTAAACCAGTGTCAGTCCTTTGAAAATCCCTTCATCCATCTTCCTCCTCCATGTCTTGTATTTTTGAAAGGATTGGGCAAAATTTGATACAATAGCACAAGTTTCCAAGATTCAGTTCTGGCTCCATGTATGTGGAGATTGCATGTTGTTATTGTACTGTAAAAAAGAAAAAGTTAAGACAACCTAAAATTTCAAGGCAACTTAGTGCACTAGAGTTTTGAGTTTTGAGGACTCAAACTTTTAAGTTTTGAAGAAAACCACCTATTGTTGTACCAACTAATTATTTTTTATTCAGGTAATCTACCTTTCATATCTATAAAAACTTGTGATTTTTAGTTTTGCATACTAAGAATTACAAACAACAAAAGTTGTGCTAATGTATTCTCTTTTGCTCAGATGATTTATCTTTCATATGCCTAAAAACTTGAGTTAAACATGCTAAGAATTCAAAGCCGCAAAATATGTGCCAACTAATTATTAAAAATGAAGATGAAACAGTTCAATTAGCATGTTTAATTTAAACATGATAGTAATGAATAATAGCAGACAGATTTTGAGGATCTCTTTGGGGAATGACAGCAAACTTCACTGTGAAGGGCAGCTACCTGTTGTGGTGCCTAGGGAGCTGGGGGTCACAGGCCTTGCTCAAGGGCCCCCACATGTGCTGATGCTGGGCTTGAACTGGTGACCTTTAGTGGAGAGGTTTAGCTCACGAGCCACAGGCCCAGGTGTATCAGACATAATGAATAAAGTGCTAACACAAAAACACTGTTTACAGTTCAGAGTTTTGGCAGCATCCAAGTCCAGAGAGGGCAGCATGTAGCTCAGTGGGTTAAACCTCTATGCCTCTGGCCAAAAGATTGCCAGTTCAAGCCTATCCCAGCACATGTTTCAGCACTATTTTTGCAATGGGTGAAGCCTTAGTATGCTAAACTCAAATTTTGAAGTCTTTACACATATGAAAGTTAAATCTTAAGAAAAGACTTTTATTGTTAGCAATTCTTAGTATGTAGAACTAAACATTTGAAGTTTTTGTAGAAAGATAAATTATCTGAACGAAAAATAATTACTTGGCATAACAAGTAAACCATGTTTTCTTAAAAACATAGAAGTTTGAGTTGCCCTCAAAATTCTAGTGCTGATGCTTGATTCTGATTCTGAGTAACTTGCCTTGAAATTTTAAGTTGTGTTAACTTTTTCTTTTTTACAGTATGGTTTTCCTCCAGCCCACCCCCACAGTCCAAAAATATGCTATGGTGAATAAATTGTTAAATTTAAACTTTTACATTTTTTTTTATTTAAAATTTTAAAGTTAAATTTAACAATAAGTTGTTAAATTGTCCATAGGTTTGAATATGTGTGTTCTCTATCCAGGCTTATTCCCTACCTTGAGGACAAGCAGATATAGAAGATTGATGGATATATTTGAATGAATGAATTGCAAGTTGCCTGTTCCTTGTCTATGAAACACCTTTATTGGGTATTCTTGTTCATTCTAATGTGTGGTGAAACCAAAATCAGTTTTTGCGTTTCACAGACTGCTAGGGTTGAAGAACCAGCTTGTCATACGGCCTCGTAACGAGCGACCTCAGTGACCTGAGTCACCTCCATCAGGGTCTGCCAGGAATGTCAGCAGGCAGGTAGAGCACGCTGTGTCCTCATATGATCCTCATTTTCTCCACAGTAAAGCACAGTACAGTCTGCAGGTGCATTGCTGTACGAGGGAGGGGTAATTACTATGTCTCCTTAGCCCATGTGGTGAAGCAGCCACCTAGGAGGGACGTAGGTATTTTCCCTATAATTTTCATACCTCTCTGGAGCAGCCCAAATAATGCACTGTAACACACAGCATCTCCCTCCAACTCCACTGCAAAGTACTTGCTCTTCACTAGCTATTGGGCTACAATGGGGCAACCATTTAATGAATGAAAATAATGGAATCCCAGTATGTGGTAGACAGGTATTGTTGTCTGTAATAAGTATGCGCAGTGTAGGAGGCACTTTAAAAACTTAAATACAAAGGTATAATAATTGGGGGGGATCCAAATTAAATTTTGGGAGGGCACACCACCCCAGTTCTTATGCCCCTACCGGTACTCAACAAAATACTTTCCTATTATAAGCAAGGGATTGTACATCTGACAATGTTTAATAAGCATATAAAACAATATGTAAAAATTGCTTGATCATTGAGTAACATCTTATGTAAGTTAACAATAGAAAAAGATTTAGAATAGAAATTCAGCTACACAGTCTCCTTAAAATTAAATTATTGTTATTGACGAATCTTCTATCTTTAAAAAGTACAAATTGTTACTGACCTTCAGCTGCCAGAGTGTGCATGACGTTAGCCGCAGAAGATAACATGTTAGCAACGTGAACAATTCACTTCATAAACCCCACCCCCGGCATCGGTCTGTGGAATCTGACGCAATGGGTTTCTTGTGGCCTTGAACACTTTGACACCTTCTCAGGTGAGTGAAGGTCAGTTTCATCACCAGCTGAGTGCCTATTTAATTAAGACTGTTACATAACAAATGAGCTAGAATTAGCTCCCACAATTCCACTGGATTCAAAGCACTCACGAATACTTAGAAATAAAAGAAAAGAGCCATACATGCACACCAATCAGCCATAACATTAAAAGGTGAAGTGAATAACATCGCTGATCTCATTACAATGGTACCTGTCTAGGGTGCCATTATATATTAGGCAAGTGAGCAATCAGTTCTTGAAGCTGATGTGTTGGAAGCAGGGAAAATGGGCAAGTGCAAGGATCTGAGCAACTTGGGACCAAATTGTGATGTGTATTTTTACCTCACATGTGTTGTCAGAGCGGCAAGCCCCTGTTCAGTGTAAAATAGATGAACTCAAGCTAATCAAACAGCTCTGTGAAACTTTTGAACCTTTGGAGAAAGCGTCAGATAAATGTCAGAATGATGAAGTAACTGCAAGTTATGTTCTTCCATGTGTCAGAAGTCTTCGGCATTCTGCAGCAACAATGAAACCAAGTACAGTGCTCACAACCATAAAATCCTTGATTGAGAAATGGCTGACTAAGTTCGAAGGTATGAAGTGGTTTCATTTGGACCCAAGATATAAACTTGATGGGTGCACGAGTGGAGAAAAAAAATTCTAACAAAAAATGTCCCCTTCATCTATCCACCAAATCTAGGAACTACTAAGAAATGGCCTTTACCACCCAAAATGAGATCTGAGCTTTTTGCATTTATGCACGCCCAAGTCCCATCCACGTCTGCACAGTTTACCAACATCAGAGGTGGTACCATGTCTGCTGTGTCATAATGAGGAGTCTAATTTTCTCTTGTATTGGAAGGAGAACCAGAACCGATTCACTTATTTGGCTCAACTTGCAACCTAGCTATTCCTGCCTCATCTGCTCTTGTGGAACTCGTTATTAGTATTGCTGGCAAGATATTTAGGCCTGAGAGATGGAATTTTCATGATGATAAATTTCAGGATGTAATGATTATTTGATGCAATGAAAGGTCAAAATATATAAACTTAGCAGAAAAAGTAAGGAACTTTGTGTTTGGACGATTATTTCTTTGTTGTGACAATGCTTCTTGCCAATAAATCTTATACCGTTGGAAAGTCTGTTTATTTCCATTTTAAATGGTGCCACATTTGTAAGGAAAATCTATTTGTGGGCTTGTCATCATTTGGAGACAATCTCAATGTAGAGAGATATCGAGATGAGATTCTGCAACCAGTGGCAATCCTATATTTCAGTCTGGGACGAACTCTATCCTCCAAGATTACAATGCTTACCCCCTCAGCACTACCTCCAGATATCGGGAGTGGAGAGGATGGAATGGCCTGCCTGCAGTCCTGACCTCAACCCCATTGAACACTTGTGGGATCAGCTTGGGTTTGCTGTTCATGCCAGAGTGACCAACACAACCACATTGGCTGACTTGCGACAAATGCTGGTTGAAGAAAAGGATGCCATCTCACAGCATCAAGCTGGTAACAAGCATGAGGAGGAGGTGCCAAGCTGTTGTGATTGTGTATGGTTTTTCCACACACTACTAAGGCTCCTGTTTGTTAAATGAATAAATTGTTAAATTGCCAATATGTCTTATTTCTTCAGACTTCAATCATCCTATCCACTAAACGACACCGAACAACAGTTAATAGCAGAATCAGCTGTTTGGCATTGGCAGAGAAGACTTGGCAAGTTTTCCATGGGCGCAACCTCTGCTGCTCAGTCCACAAATGCATTTTCCTTACAAATGTGGTACCATTTAAAAGGAAAATAAACAGGCTTCCCAACGGTATAAGATTTATTGCCAAGAAGCATTGTCACAACAAAGAAATAATCGACCAAACAGAAATTTCCTTACTTTATACACTCACCTAAAGGATTATTAGGAACACCTGTTCAATTTCTCATTAATGCAATTATCTAATCAACCAATCACATGGCAGTTGCTTCAATGCATTTAGGGGTGTGGTCCTGGTCAAGACAATCTCCTGAACTCCAAACTGAATATCAGAATGGGAAAGAAAGGTGATTTAAGCAATTTTGAGCGTGGCATGGTTGTTGGTGCCAGATGGGCCAGTCTGAGTATTTCACAATCTGCTCAGTTACTGGGATTTTCACGCACAACCATTTCTAGGGTTTACAAAGAATGGTGTGCAAAGGGAAAAACATCCAGTATGCGGCAGTCCTGTGGGCGAAAATGCCTTGTTGATGCTAGAGGTCAGAGGAGAATGGGCCGACTGTTTCAAGCTGATAGAAGAGCAACTTTGACTGAAATAACCACTCATTACAACCGAGGTATGCAGCAAAGCATTTGTGAAGCCACAACATGCACAACCTTGAGGCGAATGGGCTACAACAGCAGAAGACCCCACCGGGTACCACTCATCTCCACTACAAATAGGAAAAAGAGGCTACAATTTGCACGAGCTCACCAAAATTGGACAGTTGAAGACTGGAAAAATGTTGCCTGGTCTGATGAGTCTCGATTTCTGTTGAGACATTCAAATGGTAGAGTCAGAATTTGGCGTAAACAGAATGAGAACATGGATCCATCATGCCTTGTTACCACTGTGCAGGCTGGTGGTGGTGGTGTAATGGTGTGGGGGATGTTTTCTTGGCACACTTTAGGCCCCTTAGTGCCAATTGGGCATCGTTTAAATGCCACGGCCTACCTGAGCATTGTTTCTGACCATGTCCATCCCTTTATGACCACCATGTACCCATCCTCTGATGGCTACTTCCAGCAGGATAATGCACCATGTCACAAAGCTTGAATCATTTCAAATTGGTTTCTTGAACATGACAATGAGTTCACTGTACTAAAATGGCCCCCACAGTCACCAGATCTCAACCCAATAGAGCATCTTTGGGATGTGGTGGAACGGGAGCTTCGTGTCCTGGATGTGCATCCCACAAATCTCCATCAACTGCAAGATGCTATCCTATCAATATGGGCCAACATTTCTAAAGAATGCTTTCAGCACCTTGTTGAATCAATGCCACGTAGAATTAAGGCAGTTCTGAAGGCGAAAGGGGGTCAAACACCGTATTAGTATGGTGTTCCTAATAATCCTTTAGGTGAGTGTATATACAGTATATAGATATATATAAATCTAGCACATCACTAGCCTGTAGTGTCTTCAAAACATATTCCTTTCCACATGCAGAATTGTGGGAAATTCTTAGATCTCAGTGTCATCACCTGCTACACCATTTCTGATTCTGTTCCATAAAACAAGATGTTCACCATTTTGAAATGTCCACCCTCCAAATCCTTATTCTGGACAGGGTTTGCCTGTCTTATGCAGCATATGGCACTGGTCTAGGATGGGGAGAACACAGAAACTCCACACATGCAAGATTCAAGCTGCCTTCCCTGGGGTTGTTAGGTGACAGACCTGCTCACTGAGCCACCACGTTACCCTGCTTCTCAGCACACTCTCTTTATTCTGATTTATTATTAAATTGTCATCCTGACCCTTGGTGGTATGACAGGAGCAGTTCCAGGATGCTAGTTTTTTTCCACTGTTGATTGGTATGAAACTCGCATCTTTTGACTGTCATACACACCAGTTTTTTGACAGTTTTTTTCATTGCATTCACAGATTTTATAAAAGTGAGTTTTCTCTTGTGGGAACCTAAAAAATGTCCTCACCGGGTAAAAAGTTATGGGTTTTTATCACATTGTGGGGAAATTTGGTCCCCCCAATGAAATAATCACAACAACATACACTATAGGCAATTTGGAAGACTGTGTGAGGAGACAAGAATACCCAGAGACATGGGGAGAACAGGCAAGCTTGCAGACATACTCAGAGCTGGCGGGTGGGAATCAAACCAATGACCCAGGTGTTGTGAAGCCACAGTGCTACCCTTAGTGCTACCTGCACAGGAAAGGGCTTTTCCAAAAAACACAGCCACACTGGGAGAGTCCCCACAGAGAGGTGGCGTAGTTGGGAGCCCATAAGAAAGCCCCAAAGTGACTAACAGGATGTGCCTCCTCTGTTGTACGTGTTATCTGACCCTGTTACACCAGTCAGGTGGTAGGGGGGCTCGGGGGGGATTTGCCTTCTTGTTTTCAGGAAGCTCACTTCCTCGTCTTTGATGCCAGGCTTCAGTTCTTGACCTAAAACTAGTGAGATGAAGACAAACAGCTGTGCTGTGTGAGAGAGCCTCTGTTTCCTGGTTTGCTGCTCTATTTCCGTTTCACATACCGCGTCCAAAACTGCTCTTACAGGTTAACCTGCCCAAGGGTAAAGAGTCAAAGTCATGTTCAAGTCTCCGCCAGGTGGAGGAAGGTTCATGATGTTGAGCTGAGCCATGTAGTAATTGCAAGTTCACATTTTGCCTGGTGCCAGGTGCGCTTTCACTTTTGCTTCGGATATTCTGCCATGTTTTTATTTTTTCAAAAAGAATTATTTTATGGTAAGGCAAAAACAAATACATTAAAACTGGCAAAATCTGTTGTAATCTCCTTTTGCTTTCAGAGAATATACTAAGGAAGTTATTTTACCCAACTTTATAGCCCACAGAGGAAACAAATAGCGATGTGTAGTTTTATCTAAAGGAAGTCCTGTTTTTCCTAATGAAAATGGTTCAGTTGGCTCTGGAGGTTTATTGTCTGCAGTAATTTAAGCCCATTAATTACCCATTAAAATACAATAGTAAAATTTGAAGTACCATTATCCCTGGTACTTGAAAAGACAGTAATCTTCCAGGAATTGTTAATGAAAAGACAAATGCCAGTTGTAACTGTTGTGAGCCCAGCCCCCCTTGTATGTGAAAACATGGGTCAGAGGGCATATTATATAATGCTGCTGTTTGGTACCTGGCAGCTGGGAACAGGTGAGAAGTGGGGGAGTGCCCCCCTTCTCAGCATTTCATACAGGAACTATGTCATTGTCCCCCTGCGGCACCATTTGGTCACTCTTAACACATCCTCAAGAAACTAAACAATGGCAACATAGTAGTAACAAGGTCTGGTACCACACATACTTCCAGGAACCCGAACAGCGAGGCATGTCTACCCACCTTTGGGTGACTCTTCTGCTGCTGTCCTTCAGCAACACCTCCACAAGACCAGGATGTCAGCTGAGACTGAGCAGGCCTGGGTTTTATTACAAAGGCCTTTGGATTCATGACGAGACCACGGTCCTCTTCAACATGCCCGCTCAACTGCGATCTGTGGTGGATCAGAACTAGGGCTGACTGACCAGCACTTTAATAGTTGGTCTCTGTACATCAAACATGGCTGATCTCTCTGGGTGTACTCACCAGAGTGAGGAATGGTGGAAGACACTATAGAATGGTGTACAGATCTACAAGAAACAAGGACTGGTGACTGGAAGGCGGGGAAGTTATTGCCGCAGAGTTTGTTACATACGTGTTTCTCATACTTTCAGATTACTGCTAAAAGATTCAAGGTCTTAATCATATGTTTTTAGTTCATAGGCTTTGAGCCAGATGAACTAGTCATATGGCTGGAGAAATGTGGAAATGGCAAGTCCAGCTGCCTCCTAGAATTTTCTGTCGTGCAGTTCCCTGTGTTCCATGATGCACACCCATGTCATACATCACGTTAAAGGTCAGCTACCTGCATGGCCAGATAAACAATGAAAGACAAAGCTACCCATTCAGTCTGCCTTCCGGTTCTTTCAGTCTCTCTCGCTCCCTTTCACATCGTCATACTTCCTTCCTTTATTGTAGTAACCTGTGATTTTCTTTGGGCTGGGCTAACAGTGTGAGGGAGAGGCTGCAGTGGACCTACCAGTGAGCTTAGGTCAATGTAGATGAATTTAATTGTGTACATAGGGTCACACTGTGACTGAGCTGATCGGTGAGACTAGGCCGCTATGGATGGGTCTGACAGTTAGACTAGGGCTCTGTGGATGGGTTTAACAGTGAGACTGGGGCATTATGGATGGGTCACCAGTAGGCTCTTTCACACTGAAGTTCTGGAACCTGGTCCTGGTTTACAAGTCCCCAGGCTGTCTTGACCTGGAACTTTTGTAGCTACTGGCCAGTTTTGTGTGTTGCTATAATAACACACAACAAGTACTGTGACCTTTAAGCTAAATAAGTATGAGAGACGCAAAAAGTTCATAGGTTAAATTTCCCACATAAATTTCATACAAAACTATACCAATGGAGGATAAGTCTTTTTGTTAGTTATTTGTTAGTTACATGATCAAAATGGGACAAGCTTTTTATTTATATTTTATCTGTATGATCTACAACATGTTCATGATTCTTATTAAGTCTGACCAGCAGATTGATCTTTCGTTTTCCACAGAATAAAAAACAGTGTAACATTATCCTGCTAAAAAGCAATAGGAAGTTTCACCGCAGGCACCAGCGATAATACACAAAGATATATTGGTTAGTGATCAAATTTTGCGATGCAGAAATATGGAGATGCAAGCAAAAAAAAATATTAATTGATGGATTAAATGTAATTGGGGTACAAAAATAACTCAATCTGCTCAGGTTTTGCTCTGCAGCATCTCTTTTTCTGCACTTATGTGTAACTTCCATGTTAGTGGCAGTGCTTATGGTAAAAAAAATCAGCAAGCTATCGTTGTAAGTGCCTCTCCAGTATTGAGACCAAGGCACTATGGACCAGCCCCACAAAAAACAAGGCACTATGGATAGGCCTAACAGTGAGACTGGGGCACTGTGTACAGGTCTAGCTATGACACTAGGGCCTGTAACTGTTTCCATTTCAATGTCTCCTGGTTTCCTGTGGTTCTTTTTGAAGGTGCTGGTGTCCTTTGAAGCCCTTTGCTGTGACTGGAAGCTGGAGAAATATGCAAATAAAATAAATAACAAAGGGAACACCGGCTCTGATGACCACATGTGCTTGAGCCAGCATCAGAGACCAGCATACTCTCTGTAACAGTATCCCTGCCTACTTTTATTCGGTTAATCAAAAGGTAGCGGCTGAGTCCTGATGGCCTTACAGTCAATCTGCTGTCAGACAGTAGCCCTTAGTGACAGGCAGCCTTTAATAGCCCATCTGCCTAAGGATCGCCTGTCTTGGTTTCTACCCCTGCGACTGCTGGAGTGAGCTCAATCATTTCTACAAATTTAACACCAGCTAAAGGCCAGGTATAAGACTCTCTCGAGGCAGGGCCAGCGGACCATGTCATATAGGGAAGGGAGGAGGGAACGGGGACTTCAGAGGAGTTTTGTGAAACAGCAAAGAAGAATGGAAATGAGAAACACCCTGAGGAAAACACAGGAAAGCAGACCAGGTCCTCGGTCCTGAGGGCGGGAGCTGGGTGCTGGAGGTGGGCGCTGGGTTCTGGGGGCGGGCCCTCGGTGTTGGAGGCAGAGTAAGAGCACTTCATACTGTCAGTGGTCAGAACTACTTGAACCAGCTGGCTTTACCCTTCCCTGGGACGTTCACAGCCTGCCCAGTTGATGTCTCTGTGTGTGATTGTGTGTATGTTGAGATTTGTATGTATGTGAGGATGTTTTTGTGTGATTACGTGTATACTGTGAGGTTAGTGTGTGTTACGATGTCACTGAGTTCATGGTGATAGTGTTTGTATGGTTATAGCACATCCTTATCATACTCCACCCTGAAGAGTTTATCTGATGGAAATGTGAATGCGCAGGCTGGTGGAACGTCAATGAGATGGATCTCCTTCAACTGAGTGTCTGGAGGAGTGCATGCACAGGAAGCTGCTTGATTTCAGACCTGATTTGCTAATAGGTAGCCAAAGCTGAAACGAGCAGTTCCAAATCAACAGATCTGATCTGCTATCAGCTGTGGCTACGCTGGTGCCCCATAGGTCAAAGAAATTGATTAGCACCATACTTTAGCAAGCTGTGAAATGTCTGAGTAGGAAGCCACACTCTTTTGGTCAGTGCCAGTGCTTGATAGGTTTGCTGGGGATGTGGCTAAAGCCTCAAACAGCTTTGCTAACATGGTGTCCAACAGTAAATCCATTTATAAGTAAACTCTATATTTATACATGAACTCTATTTATAAAGCACTTTAAAAACAACCTTCATGGACCAAAGTGCTATACAAAGTTTTTAACATAAAATAAATATAAAATAAAATACAGAAACACACATTACATATCGTAAACGGCCCACTCAAAATTTTCCCAAGTTTCTTTAAATGCTAAAGAATAAAAATTAGTTTTAGGTTGAATTTTACAATCAGAAACTGAGGAGGCACCGCTGATATGGATGGTAGACTGTTCCAAAGCAAAGGTGCTGCAATGGCAAAGTGTGATACTCCAGGTGCCCCCTCCCTGCTTTTGCTGTGATGTGGGAAATGCTAATGCTAACAGTGAAGTAAAGCCATCAGTGCTTGAAAATAGAGCTCATTCTGGCAGCAGCCTATCATTGTATCCCAGCAGTCACGCTTCAGGCTGTGTCTGTAGATGCAGTTTCTTAGCAACCCAAAGTGGAAGACAAGTTCGGATGCCCTCACTGGCTTGCAGGCTTTCGCTTCCATGAAGTTGCCTGTGTTGTATGGCTGTACAGTTTAGCCTGGGGCCAGGCATCTGTTCAGCCAGCTAGGAAACAACATAAAAGAGGGGCCATAATTAAATATTGGTAACACCTTACTTGACGAGACACTAATACTTAGTAACAACTTAGTTACTACTGAAGCACCAATCATGAACAAATACAGACTACTTGAAATAAAAGATGTCATAATTCATTAATGATGAACAAACATGAGATCAGTTTTTACTTGTTATTCATTACTTGTTCCTTCAGTGGTCCACAATGGTTCACAGAATTAACGGATATAGTAAGAAATATAATAACTGCTTGAGATAAAACATGCATCACGATTCATTAATGATGTATTCACATAAGATCAGTATGTAATTAAAACTTAGTTTGTGGTTAATTAACACATAAGTAATAGCATAAAACTATATTATTTGTGCCCCGTCAAGTAAAGTGTTACCTAAATATTTTTGCCTTATATAGTATGTCTCTGGTGGAAAGGGTGTGATGTTAAAGGCTGGAGGTCAGAGGCCTGTTTCAGCTGTTTTTCTTATTTATTTTTGTATCTGAGCATGACAGGCTGCCTTTGCTGCCCCCTTTGACGTCCTTTGGTGTGTGTGCATGGGTCTATCTGGGCTGTGGGCTCTGATCCCTGACTTCTCAGTGGCTTCTCTCACAGATTACAGACGTTTCTGGAATAAAGTCGTATCTGAGATGCATCATTTGTAACCTAAAAGAGCCCTGTAACATCCCTTTCATTTAGCCCTTTCCTGAATTTTGACTGTTTGGTTTGATTTTAGTATGAAATCGGATTATCTATCTGGAAGTCTGATTTTAAGGCTTTTTTTCTCCATTTATTTAACTGGGAACAAATCAGAAGCAGCAAATCTGATTTGCTTATTTTAACTGGCACTGAACATGTTGTTTTTTTGACATGGAGGTTGAAATGCTCCACCAGCAGTTTGTACAACACTTTTGCAACATGTTCTTCCTGCTGTTCCACAACTTTGTCTTTTAAAGAACAGCAGTGAATTGTAACTGGATCCCCCTCGCCCCCCCCCCCCCACTAGGATTTATTATATAGTTTACACAGAATTTCCCCATTTCATCATAAGGTTTTCCCTCCAACCTATAACCCTGCCTCCCTCCATCGCCATGGAGACTGTGACGTGGGCAGTGCATAAATGGCTGCATTGCTGATAGACTGGGTTCTAGATCATCTCTCCTCATGCAGCTGTTCAGATTCAGGGGCAGGAACAGTCATTCTCAGAGTCACGATTCATCTGGACCAGCGAGGGAATTGTAGAGGCTTCACTACAAAGTGACATTTCACTGCTCGTCACACAGCATATCCCAGCCATTAAGGTTCATGGTGCTTTAATGTCACATGTACGTCTGCAGACCATAGTGACAGATAAATCAAGGTAATAAATACCAAATGGTATATAACATAGAGGCTGCTCTTGTTCAAGATTTACACACTGTGATGAGACACATTAAGCTGAGAGGTCATGAGAAGTTTACCTATAATGCGGTATGAAGTCCTCTCGGCCGAAAAAACATCTTTAGAGCCCTTAGGATTTTTATTATTTTTTTTCTTGTTATGCACCGTACATTAAATCCCTAAAACAAAGGATCCAACAACATCTAGGACTGTACGATCTGTCCAAGACCCCAGGCTGTACCTGCACAGCACCTGGAGGACACAAGCAGATCTGGATGGTCTCCAAACCAGGGTCATGTAGCATGTTAAAAATCCTGCCAGGTAAGACACGTCATGCCCGAGAGAACAGTGTGTAGGGAAGACGTCAGCTATAGAGTGTGGGTTCAATACCAGTCTGCTCTCTGTCGATGGCTAGTCCCAAAGCCTTTTTTGTGATCTGTGTGAACCAACAGACCTTTGTTACTCCTCCCCAGCCCCCCCACCTCTTTACCAGCCTCAGGTGTATTGAAATACAAGGCAGGCTGGGAAGTAAATAGTCATCATTTTCTCACCAGACTTTCCCTAGACGCCAATGAGTCAGAACAGGGCGCCGGTTACAGTGGACTTTATTATTGCAAATGGGGACCTGTTTATGAGGTAGTGCAATGAAACCGGAATGTTCTTCTGTGTCCTATAAATAGGCTGGCTGGAGTATGTTTTTGTGTATCTGTTTTTTACTTTCCTGGTATTTCCCAAGGTTCAGTCTGCCAACCACCACATTAGACTATTGGCTTTATGGTATGTGCCCCCCACCCCTCCATTTTACATCAGGAGTATGGCAACACTGGCCTCAAATCTGAGCATGTAATGGGAACGAGGAGTATTAAGTGCTTCTTCTCCTGTTTTTCATCTTGCTTCCTGTTTGCTCCTGCTGTCCTGTCACCCTTTTTTTCTTTCCTCTTCCCTTTCTCATGTCTCCGCGACAACGGCCGATGGACTCCCACCTGCAGTGAGTTTAGGACATGCTGAAAAGCCATTAACAGCTCCAACAGAGAAGCGGTGCTCTACAGGCAACCGGGCAGGGGTTCCAGCTTCCTGAGAGATCCCTTGGCAGCAATTTGAGGCAGCTTGGAAAGGTGTGACTCCTCCCATTTCACCGGCCCCCCATCATTACGTGAGGAGGGGTCCACCTTGGAAGTTTGGGTCATAGAAGTCAACCAGAACTGTGAATGAGACATCAGAATAGCAATGGTGTGAATAAAACCTCAGGTTTATGTAAAGGTGAAGAATGATGTCACAAGCTGAGCAGGTCAACACCTCTCCACAACCCACTCAGAGAATGCATCCAGCCTGAGGACCCACCCCCTCAGGCTCACTCCCCCCCAGAGCTCACACTGGGTTCATATGCCGGGATTATCACACGGGGGGTGAAAAGCAACCCTGAATAATGGAGGTGCTTCTAAGGAGAGGAGTAATCCCTTAAATTGCTTGGAAAAACAATGGTTCTGTGTGGTCCCCCCCCCCCCCGATTGCAGTAAATAGCATCTTTCTGTGACATGCCTAATCCTGCTAAACAGCACAATCCTATTAGCCTGTGAGTTATACAACTCGCTGCAGCACGTCACTTGTCCTTTGGCTTCAATAAGCTGCTGACTGAGCTCAGGTCTCCACCACCTCCCTCAGTCCATCCAGGTCCTTCTCCTGGAACTGCTTTTGCATTCTGAGGCAGTCTAGACATTGAGGGTTGGTGCAAGGAGGTGTGTGTAAATGTGTGTGAGTGAGCAAGCTGTTAGTGTGTCTCTGTGTAAACCTGTATATCTGTATCTTATCTTTGTGTATGTGTATGAGTGTCTGTGCCTGTTTGTATATGTGTTTCTGTTTGTGAGTCAGCATCCTGTCTGCGTGCGAATGTTTGTTTGTGAGTTTCAGAATCCAGCCCAGGAACAAATTAGCACTCTAACTATTTACAGTACTTGAGATCCTTTGTGAAACTGACATGACACAATCCCCGTCTTAGCTAAAAAATGTAATAATAATAAAAATCCAGCCAGTCCAGGGGGGTATTCCATGAAGCAGGATTAAGGGAAAGTCTGGCTTATTTCGATAAGTCTGTCTTATTTAAGTGAGAGTTCCGTTCCATCAACGTGTCTTAAATGAATCCCCGCTGAGTTGCCATGGTAACTTGCACCTCCGAACAAGTCTGCTCGGGACCAGGCTAACTGTCTCGCTTAGTTTAGCGTTGTCTCAAAGAACGTCCGTCGTGTGGGAACAGATTCCCAAAAGATCATTCCGTAGGACGACATTCCGCGATTTTACTATTCATGCCATCTAATCTGTTGAATTATATGTCATCTGACATTATATTTTACATTATCTGATTGATTTTTTTGTTAATTTGTAAGGTGTACCAAAATGACATGATTTTGTTTGAGTTAGCGGGATAATGAGTCTTGTATATGCGTATATTAAAAAATGGAAGCTTGTAGTCAGTGCTGTGAGTAAAAGCAAGACGAGAAAGCAGAGAATAAAAACCATCTTTTCTGAAGTAAAGCTCTGCGTGATACTTTCATAATATGGAGAACAGAGCTGAGATTGCTACATAATCAATATAATAAAGCCTATAAAATCACGTCTTAGCATTCCAATTAATTCCAAAATAATTACAGTAAAATCCCGTTATAGTGGACTCGCTTGTAACAGAATATCGTCTATAACTGACGAGGTCCGCTGGTCCCGGCCGTGCGCCTTTACGAACATGCAGAAAAAGCATCGGATATAGCGGACTCGCATATAACGGAATTTCGCTTATAATGGACAAACAATTTCGTCTCCAGGGCCGCTTTTAGATGTGGTTCTGTTCGGCTATAACGGACATGCAGTTCCACCTACAAGGCGTGTGGCATGCCGGTGATATCCAGCGCAGATACGTACGTAGTCGGTATTATCAATAGTCACATATCTGGTTATGTAAAGTTGGATTACTACATGTACAATATAATAATCTATACCACAAGTGTGTCTGCTGGGGTGTGGCATGATTAAATGGTCTCGTGTAGTTGTGTTCTGGGCATACAGCAACTCTGGATATAACGGACTGTTTTGCCAGGTCCCTTGAAGTCCGTTATAACGGTATTTTACTGTAAAATAAAAGCGTACGCTTTTACAAAGGTCAAACATGAAATGCAATGACTGAAATTGAAAGAAAATCTGTTAAAATAATATGAACAGGAAGATATTTTTATATTTTGTTTAGTCACAGTCTACTTTGAAAGTTTATAAGTGAAAAGCAAAGACAAGATACGTTTTTTTGTGTAGAACATTTCACACGGATGTGACTGAAAGTACTTTACGGACATCAAATAATATTATACAATAGCAATGACATGGGAACTCAACCCAGCTGGTTCCTAGTTGGCTATGGGAATCGAACCAGCAACTTTCGCGTTATAAGGTGACAGCATAAACCACTGTACCACCGTGCCAAGCACTTGCAGCATTTACGTAACTTGTGCATTTAATCTGTCTGTAATGCATTGCCAAGCCAACTCTCTGGCTGTGTTTATGGCCACAGTATTGCCTTTTTTAACGATTACATCTTTGTGTTTTTCATACAGCTCCATCAGCAGCGTTTGTTCTGCGGCGGAAAGAAACACCGATCTCATTTTAACACTTTCCGACTCATTTGGTCGATCTATCGTTCATCCATTCATTTGGACTTCTTAAATATCGTGGGTGTGCGCACTAAGTGAGACTATGCAAGTCTGCCTTGAATAAGCCTCGATTAGTTAAAGCTGAACTGCGTTCGTGGAACGACATGAGGCTAAGTTTAGAGATGGAGCTAATTTGAGTCTCACTTTTTCGCTTAAGTCTGGCTTTATTTAGTTACGTTCATGGAAAACCCCCCAGGTACAGTATCTCTTCAGACCTTGTTTATTTCTATGTCTTATTACATAATGACATCCCATGTAGCTATTTCTGGGTGTGCTCCCTGTAGTGATCTTACCTGCCAGTCTTTTAGCTATGATTTTTCCAGATGAGAAACCATTGCTCCTCAAATTTTCCACAAAGATTAATGCATGCAGGTCCCACAAAGAAGACAAGGCATTCTCTGAGTGCTCATTGTCATTTTCTAGCAGTTTCTTTTGTGAGAGAATCCCAGGTTATAACCTAATCAGCCTCCACACATACTTTTAATTGTGGATTAGCAGGCCCTCGTGTCTCTCACTCTTTCACACTCACTCACTTTCCCTCCTGTCCATGTCTGTGTTTGCTTTGTGTTGAATGATTGTTTGCCTCACTGTTTCAGGCGATATACAAGGGATTCACAAATGTGTCACAGATGTGATTTTTCATTACCCTGTTGTGTGGTCAAAAAGCATGAGGCAGGGGTGGGGGGGTGCTTTTCTTTGTTGCAGTGAACTAAAGACTCCCTATGAAGCGCTCGTTCATCTGCCTCAAATGAAACATTTGGATGTTGAGCGCTGTCAGCAAGTTCTGCTTCTGACTCCTCTCACCCTTGACATGAAAATGAGGGTATCGCTTTGGATGAAGTCATGCCATTGCTGAGTCATCTGTGTATGGGCTGCGTCAATGCTGTTAGGGTTAACCTCATCATTTATAGCCTTCTTACACAACTGCACACATGCTAATTGAGATTATTTTTGTTTCCTGCTAATAGCGAAGGTATTATATGTATTAACTGTCACACATCCTCCTGAGTAAACTTTTTCCAGCAATCCTCTCCTTTTACAGTACAGTAAAACCTCGGATTGCGAGCATAATTCATTCCGGAAATGTGCTCGAAATCCAAAGCACTCATATATCAAAGCGAATTTTCCGATTAGGAATAATGGAAACTCAGATGATCCGTTCCACAACCCAAAAATATTCATATAAAAATGATTAATACAAAATATAAAGTAAAAATACATTAAACAAATTAACCTGCACTTTACCTTTGAAAAGAATCGTGGATGGTGTGAGGGAGACGAGAGAGGAGGGTTATCTTGTAGGACGACTTTCACTATAACTAACAGAATCACTGCTATCTGTTGGCTCACTGGAATCTTTTTCTTTTTGTGCGACTTTAACAAGGTGTAATATCTTGGTGGGGAAAGGAATAAAACTCTCGGGGACGCGTTGCAACCTTAGAAAACTTTTTACTAACTCAAAACTCAACTCCCACAGCACGTACCAACATGACGTACACCAATCACCTCCAGACTCAAGGGCGGGGCTACTTGCTCCCAGAACCAATCACATCACTGTGATAAACTCTGTCTATTACACAAGGAACCTATCCAATGACTGCCACTTTTGCCTACTTTTCGATTTCACGGAAATGTGGATATTGCATTGTCGTTAAACAGATTCATCGCTCGCACTGCTACGCCCTTATTTGGGTGGCGCTTTTCTACTAAATTTTGACTATACGAGTGAGGCATGCAGACTGAGACCGAGCATGGGAAATGATTACCCACAATCCCGCAATGAGAGAGAGAGAGAAGAACCATCGGCTCAGTTGTGATCACGTGACCCTCGGCAGTGTATAAATAATACTCATATTGCAAGACCTCGCTTGTTTATCAAGTTAAAATTTATTTTAAAATTTTGCTCATCTTGCAAAACATTCGCAAACCAAGTTACTCGTAATCTGAGGTTTGACTGTATATATTTTTTCTGGTGGTATGGTAGCTAGTAGACAGGAATTATGACTTTTTACACTTTACGGGCACTTGTCTTCTTTTTCTCCTGCTCTTCTTTTGGTCTTTTTGTTAAAACAAAATGATTGAGTTAACTGGATAGATAAGAGTTGCTTTACAAGGTATATCCATTTATACAATTTTTTGCTTTTGCATTCTGTTGAATTCTTTTTAATTAACCCTGTATCTTGCCTGAGGGTCACTATTCATTATCTTTCAGCAACAACTCTTTCAAAAATCCTCACATGACATATTAAGCATGCCATTCAAGCTGCAATTCTATGTAGGCTACATTTCTCTGAAGAAGGTCCACCATTTCTGACAGTGATGAGCTGGCAATAGGATGACCTGAGAAACGAGAGAACTCTAAAAAATTCTCCTGGGAAAAAGATTATAATTATAGAAGAAACTTGTATTCTGGTTTCTCAAGTTGATTGGTGATGTTTGGAGTTTTAGACAGAAGGGGAGTTCGAGGAGGAGTCTGCAGGAGCCACTGTTATCTGTTACCAGCGGACAGTTTGAATCAAAATAATATACTACAGAGTTCTGTTTGAGATATGTGATATGAAATGAATGAGGCATCACCTATGGAGGATGATAGTAGCTCTGAGCAATCTCAGAGAACAGTCGATCATTTGACAGGAAGCTCAAGGAAGTGGGACAGAGGAAATGGTAGCCCCAACGTGTGGCATTGCTCCTCTTGTTCCTTTGTCTGCTGTGACGCATCATCCCAAGGTGGTTGTCCCGACCACCGTCCAATGAGTCTGTGTACATTTGGTCACACTCCCCAGGGACAGGAAAGGTGTGTTTATTAAAGCCCTCTTTGATCCATGATTTATGTTTCCTGGCTCTGTTATTGTCAGCTAAACCCTTCTCTTATCCGCCCCTCTAATTGAGGCCTAGACTGACTTGTTGAGTTCACAATGGGAAGAACCTCGAAAGTACTGTAGTCAAAACAAGTCCGTCTCCTGACGTGGTACAAGGAGCCAGACCAATTAATAGTCTGTGAGGTGCAGTTGGGCAGCAGTGACCTCATTTCCTGACACCTCCTTTTCCCTTCATCCTGTGACTTCTATCCACTCCTGACCCCTTTTTACATCATATGTGGCCTTGAGCAGGTCTTCGGGTTCATTGTTGCTTGTCCGCTTTGTGATTATTCAGAGTCTGTTTAGCAGCTCCTGATCTTACCCCCCAGCTTTTACCATTAGATAATTACAGAATGTTTCTTTATTAGGTCAACATTATGTGTGCAGCATGTGACCTTCTGTAGATCAACTTGTAACAAAAGGCCTTTAGTTACTGATGGGTCATAACCTTTTTAGGGAAGAATGGTCACAAGCTTCCACTGTTTACTCGTGAAGCAGAGTGATCCACCTCCTCACCCCATATTCCACACCACTAACCCACCTGTGCTGCCCCTCCCAGCACTCCAGGCCACAGTGGACTCAAACCGTAAGGTTCCAGCTTCATTATTTTGTTTTATCTGTGTTTGTCATCTGTCTGTAGTTAGGTTAATGTGTGTCAGCACTAGTAGAAAGACAAACACATTAAAAACTTCAATAAGGCTTTATTATTTCAGGTAGCTAGAAGAAAGAAAACCCTTGATGTGTCTGCCCAAATAAAGAACAATAATGCATCTCAAAGTAATATTTACAGAGATAAGATTTTATAGGGACTTTTTCAATGAACAATATCCTGTCCAGGTACAGCCCTCAAAAACAGGTATCTGCTCTGTCTCTGAAAACATAGTCTTCCAAATCACAAAACCAATCATAGCCCTCCAAGCTAAGGAACCAACCAGTTACAGCCCTCTAAACTCTGTAACCAAGCATAGCCCTCCAAACTGTGAAAGCAGAAATAGCTCTTCTAACTCTGAAACAAATAAAAACCCATCAAGAGCTGGTGTGACTTAGAAGTATGTGGTCATGCAGGGCTCTTTGGTGGTTAAGAGAAAACATAAACTGTTTTTTCCAAGTATTTTTTGTACATATGGTTCTGTTCAGCTGGTGGTTGGCAGTTTGTTGGTGTTGAGGTGTCATTGGAGTGGTGAGCAGTGTATGAGAAACTGGGAGATAAGAGTATTGCTTCTGAGAAAAGGACATGCTGGATAGTGCAATGTACCATTTTAAACAGTGTAAAGATATGACATTCAGGTCAATGATTTTACATTACATTTATACTGACAACTGTTATTGAACGAAGGGCAAAGAAAATAATATAAATGATAGATAGTGAGAAGAATCTCATTAATCGCTAAGAAGAGGACATTCATCCACCCATTCATCTATCCATCCATTCATTTGCTTATTAGATGCCATTGTCCAAAGAAACGTACAGTTGTGAAAGCACAGTCAGTCCCTGGAGCAATTGTGGTTAAGAGCCTTGCTCAAGTTCCTGGTGGAAAAAACCCTCTGCTGACCACCAGATATGAACCAATGACATTCTGATCACAGGCATGGCGCTGAGCTTCACTCACCATCACTCCCATAACAAATGATGATGGAAGAGCATTTCCTACTACTAAAATATGATCTCTGAACCAGATATGTTTACACATTCTTGCCCTTTAAGCCTGGAGCCCATCCCGAGTGGTTCAGGACATGAGGCTCGGGAACACCCAGGACAGGATGCAAGTCCATCGCAGAGAACACAAAAAAAAGCTTACTTTATGGGCAATGTCAATACACCGGCTATGGTATGTCTTTGGACTGTGGCCAGAAGCCAGAGTCCCCAGAACAAACCTCAGTAACACGAGAAGAACATGTAGAAAAACTCAACACAGACAAAGCAGGGGTGGGATTTGAACTCAGAATGCTTGAGGCATCAGCTCTATCCACTGAGCCACCATGCTACCACACAGTTTACAAATGTTATTTCTAAGCCACATAGATTTTTCTATATAGATTGTTCTGCTAGACAAGGTGTGAGAGGATCTGAAGGTGGCCTACATGCAGGGTCAAGGCTGACTAAAGCAGAGATTACCTCGGTCTGTCTCGTCTCACCTCCTCCAGGTTGTCTAATGCCCACAGGTCTGCTGTCAGAGTCATGCGGAGGATGCAGTACTTTGTGGCCAGGCGAAAGTTTCAGGTATAACGGGGATAAATTACAGGGTGTGCAGTAGGATGGGTGGGAGAGACACTGTAACTACATCATCAGGGTTAAATCTGGGGAGACTGACCTGGGCAGAGACTGACCCATCTGGTCAGACAACAAAGATCATCATGTATTGGATACACACACATCACAAGACAAATACATTTTAAACCAGATCTTAACTCTGTTATTTTATTTTGTAAAGTTTACATGTGTCAAGATGTTATTTTACCGGGGTTTTTAATAATACAAACCTTGAAAAACTCTAAAAGAGATGTTTTGACTCTAAGAGAAGTAAAAGACAGGATAGTGTTAAGGGTCTACAGTTTCAAAAAGCAGTAAGTGTCCTCTTAAAAACTCAGAGCAGACTGCATAAACATATGACTTGCATCAGGTGTGTTAATGGGGAAAAGATGGTAATGATAGGAGACACAGCCAAGATCTTCTGCCAACTTGTCTCCTCAGCAAGCGCGGAAGCCATATGACGTGCGGGATGTGATCGAGCAGTACTCCCAGGGCCACCTCAACATGATGGTGCGGATCAAGGAGCTACAGAGGAGGTATGGGTCTGTTGTCACGGCGATGAGACGCGTGCTGAACTGAGGAAGACTATCGAGGAGAGCATCAACTAGGCATTTCATCTCTTGTGAGGGAAGCCAGTGTCGAGTATCCCAATGAGTACCTCTGAACTCGTATTTCACTACTCCTGCTCAAATCTGTAAGGCAGATGAGGAAAGGAGGGTCCAGAGTTACTGGAAGAATGGAGTGGGGAGCTCATTTGGTTTCGCCCGCATGCAGCTGGCTGCTGGCAGTAGTAACTAAGGAAGTGACTCACTGTTGAAAGTGTCTCCTCTGTGCTGTAGGCCAAGTTCATTACTGCTTCTACTGAGGTGTCCTGATCTAAGCCTTAGGCCTGGATTAAATAACTGAACTGATGAATATCAAAAGCAGATTAACTTTGTCCCTTTTTATTTTTCTGATCCACCTTTATCTCAAAGCATTTATTTCCGCTGCAAATCATCTCATGATTTTTGTTGAGCCATGTTTGAATGTACCTCAATGATTTGTTTGCCATCTTTATCTCTTGTGCGACAAGCTGTGAAGTTCTCTGAGTGTTTAGACTGCTCTTTGCACGAGGAGTCATCAGTGTCACAGACGGGCTTCAGCTGAAGTCATTTTACATTGTAATCCATGATTGCTTATGTGCTCTGTCCACGTACAATCTTTCAGAACAGTATTATTTTCATCATTTCAGTACTATTAAGATTTGCTCTTTGGAAGATTTATAGTACACATATTAAAAAAAGAAAACCATAATTACATAAGTAGCAGGCATTTATCTTTTCATTTTTGCAGGGTCATCCATTCAAAATTGATGTTTTATGTTGGTATTCTACATCTCTTTGTGTTCCTCAATTCCTCAGCTGTGTGACTTGATAATTAAAACAGCAGCTGATCAACTGATTAGTTAGTCTTAATTTAACTTCTAAATCTTGCTGTTCATTTTGCATTTTATTGTAGTGGGATTATAATATAATACTATTAGAAAAAAGTGATGTAGATTTCTATGGAAAACAGATACAGACGATGGAGCGATAGAGGAAAGAAAACAAACCTTCTGGCCATGGAGAACTTCCTTAACAGGAAGAATGTAGTGCTGGGGCGTACCATATTATAGCAGGTGTTTAGCTAGAAATAGATTTTGGGTGTTAGAAGAAGGATTATACACTCACCTAAAGGATTATTAGGAACACCATACTAATACAGTGTTTGACCCCCTTTCGCCTTCAGAACTGCCTTAATTCTACGTGGCATTGATTCAACAAGGTGCTGAAAGCATTCTTTAGAAATGTTGGCCCATATTGATAGGATAGCATCTTGCAGTTGATGGAGATTTGTGGGATGCACATCCAGGGCACGAAGCTCCTGTTCCACCACATCCCAAACATGCTCTATTGGGTTGAGATCTGGTGACTGTGGGGGCCATTTTAGTACAGTGAACTCATTGTCATGTTCAAGAAACCAATTTGAAATGATTCGAGCTTTGTGACATGGTGCATTATCCTGCTGGAAGTAGCCATCAGAGGATGGGTACATGGTGGCCATAAAGGGATGGACATGGTCAGAAACAATGCTCAGGTAGGCCGTGGCATTTAAACGATGCCCAATTGGCACTAAGGGGCCTAAAGTGTGCCAAGAAAACATCCCCCACACCATTACACCACCACCACCAGCCTGCACAGTGGTAACAAGGCATGATGGATCCATGTTCTCATTCTGTTTACGCCAAATTCTGACTCTACCATTTGAATGTCTCAACAGAAATCGAGACTCATCAGACCAGGCAACATTTTTCCAGTCTTCAACTGTCCAATTTTGGTGAGCTCGTGCAAATTGTAGCCTCTTTTTCCTATTTGTAGTGGAGATGAGTGGTACCCGGTGGGGTCTTCTGCTGTTGTAGCCCATCCGCCTCAAGGTTGTGCGTGTTGTGGCTTCACAAATGCTTTGCTGCATACCTCGGTTGTAACGAGTGGTTATTTCAGTCAAAGTTGCTCTTCTATCAGCTTGAATCAGTCGGCCCATTCTCCTCTGACCTCTAGCATCAACAAGGCATTTTCGCACACAGGACTGCCGCATACTGGATGTTTTTCCCTTTGCTCACCATTCTTTGTAAACCCTAGAAATGGTTGTGCGTGAAAATCCCAGTAACTGAGCAGATTGTGAAATACTCAGACCGGCCCATCTGGCACCAACAACCATGCCATGCTCAAAATTGCTTAAATCACCTTTCTTTCCCATTCTGACATTCAGTTTGGAGTTCAGGAGATTGTCTTGACCAGGACCACACCCCTAAATGCATTGAAGCAACTGCCATGTGATTGGTTGATTAGATAATTGCATTAATGAGAAATTGAACAGGTGTTCCTAATAATCCTTTAGGTGAGTGTATATTTATATACTGTAATAAAACTATACGACATATAGAACTATAATAAAATTGTGGGATGACGAGTAACGGAACCATTTTGGCATCAAAATGAGGAAATGAAGAAAACACAATAGGTCTTGGGGCACAGAAGGGCTACACCTATGTAGAAGGATGACTGCCAGAGGGATTGAATTTACACAACTTAGAGAAAAACATGCAATCCAATTTTATATAAGAATTTGGGATAAGGGAAAGACAAACTGAATGTATTTTCAAAGTGTGTTTCATCAACTATAATGCTCATAAGGGTTATATAGGATCTCACATTCTACTCATGTAACTAATGTCCATGGTCTCTATACTGTACACATCCAGCCAGACTTGCTCAGTATATCAATATCTTTCCTTGTGGATGACGAGATCCAATCCACAAGCAGCAGCCATGGACTTTCAAGGGTGTGTTTAGCTAATGACCGCAGTTTTTTCTTGCTTTCCCTCCTTTTTTACAGATTGGATCACACTATAGGAAAACCAGGAATGTTTCTGCCAGGTAAAGCAACAGCTGTGGCCTAATCAGTCTACTCCCGGCAAATTGGTTTCTCGAAAGCACATTCCATGACCTACTTATATTTTATTTTTTGCAGAAAAAGGTGTAGACAAAGAGTACTACACTGTTGGAGCCAGACTGATCCGATTGGAGGATAAGGTAAGTAAAAAGTGCTTCTCCTAGCCTTCTGATTGGACAGATCTAAAGAGGCGCAGAAGCAGTGATTTTATCTCTCATGCAGTATGTGTTGCTGTTCCGCACAGCACATCTCCAGATCAAGCAAATTCCCTCCTTGCACTCGACAATAACATAATCTTTTGGCTGCAATCTCTCTAATCTCTGCCTCTTACTTGACAAGCAAGGTGTTACATACTTCCCCGGCTTTGCTTAGCCGTTCCATTGTTTTGTCTATGGCAGGCTGCTTTACATTGTTCTACAAAAGACAGTCAAAACAGATTTTTATGCCACAAGAAAGGGGATATAGGAGGGAAGTGAATGAAACATATTGACACAGTTCCTTTATGAGTCACAGTATTGTAGACTTTGTAATTTTAATGGACTTCCAGGTCATGCAGAGACAGCCCAAAGCACAACGGACGCTAAAACTAGGGAGACGCTTCCCTTCCTAAAAATGATTTAATATGAAATATATTAAGTCTGACTCAAAGCACATAAAGGTGACTCTAAGTATAACGGACTGTTCTACTGAACAAAACCACAGCCCATGGAGTCATCCCAGTCAGAGAGGTGTTAGTTACTCTGTCTCTCACTCTCCCTCTGACTCTCCCGATAGAGTCATCCCAATCAAAGAGGTGTTAGTTACTCTGTCTCTCACTCTCCCTCTGACTCTCCCCATGGAGTCATCCCAATCAGAGAGGTGTTAGTTACTCTGTCTCTCACCCTCCCTCTGACTCTCCCGATGAAATCATCCCAATCAGAGAGGTGCTCATCACTGTCCCTTTGACTCTCCTCATGGAGCCCTCTGAGTCTTCCCCCTGTCTCTGCTCTGGTCTTAGTGATGTCAGTACAATGCAATGACACACATTCCTGTGTTTACATAATGACATCACATATAGCTCAGTGGGCTAGTTTTCTCTCCTGATTCTGCAAGTTTTGAATACCAGGAAGTATTTTATCATGTGCATAAAAACCCTGCCTACAGTTGTCTTCTCTGCACTGCCTGTTGTTTACGGTCTGTCTATCTTTCACGCACCCATTCCTGCAAACACTTCTGAAATGCCCAAAGGACAGCTATTACCCATGATGCATGTCTGCAAGGAAATGTTACTAATGTGACCTAATAGATAGTAACCTCATTACCTTAATGTTGAAACAAAAAACCTGCCAGCACACGGATTGCTGCTTAACCGTTGCCCTTGTGTCGGCACCTGTGATAGGGGCCATTAAGATAATTTGTTAGTTGGGCTCCTGCTATTTTCACAGGTTGAAGTTCCTGTGGTTTCAGAACCTTGCAGACAGCAGGTATTTGAACCTAAATTTCACTGTTGTTAAGAGTCTCTGATGCTGCCAGACCTTGTTCATTCTTTAATCCTTATTACCCTCTTACCATATTCTTACCATAAAAGAATGTAAAGTGAGTGTGAATGCCATTGAGTGGCCTATTCCTGAACATAATTTGATTGGAAAGCAATGGAAACTTTGTAATTGTCCCACAAAACTCCAAAGGAGTGCCAACAAATTTGCCAAAAAGAGCCTAAAATAGTGGAGAAACTGATATTTATGAAACAAATTAACTCCTGCTGTGCTGGAAGCTTGTCCTGAAGCACTCAGGGCAAGATTGTCAGCAAGATGTTCTATCTTAATCCATCCATGAGATTTGATAGGTGTCCCTCAGAGGAGCTGCCACCACTGGCCACAGGACCAAGAATAGTGAATAAAATTGGGGTTATAAGGAAGAACCTGTCAGACCTCAGGAGGACATAAAGTGATCTAATTTATATAGGTCAGGGCTGAATGTATCTCCTCACCATACTTCTCCCATGTCCCCTACATTTGCATTTCATTGGGCCCAGCCAAGGTACTTTGCCCTCTATTGTGAGAGCGCCATTCACAAGTGCCTAATGATGGTTGTTATTTGGCTTCTTTTTTTCAGTTTCATTCTCTCCTCAAGACAAATTCATCTTTTATTGTGGCATTTCTGTGTGGTGTTATGCATAAAGCCTTCTTAGTGTCTCCTTCCAGTACACTGTGGGACAGTGACTGATTCAGAAATTCACATGTACACGAAATGCTAGCCGTTCTTCTGTTTTGCAGACCGACAATGGGGGTCTAACCTAAATGCACTGCACGGGAGCTTCATTGAGATGGATTACAGACAGACATTATCCCCCTGTCGTAAAGCATGGAAGGACGAGGAAATGAATAAGTGGAGCAGTCAGAGACAGGCTAATTGATGGTGTATAAATGATGCATTGTAAAGCAGTTTGTATAACTTGCCATTGTCAGACGTAGCATCCACGGATTAAAGTACACACTAGAAATGCACACTAGGAATGCTAAATCCCAGTGGATGCCGTTAAGGAAGAGGGTACTGCCTAGTAATTTGTAGACGCAGCTGAGCGTCCCACTCTGATTCTGTACTCATATTCACACAATGTTTGTTGAACACAGACAGGTATTTTGTCAGAGTACTGCATGATTTATTTTTTTATTTTTAATCACAACGGAATAAATTAAATTGACAAAGAATATTTGAATATGTGATCCATATTTTAAGTATGTAAAATAAAGGGACATTTTCCTTGTCATCAGTCAACCTAAAAAGAAGCCAAATGAAAGACGCTAAAAAGAATATATCAAGGTTGTTCTGGACTGAAACAACTGAAATAAGGGACTGTTCAAAACTGCTAAGTTAGTGTTAAGGATCCATTCAGTGTCAAAGGTCCGGCATATCAAACAGTAAAATGCCGATTGACGAGTGCCCCCGGCACTGTGAATCCCTTTCACCGGAATGTTGAGGGTTTTCTGGAAAACCGCACAATTGGAACTTTCTGTTGGAGCTACCGTACAGGATGGCAAGGACACGCCTATATTTGAGTGCTCCCTGCCCCATGCAGACCGAGTGGCAGCAGAGTCAACTCAAACAATTTTCCACTCAAAGAGGGGAACTGGCTTCTGTAATTAGGGCTTTTTGTAGCTCAGTGAGACTGTGAGTTTTGTTGGTGGGAATGTGAAGAAGACGGACAGAAGACGCTGCCTCTCTCCACTAATTAGATCCTGGGTATAGTGCCTATTTTTTGGTGGCCACACTGAGGCTCTGTGTGGTGGGAAAGCAGATAGCAGCCATTAATCTTAATCCCCTGTATACTGTGCATCATTTGTGAGTCCTTTGGCCTGAATTAGATCTGAAACACAATTGGATGGAGGCTTATATTCACTAGGCACCTTGAACGTCAAATTTTAAACCTCACATCCTCCTCATTTATCACTGCAGTTAGTCTCTGGCTGAAACAATGTTGGATTCCATATTTCTTAAAAAATTCTGTGTCTTGAATTTTTTTAATTGAATTGTGTTCACCAATTCATGTCTGTCCAAGGGCCCACTGTGGGATCAAAAAGGAACATGGCAAAAAGCCCCGTTTACATCTCATAACCAGCCATGGTGGTGTACAGTATAGAAGAAGCTTGTATAAAATCGTGACTGTACTGGGCAAAGTGGGAATGTTTTTTTTTTAAGATCTATTTATTTCAGATCTCTTGAGACCATGCTTGATATCAATTGATTTTGGTCTCTCGTTGCAAACAATGCTGTTATTAGGCACCACAGTTTAAAGTTGTAGTGTTCCTTTTCATGTAGTTTGTTGAAGAGTTTTGACCCTTCTGCCAAATGAGCATTGACAGATTTCACCTTCACCCAGCCATAGGTGCAGTTCCCTTGTCCAATGGTCTTCCTCTTTCCCAGAAGGCCTTGGGATTGGGATAGAATGTGACAGACACAGGAAGTGTGTGAAACTCATTTGATGTCACTGGTCAGAAACATGACCGCCTTTGTTGCTATTAAACTCAAATGCATTATGAATGATCAATAAAAGTACCAGAAAGAAACACTTGATCCATAATGATTTTTTTTATTAATATTAAGATCTATAGATAACATAAAGATCTTTCTTGCTCAGGCTGTCATTGTCTACCTATCGTCTAGCGTGTAGCAAAGACATGTCCTCTGTTTGTGACTGGAGAAAATTCAAATGTTTTGTCAGGAATAGATGGTAAGTGACGTGATGGAGAAATGAAACCCTGGAGCTTTTTAAAGGGGTCCAGGCAGAATCAGGCCAGTAGCTATTTTACTGGTGCGTTGCGGCCCTGCCTTCAGTCCCAGGCCTGGTCCGTGGTGGTTAACCACCTCTTGTATTACACTGCAATGTAACTTGCTTACTATGACCTCAGTGTAAAAGAACAGACCAGAGAGATTTTTTTCAGTTTTTAGATCATACTGGTAAACAAAATGAGTTGCATGGAGACACAACGCACCCCACCCCTGAGATTAAACAGTCAAGCAGGAACGACACAGGTCTGCAGTACATGTGGCATGGCAACACTGGTCTGTCCACTGGCCTGTCTGTCTGTCTGCTTGTTTGCTAGTCCCCATCTGTCTGTACACCCTCCATCCTGGCTCCGTCCTTTTGCCTTAACATGCACTCCAGCCATATGACATGGTTTCGTTCTCTGTGTTTCTTTGGAGATTGAAAAAGAAAAGAAGCACTGGGTGATGCTGACAGCATTTTTAGAAATCTTATTTTACCGCTGGAGTTTGCTGGCGCTGCATTCACGATGGCTGGATTGTCTGCCTTGCTGCCTCAGTATCGCCTCCAGCCTACCAGTTGTGGCACATTTCGCTTACCATGCAACCCTTTCACTTTTTTTCAGCACCTGCTGTTTGGGTGACAAAAAGAAAGTGATTCATGAAGGAAATGTGTTTCTGTTTCCAAGGCTAGGAGCTGAGTCAGGGTTTAAAGAACAGACGCTGGTTATCCAGGAGCTAGTGGTTTCTCTGTGAGAGTGTGATGAATCTGCATCTGATACAGTTCTACATTACCTCACATCAGCTTCACACAGCATGTGACAGTTGATGAACTGGCTGTGACATTAAGCAACATTTCAATTGATCTATGGCCTATGAACAGCACAGCTATTAGTTACTCAATTGTCCCATTGTCTGTTAATAATGAGAGGTCACCAGGACACAAATTATTAGGATCAGTTTCATTGTTGTTGTTATGTAAACACAAGACCTGCAAAAAAATACTAAATGGTTCTGCACAATAATATTACAATAACACCTTCAGAAATAGAACGAGGAATTTTTCCGGTAAAAGATTTGCGCCTTGCAGGCAGAAACTCATAACACAGTCAGAGCTTCAGGGAAAAGCGTTCCATAAACAGAGGAAACTCACAGTATTTTACTCCCACCACAGGCAGCTGGGCACAGCAAAAGTGAAGTGTGGGGAATAAGGAAATAAGAGAAAGCAAAGTGGTGAATAATTAACCGAAAAGGGCTCTGATTGAAACAGGAAAGTGGATTTTCACCAAACTTGGGGAGATGATAAAGTTTTTCCTCTGGTTGTAAGAGGTCTTGTGTGGATGGGTTTCTATTAGGTTTGGTTTCACATGTCCAGCTAAACTTTGCCAGTGGTCTTCTTAAGTCGTATCCCACTACTCTGTAATGTAGTACTGCATAACCACATGTAATACTCATGCTTTCTGGATCTTTGGTCCAGTCCACAGAAAAGTAGATAAGGGTATGTGGAAAAGTAAAGTGTTAAGCATTTCAGTATTAATTTACTTTGATGATTACTTTGATGTTCATGGGCCAGAATAGATTGACTATAGATCAACCTGTTCCTGGGTCCTTTAATGCAGATTGTCTGTTTTTAATTTCAGTTTTTTATTCCTGCTGTGTTTTGGAAGTGGATTATCGAAAGACAAGCCAGAAGTGCAGGAGAAAGAGGCCGATTATGAAGTATTCACCTTCCCTTGTTTTCTATTTCCAAAACTGGATGTACCTCCATTCATTGACTGCTTATCCCAGTGAAGGTCAAGGGGGAGAGGCCTGGAGCCTATGCCAAGCAGCCAGGTCACAAGGCTGGGGAACACACTGAATGGAATGCCAGTGCATCACCGGGAACAAACACACAGTCAAACTCTACAGGCACTTTTAAAAGACACCAGTTAGCCTGACTGTATGTTTTTGGACAACCCATGCAATGTACATGACTGTACATGATACGTATAGGCTTTCATTTATGACAACATGGCTGGTGTAGTTGCTCATTTTCAGCCCCTATGGTAACTCAGGATTATAACCAATTTGGCAACTAACTACATGCAATGCAGCTTTGTTAATTATTCTGGTAGGTAGATCACAGGTGCACACTCCTATTACAATACCAATTAATGAAATACAGGTGTATAAATAAGAGGATTGAAGCAGCTGCCAGATTGCTCTCCGGTTTGTGTAGACTGTATGGTGTTTGACATTATAAGTCTGGTTTAGTTCCATTTCCAGATTTGTTAGTATTATTTGAACACAGAGGGTATGTTTCTGGGCGGATGTGGTGATGGTGGACATTGATACTGGCAAGGTGTGAGGAGGAGATGGGTCTTTTCCCCCTTCATGACCAATAAGAGTGATGGCAGAGGAAATGGCCATCACTGAGATCTGCTAGCCAGGTGATCTTGCTTAATGGAGCAACGTTCTTCAGATAGACCAGGGTTCGAATGAGGAGGACAAAGTTCTCCAAGGCTGCTTTAGAGCAAAGTGGAGTCTGCCACATCTCATCTTGGAACAGAATTACTATAAACTGGCAGACTGCTGGCAATACTCTCATGTGTGTTGTGACAGGAAGAACCAGCTTATAGAGGCAATCTGATAGTGAGCCACGACTGTCGAGTTTATAGTGTGCAGTAAGGAAACTTATTATCTCTCAGCTGTCCTTAACTCGTCAGACATTAACCTTGCCTGCGTTGATCGTGCCAGGGAAGTGCAGACACATTTGTTCATTGCGTTATTGCAGTTCTGTGTTTTGTGTCTGTCTTATAGTGGACACACTAAGATGGGTCATTGTTTGGTGGTAACTCCAAAAGTGAACACTTAGCAATACATTAACACTTATTTACATTTATTTATTCAGCAGACCATTTTTGTCCAAAATGGCATACAAGTGAGGCAAATAATACATAACAAACATACACCTGCCCAGGAGTCAATAAACATAGCTATACTGCATGAGCATTCAATGTAAAAGCAGCAACAAATGTAAGTCGAATTAGAGCAAGAGCTATACAATGCATTTTCAACATAGCAAGAACATATAAAAATACAACCAAAAAGGCAAAACACGACCAACTCTATAATGTCAGGATAATATTAGACAGCCGTATTAGTTTATCTTCTGGAATTCACTGCCCACTGTATGTTGTTTTTCAGGATTTTTACTCTATCAAAGCCCCAGTTATCTCCATTTTATCTCCATTCTGTTTTCATTTGTTAATGTCACAGCTGTAGCCAGTGTGTTCCCAGTAAGGGACTGTGGCCATTAAAAGCTTGTTTACATTGTGGATGGAACCACAAGATCAGAACTCCATCCATCATTATGATCTTTAACAAAAGCTTTTAAGTTGAATCTGAAAGTCTGCCGATTTTGCAACATTCCAAGTTCATTTTGCCTGGATGAAAATGACTTGAATTCCTGACTTGATCCTCAGCACTGGCAGGTCTGAATATAATCTGCTTTTTGTATTTAAGGCCTATTATAAGTCCATGTAGTACCACATTCACGTCTAACATGTATGATTTAAATTCTTCACTTTGGTGAAATTATATGTTGGGGTGTATTACCAGTCAATGAAGGTAGTAACACACTTGCTGTGAAACTGATCCCAAGAAATAACATCTTGTAATGTATTGTGTAGTTGTTTATTAATATCAGAGCAGAAACATCTCACTGTTCTGTGGCAAACCCATCATCATATCCATACATGACTGTATGAGCTTCCTTATTGAAAGAGTGTGTGATCAGAATCCTGTGGAAGTCCCTTAGTTGGGTCATTTTTAAGTGGCGAGTCTAAAATACAGACAAGTCTAAAATACTTTTGGGGCCTTGAACTCCTCCATTACAGCATTGTTTTTTTCTCACTTGCCCTTGACTGGAGGACTGCCTGTTAGCACCTCAGTGTCCTCTACCTACTGTTGTGGCAACAGAGCAGCATGGGTCGCAGGGAACTTTGCCACCGGGGGTGGAAGTGTGTACAGAGCCTGGGGCTACCTACAATCCTTTCCCATCCTCCTCTCTGTCTGTCTCCATCCGGATCTTCAGTTCAAAGGCAACTTTATTATTGCCCAAGCAATTCGGTGTTACAATAATGATTACTTAACATTAAGGTAAACAGGAATATCAATATTCCAAGCAAAACCAACCTGGCAGCAAGTCATCCTGTGAATCCTTCATTTTCTGTTGCTTTCTCTCCTGTTTTTCTCATTCAGTTTTGACTTTCTTTCTGTTTCCCCCAGTTTCCAAATTGAAAGGAACTTCACAAGAATAACAAAAGGCTTAGATTGCCAAAGAATTTTGTCAAATAACTTGTTACTGCAGGCAAAGGGACAGCTTGGAACTTTAAAACCCCCCACCCTCTGCTTACAGCATCACTAATGCTCAAATATTCTCTTTTTAATATTATTAATGTTTCTTAACTTTTCCACTTCAGTTACTCTGAGTTGCTATCACTGTGGGGGCAGTTTCTCAAAATTTCTCCCCACCAAGATGGAAAAACCCAAGTACACTCACACATGCCAAACATCGGTAAACACCACACCGTACTTGTCCTGAGCTGAACTTTGCCGTCTTCTCTTATCAGTCTGTCCTTGCTTAATGATTATACATGAGTAAAAAGGCCTTTATTCAGGTCATGTTGCAAACTTAAAAAAGCTATTAAATTTGACCCCACTTAAAGCAGGGTTTCACTGTAATTATAAATATATAAATCTTTACCTTATTGCAGA
This sequence comes from Paramormyrops kingsleyae, assembly GCF_048594095.1. NCBI lineage: Eukaryota > Metazoa > Chordata > Actinopteri > Osteoglossiformes > Mormyridae > Paramormyrops > Paramormyrops kingsleyae. Next base: position 39,920,297 of record NC_132799.1, read on the forward strand.
CATATTTGCTTTTAAAATTGAATATGATTATTATAGTTTATTGGTATAATGCTACACAATCTATTAGAAGATTATTCACATTGACTATGAATCAACTGGGAAAGATCATATTTACTTATTTGTCTTATATTTGGATATAATAAGTTAACCGTGAAATATACACATTAATCGTGTAACTCTTCAGGACAGGGTTAGCCAGTAGATCTAGGTTGTTTGCTTGCTCAGTTCTGTCAAATCAACACCTTGCCTAACATCAGTTTCCTCATCCTCTGAATTTGAAGCTGTTTATTGAGTCATTTCAGTCTGTAAACCAGAGTCATTTAACCAAGGATTTTACAGTGTTGTGAAATTCCCTGTTATGAGTCTAATCAAGGCTGGAAAGACAAACACTTGGGAGATGACAAAGTGTCAATTCAGACCGAGCAAACTGCTCTATGTTCTATAAATCACCATTTAAATGATCTGATATTCGAGTATGTACTTTCACAATATACCATGAGGTGAAATGCCTCTGAGGCAACACGCGGGTTTTTGGGAAGAGGGGCAATGGACCAGAGGGGACAAGCAGCAGGGCGAGCTTTCATGTGTCATGAAATCTCCAAGGCAGAGTGGGCGTTTCCTGCCACGGAGAGATGGCCCCGGATTCGCTTTGTCATCTGATGCACATGAGACAACAGCATGAGCCCTCTGTTACGACGAAGCTCCACAATATGGCCAAACAACAAGGAGCAGGCTGCGTGTGCACATGTGTGGTGTCTTTGTTATTTTTTTCTGTGTCTGTGTTTTTGTCTGTTTGGGCAAATTTTTTGAAAAAATGTCCCAGTGAGTGCAACCAATCCTGAAAAACTGGTTTTCTTGGGACCTCTACATAAAGCATTTTCTCTAAAACTAAATCGCAGAACTGTTTATTTTCTGTCTGTCTGCTTTTAAAAGTGGCAAATGGAAAAAATAAAGAGAAAGTTTTGCACTGTGTGTGTGTGTGTGTGTGTGTGTGCTTGCGTGCGTGCGTGCATGCATGTGTTCAGGTTAATAGTGGGCACGGTCAGCAGCAGCAAACGTGCCCCCCCCCCAGACATGGGCTGAGGGCAGCCTAATTACAGACAGCAGGGGTGGCGCCTCTCCAAGTGGCCCGGGCACGGAAGATGCCCAAGATCCTTTTAATTACAGCCAATTAGAAGCTCAGCACGCTGGGCTTATTACACACCGGCTGAGAAGGAGCCTTCTGCGATTACGACGGGCCACTCTCGTGAAACACCACAGCCGCATCCCTCATCGCTCCGTGGGCGCCTTTGTGGGCTAAATGAGGAACAAAAGCTGAAAACAGTCTTCCCAATTCGTTACCCACCACCCCACCCTGTGTTTCCTAAACACTCTGCTTTTCCTGAATACTGATGCTCTTCCCCTTCTTCTGACAAACTGGGAGTAAAACACTAGGTTACTTCCTGGTTTGTTCCGGGAAGTTGACCCCTCCCACGAAATAGTAATATATTAATATATTTTTTGGTAAATATCAGACTAGCTAATGATCTTTGAGACCACAGATCAAACACTCCCTTGTCTGACATGACCAAGGCTCATGTTATTCAAGTGTCTCCAAATTCATTTAATCTGCCTAAGATTTTCATTTTAAACTTTTTTTGCAGTCATTAGCTACAATACCTGTGATTTCCATGCAAAAGCATCAGTAACGTGCATGCAGGGCTTTCACTGTTAGGAAGTACAGAGAGTTTTCCCGCCTTTTCCTGCTCAGCTAGATGTGCATCAGGTTGACTGGCACGAGTGCAGACATGCGCTAGGAAATTAACAGTCTGAGCGTGCAGAGACTTGTGACCTCAAACAAGGAGCCCAGACCTGTATCGACTTGACCTCTCCAAAGAAGTGTCAACCCTGGTCAAGTGATATATGTGCTCCTTCGGGCCAGGCTGAGAGAGGCATGCTTTGGGGGGGGGGGGCACCTGGTATGAACTATTTCCAAATAGCCGTAGGAGCTGGACAGCATCGCGGTTCAACCGGAAATCCCAAGGGGACACGCTGCTGGTATGTTGACCAGGCTGCTTAACCTAAAATGATTCAGCTGAAACCTTTGTCAAACAACAGCATTGATGGCTGAAGGGCAGGTCTGCAAACCAGGATCATGACAGGCAAAAACCAATACTCATAACAAAGATCGAAAATCTCTGTTTCTTTCTAATCTGCAGATCTGTGATTATATTCTGCGAGGTCTTAGAAATGTCCATGTGGCATCAGGTCATAGCTGATAATGACATGAGACGCCTTTGACCAGGAAGACACTGACAGTTTCGTAGTTAAGATTCCAGGAGAGATCTTCTACTATTATAGCCTGAAACGAAACCTCTCGTAAAATATCCAGCTGTATAAACAGAGAAATGATGAAATGCGTACATAACATTAGGAGACAGTTCAACTAAATGATCATGATGATGTGATGATTACAGTGAAGACAGTGATGTGACAGTGATAATGTCAATGATAGAGTTGGATGTCTCGAGACCGGTCTTGAGACCAAGAGCGTTTTAGGATTCGATCCGGAGTTCTGAATGGATTAAGTTCGAGTTCTGAGGTACCACTGTATTTGTAGTTTGCATCTGATTCATGTGACTTGTGTGCATGTCTTTGTATTGTTTGATTACAGTATTTTACTTAGAATAGTGTTGTTTGACTAAATAAATGTGACCATTAACTTTTAAATAACATCTGCATATCACGTTGTGTTGACTTAACAGGCCTAATCCATTTCAGGGAAGTTGATATCATACAGTGTCATTTGCCTAGTACTACTACAATGGGACATGATGCAATTTCAAGTTTATAACTGTGTATCTTCAATTTGATGTTACAAATTCATCTACAAATTAAGTATAATAGAAATTGGTTACATATTTCCCATTCTTTAGACAGTTGTTGGAGGTCTTAGCAGTTTTGTCAGATGACTTTGGGACCAGTCAGTACCCGTTATGTCAGTCCTCAACAGCACACAAAAGTTAAGGGAGTCTTTTTTTTCAGTCTCGGTCTCGTCTCAACTTTGACTTGGTCTGTCTTGGTCTTAGTCTTGGTCTTGTCTTTGTCTCGATACCCTCTGGTCTTGGTAGTGTCTTGGTCTTGGTTTAGGCGGTCTTGACTACAAGTCTAGTCAATGACGATGTTACAAAAGGTGATGTCCCCGACAGACATACATCAGTTAGACGTGCCAGCTCTTGCTCTGATTAGATACTCACCTTCAGACTGGCAGGCACACATACCTACGTCCAGCTGGACATGCAGGTGCACTCTGCAGCATGCTTACACCTCTGTCTTCATGCCGTCAGTCAGCACCCATTTGACATCCATCTGCTTTTTGCATCGGGGCAGTCTCTTAATTATTTTATCATGTTCCCCATATGTTGACAGCAGTCAGGGACACACATAGTGTTGAGATATAAGTCTGTCATAGTTGCAAACCATCACACTGGTTTGCTTACCCTCATTGGCCAAGCTTTGTCAACGGGGGGTGCAGGTTATTCCCTAGAGCAGAACCCGTGAGATGAACGATACTGAACAGCCTGAGCATCAGTGACGGGACTTACTGCACTGACAATGTGCTTGAGTTGATCCTATCTGCACTGGTCTGTGAGATGCTCTTGAGAAGAAAATCATCTGCCAAAAGCCATGCAAGGCAGAGTATAAGGGGTGAAGTCTTAGGAAAGACCTGCCCTGGTATGATAGACTGATGTCAGCTGACATGAGCCAGGTTGTTTCCTTCACAAATAAAGCTTTGTACATGTGTTTTTTTTTGTTTGTTTCCATGCACCTTGGCCGGAGGGGTCAGCATCTCATCATAAATAGCAACCACTTGGTGAAGCATAATTGCACAGATTATGAAGTCATTGAGTAATCCCTCCTTCACACAGGGAAGTCAGGGGCATGTCACCTGCCTTTTTGCTCCACAAATAATGATTTCTTAATGTTTGCATGGCATTAAGAGAGCCACAAAGTAACTCGTGACCCGCACCATGTAGGAGCAAGCAGATCTGAGTCACTTCCACTTTCACTGTAAACATAATAAGGTGTATTTTAATGAAGTGCTAAAGAGGCATTTTTGTGAATTTTTATGGTGCCTGGCCTGAGTTCTGACTAGAGACAAAAAAAAAAACATCCTCCTGTCCTCTTATTCAGTATGGAGCCTCTCCCTTAATAAGAATGAAAGAACCATCTTCGTCTGCCCTTGTTAGTAAGAAGAGACAAATGGAAGACCAGAACATCCCTCCTCTTGGGAAATGAAAACCAGAAGGACTTGAATCATCTGATCTTAGTAAGAATAAAAGGACATACCTTACCTCTCCTCTTAGTAAGGTCAGAAGAACCTATGTCCTCATTTTAAAAAGATGATGCTGTCTCTGTTGTCCTCCTAGGAATATCAGATTCTGCTTTTGCTGAAAATGTTTATAATTTTTATTTATTTACAGATCCATAATAATTGAATCATTCAGTGTGAAGGCAATGTATGATGATCTAGTCAGAATCATAGAATTCTGGGGAGCGGGAGGAGTCACCTGTAGGGTAATAAGGCGGCAACATGCCGCTACCGCAGGGCACCAGGCAGCCCTTCTTCCTGCAGTGGTTACCATGGGGTGAAGGATGATGCAAGTTTGCAGGATTGACACAGTGCAGCATGAACGCGTGCATTTGGACGTCCACCTATAACAAAAACAACTTTATTTCCTGATGTTAAGATCATCATGATCCTGAAAGACAGGGGTGTATAATGGGGTGAAGCCAATGGGCCACTGGCCCCAGCTGCCCGTTGCACTCTCACGTCACTCACTAATTGAAATTTTGGCTAATGACAAGGTTGACCCCCCTGTATGAATTTTGGCTCCTCTTTTGCCTGCCACCTTAAAAAAACCTAGAATTGCCCCTGTTGAAAAAGATGTGTGTGTCTTAAATGTTTTGAATCTGTGGAAAGCTTTTGTCCTAAGACTATTCAAAGTCTTATTCTAAGTCTATTAATTCATCTAGGGTTGTGATGGTGAGCCTGGAGCCTTTCCACAGAAGCACAGTGTATAGGGCAAGGGATAAGCTAAATGGGATACCAGTTACAGGGCCTGGGTCCACAAACACTATGCGCAGCTCAGTGGAAGAAACTGGAGTACTTGAGGAAACCTGTGCAACCGAAGGAAAACATGCAAACACTAAGACTAGGAATGGGATTTGAATGGCCAACCCTGGACGTATGAATCACATTTATTTGTGATTATTATAATCAGGTTTGTTGCAAGAAAGAAACTTGTTTGTGCCTGGGTTCATGCAGAGTCATTTAGCTTAGGTTCGCTCAGGCATGAAATTTCAGGTCAGCCTTAACTTGGCTGTGCTGGGGGACAGGCAGGGGGGAGGGATTTCTGCTCCACATTGTTTAATTGGACTCACACACACGGAACATTCATGAAGGAGAAATCCGAGATTCTAAAGTTTTGGATGCTCATTCTTCTCCATTAGTCTGCAGTCTTGGCCTGCAGTTTTCATTGGGTTGGGGAGACCTTTGGTGTGGTTTCAGTTTATGCAAGCCCTGTGTTTTACTTATTCATATTAACCATACCTGTAATTAGATCTTAGATAACTCAGCATCTCTAAAGTATTGCTAGTTTGCTCTAACCAAGTAATCATGGAGAAATATTCTTGGAATTTTCTAATGAATGTTATTTTAACACGGGATAAGCATTGTGATGTCTGTCTTGCCTGTACTTAGAGTAGCACTTTACTTTAGAGTCTAGCTAGGCCTGTGGATTTTATTTTTAATTTTGAGTCTGAAATGATGTGCTCAAGGTTAGGTCTATCTGCCAAGGATACCAAAGGGCTCAACCAAGGAGATGGATTAACAGTTGGTAGCAAGTAGTGCCAGGAGATAATTGTTGCCGCAAATGGATTTATAAGCTAAGGTTTAGTGACCTCATAAGGAGCTGCTCTGTTCTACCTTTCACTGGTTTGCTTTGGCGAAAATATCCAGATAAAACTGTAAGCTTCCTAAGTACTGTACAATAAGAGCATCTACTAAGCAACCAAAATGTATAAGCAAAGGACCAGTTACTGCCTCTTTTAAACCATAAAAAGCTCTAGTGTTATTTTTTGGTGGTTTCTGTGGAAGCTTGTGTTTGTGTTTTGACTTATATGTGCATAAGATCATCAGATCTATTGTGTTCTGAATTCAATCCAAAGTTGTCTCGGTTGTCATCCTCATGCTACTTGAAAGCCAGTTCAGTAAGGTTTAAATCCTACCAAAATGTACCCATCTCTATAATTTTATTGGGTGGTACATGTTTACCATTGTAGTGATTTTGTGTGAAAATACCATCTTCATGGTATTATTGCCTTTTTAATGCAATGGAAAACAAGATTTAAAGGTTCACTCACACATGTGTGAGTGTGTACAGATGTGTGCCAGACCAGACCTAGAGAGCCTCTTAGCCCAGCTTGGAGTCCACATAGTGAAATCAGCAGCTAGCTGAGTGCTAATGCTCTGGAAGTAGCAGCTAGCAGAGCAATAATGCTCACAATCTGGAAGTAGCAGACATTTTGACAATACTGCTCACTTACTTGAAACAGAAGCAGTCTTTGTGCTGGCAGTCATAGACAGAAATAGGAATAACCATTCATTTCTTTAGTACTAACGCACCCACACAGGAAACTAGTTCAGTTCCTTACTTTCTGGAAGCATCTTATTTCACTGGTGACACAAACACTTGCAAGATGGACTCCCATTTATCCATCTATCAATTTCTCATAACCAATCAAATACAGCACAAGAACTATAAACACAGGAAGGGATGAGAAGCATCAGTTAGCTTAGTGCTAATGCCCACACACTGATAGCTTTAACTAGATTAGCATTAACGTATGCAGCTAGCAGTAGCTAATCCTGTGTTAATTTTCCAAACATAAGGAAACTAAAGTGACCAAAAAAAAAAAAGCATCAGTGGAACAGCGGAGCTTCCCATGCATCTGAGTGGAAGCTTTGCTTCCCTGGGGGTCCAGATGGCCCATTTATAATGGGTATACTGGTGCCTGTAAAGTCATAGATAAAAAGAGTTAATAAACAGGAATGGTGTCATTTCTCCATCATTTCCATGGAAAATTACCCTGGCTCATGCCCTCAAGCCTAAAGATCTGCATCGTCCTGGACTCAGTAATGACAAATAAAACTGGGACTTGATGTTGCTTTGCAGAGTTCCTTCTCATTTAATGGATTCATAGCCAGGGTGTTTGTCATGGCAAATTTAGCATTACACTTTATTAATTAAGGTTAGTTTTTTTGGATTAAGTCATACATTCTCCCTGGGTTGAAATGTAGTCCTGTGGTGATGTGGCCAGGGTGCATTTCTGTGCCAAAAATCTGCACCCTATAGTTCTGTAGCACATTGCGGTATCACCCACCCTTCCTGTGTACTGTAAATAAGGGTGCCACCCTGTTGGTGTCACGCTTGGTGACTTGATTGTCACTGTTTTAAACAAAGCCCAGGTCAAAAGGCTAAGCTGCCCACACTTGTTTTCATGTTTTGATTATGCTTTTGTTCCGGAAGAGAGACTCTCCTGTTCCTTCCTGACCTGTTTGTTTGTGCATCCGCCCCTGGGTGCCTGTTAACCTGTTTACTCAGCACTCTGCTTACTTAGGTTTATTTTCGCCAAGGGATAGCTGACAATTTTTAGTGACTTCTTGTTTTGACAACTGAATTTCCATGTTTAAAAATACACTTGGGGGAGGAAAGTAAGTGGCTGTGTCATCTGATGTCCTGTGACTGGACCTTGTCTGCTCACTCCACCCCCACCCCCCACCGCACCTTGCTGTTATTATTACTTTATTCAGACGTCACCGTGTTTGCCAGCATCTGGAGTCTCCACACCCATGAAATTCAGAAGTCGAGAGGAAATGAGCAGGCGCTGTTTAGGTCAAACAGGCTTTTTACTTCACATTGGCCATCGGCACTATATGGACAAAACTATTGGGACACCTGGCATTATACTCACAGGGACTATTATGACATGCCATTTTAAATCCATAGGCATCAATATGGATTTGGTTCCCCCCTTGCAGATAAAATAGCTTCCATTCTTCTGGTAAGGATTTCTGGAGTGTATCTGTGGGAATTTTTGCCCATTCATCCAGAAGAGCATTTTTGAGGTCCGGCACTGATGTTGGATGTGTAGGCCTGGCTCGCAATCTCTGGTCTAGTTCATCCCTATGGTACTCGACGGGGTTGATGCCAGGGCTTTGTGCAGGCCAGTCAAGTCTTTCCACATCAAATTTACCCAACCATGTCTTTATGGACCTTGCTTTGTGTATTGAGGCACAGTTATGCTGGAACAGAAAAGGGCATACCAAGATACTTTGTGGAAACATTTTAGTTTGGGGAAGGCCCTTTTCATAAAGCACCATCAACATATACAGTGTTCCAGCTTATTCTGGCATGCCTCCAAAAATACTGTTGTACTTTTCTGAGGTCCATCATGATCACTCAGACTCGAAGGTGAGAACAAGCTACTCAGGCAAGTAAGCCCAAAAGGTCTCCCTGTGGTCATGTATGAAGGAGTGGTCTACACAAGAAAAGTATCTTTGAGCAAGTCCTATTTAAAACTTCAAGATAAAGCATATGTTTGTGTTCTGTGTAATGAATTTAAGTCTCTGCAAAAGGCCTTGAACTTTACCTTACAACAGCAGTGAAACAGCAAATATTTTTCTGTTTAATTTTTTTTATTTTTAGCATGGTGGTTCAGTTTGTAGCACTATAGCCTCATGCCCCCCAGAGTTGTGGTATTGTGGTAGATTCTTGCTATCAGTTCTGTGTGTGTGTGTGTGGGTTTGCATAGATCACATTTGAGGATCAAATTGTCCCCAAAGTGTAGTAAAACTTGAAATTTCCCTACTTTTAGGGACATCTTTTGAGGTCCCCATTTGGATAACCTCCGTTTTATAAAAATCTGTGAATGCAATCAAAAAAGTAAAAATGCTAAAAGTCTTGTATCTGGGTTGGTTACTTATGGTTAAGGTTAGGGATGGGTATAGGTTAAGGTATGGTTTTTCCCATAGAAATGAATGGACGGTCCCCATTTAGATAGGAAGACCAACTTTTGTGTGTGTGTGTGTGTGTGTGTGTGAGAGAGAGAGAGAGAGAGAGAGGGTGAGTTTGCACTGGACCCCATGTTTGCATAAGGTTCTCCAATTACCTTTGTCTCCTCCCATGGTCCAGAAGCATATGGTTAGGTAAACTGGTGTCTTTAAATTCCCCATAATGAATGAATGGCATTCTATCCAGAGTGCCCCCTGACATGTGCCCAAGGTCATAGCAAAAAATTCTGAACCCACTGACAAAATGCCAAGCAAGGGGAACGGTCCCCCGCTGCTAATTTTGCGAAGTACAACAACATTTGGTGCCCCTATAAAGGGCTGGGCACCTGAATTTTCCAGGGAATCCATGTCCCTCCTGCACCCTTGCTTATGTAAGATCCGCTGTGCAGACGAGCAGGCAAATAGAGGAGCAGAGCCAGAAATACGGGCAAACGGGGTTTAATTCAGGGCAGACAGACGCAGACGGCAACAATACATCAATGACCGGGAAACAGAGGAAGATGTGGACTGATATACACAAGACTAGCCAAAATAACAGGACACAGGTGATCACAATCGGGAATTCATGTGAGGTAAATGAGGGAGAGTGGCACACACGAGGATCGTACGAGCAGGTCATGACAGCTTGTGCCCTTTGCTTCATCCAGAAGGAATTGTGTGATTGATAAAGATGAACGCTGGAAGTTTTGTGGCCTGTTAGGTCCCTACAATGTAAAATGTTGTCATATAAATTGCTAAAAAAACTCTAAGCAGTATTGTGTAAGCAGAAATGGACAAAGGGGAGGGAGTAACATCTGCATTATGGGGCCAAGTGCCTGGTTTTGAGGTTTTCTGTGACCACATAATTCTGGGTACCATCAAACAGAATACACTTATCATCGAACACAATAGCCCAAAATACACCACTTCACTTCTTCTCCAGAACAACATGTATGCCACCCGGGGCCATAAACAGGATTTTTAAAATACCAAAGCTCAAAAGTATTAGCCCTTCCAAATTGTGCCCTATAATGGATCATAGTTATTGGAGTTGCAGAATAAATACTGAGGACTTGACCTTGATGTCCTCAGTGGTAGGTATGGGCATCACCCCAACCATCCACAGACAGGTCATATAGTCATCCAGATCAAGAGAATCTGTTGAGCTGTCTTGACCGGTGGTTCTTAACTGGTTTAGCCTCAGGACCCACATTTTTCCTTGGTCACAAACAAGTTTTTAAATTTTGAACCAAATTTAATTCATCAAAAGAGCAGTTGTAGGTAAAACTTGCCAGCTGGAAGGGGGTACTGTTGGTAAAAAATTTTAACCTCAGACCAATTGAAAACTGCTCCAGTTGAGAAACAGTGGGAGGTTTTTCATTTACTTCACAGCAGACCAACATCTTAGTAAAACCGATAGCCAACCAGCCTGAGTAGCTCTTCCATGGTCTCCGTGTCACCCTAACTGAGCAGGGATGCCCACTATTCCCTTGGTAGGCAGTTTAATCAGACTGTTCGCATGTCATGCAGTATAAGTTGATGAGGCTATTGGACTATAGATTCCAGGTTAAGGACAGCACAGAGGCTCAGTGGGTAGCATTAGTATCATAATTTGTCCTTTATTAGCAGTACAAGACTGTTGAACCTCCATAACGGCTTAAAGATAGTCCCGTCTAGCTAATGGTCTTTATAATCAGTAGGACTTTAATTGCAGGCACAATACTAATTCTAGCTAGGCGGAGAGCTAATTCCAGGGTTATACTGAGTTTCTGGAAGGTATCTTCACTTGATTTCTGCCTGAATTAATGTAGTTATTAAGTTACATGAGAATACTATGTTATCATAGTGTCATGATTCATAATTCATTATAATGCATTCATAATGAATTATAAACATAGCAAAAAACATTTATAAAAAAAAGAGCATGACACATTATAAATACACTATTATAAATACATCATTGAAGGTATCTATAGTGCATTGTAGATGAGAGCTTCACTGGAGCTTATGAAGTATTATAATCAACACTATAATTCCTGACTCAATAAAACATGCTGCAAAGCTTTACTAATTCTTATACCAACCATTAGAATGCATTATAAAGGTATCTGTACACCAGTGAATTATAGGTGACACCTTCAAGTAAATCTACTCAATATGCTGACCATAGACCCCAGAGAAAAAAATAGCTGTTTACCTTCAGTAGCAGTGAGCAGGTTCAGTTGATTTTCCATTGTAGTAGAAAACAGAGAGTGGTTGTAAACAGTAAGCCTTAAAAAAAAAGCTTGGTGCAGGAAGTGAGTAGCCCAGTGTGACACCACATTCATGGTAAAAATAGATAGCCCCAACTTGGAGGGGTGTGGAAGGGGGCCAGTGAGGAGCACCCCTTTCATCCAGCACCCCCATTCCTTCTCCCAGCAGACACAGTCTGGGACTCTTCTTGAACAGATTTACCACCAGAACTGATGGAGGACACCCACAACTGGGCTGTAATAATAATTATAATGCATTATGAAGTTATCTATAGTGCATTATAGATGACAGCTTCATTAAGCATTCATAATGCATAATACACATGGCTATGTGTTATGCCTTTTGATGTTTGTAAAGTTTCATGAGTGCATTATTATTTATTATGAATGTGTTTATAAATTACTAAAAACATGGCCTTATGTAAAATGTTACCAATAACTCTACATCAGAGTCCTGACACCACAGCTATGAAATTCTAAACTGTGCCTCCAGAAACATGATACAGGCAAACAACCACAAATTCAGAAAGAAACCCATCAGAAAAACACTAACTAAAATAGGACTCTGAATCGAACTGAGCAGATCGCTGAGCCCCATGCTTACTAAGCAACGACTAACTATAGGGAAAAGCTCACTGTTCACTTTAAATAGAATGCAGAGCTTCCTGCTTTCTCTTCAGAGCAAGGTCACATGGACCCTACTTAATCGCCAAAAAAGTGGTACAGGTTTGACACTGGAGGTGTGAAAATCCATTCAGACATTTGCCTTCACAGGATTGCCTATGATCTATGGCAACATAAAATGAAAAAGATATTTGAAATCAGACCACCTTTTGGGGGGATCCTTGGATGTTTCCAAGCAAATATCCAAATTTACTTTTCTTCAGCCTTACACTCTCTACTGAAGTCAAGCTTCTGGGCCTTTCTTAAGTGTCTTTATTAATTTCATAACTGATGATGGCAGAATGAGAGTCACTTCTGAGATGTTCAGGATGAGGTATAGCCCATGGAGCCACATATCCCCCCTCCCCGCCCCCCAATTCCACATAACCAAAAGCTTTAAACCAAATCGTAGCAAGCAGGGGATGGTTCCAGTAGAAATGTCTCTGGTACTTGGAAACTGACAAAGTTCAGAGCTGGGGAGCTAAACATAAAGCTGGCTCCATCTGATTTGTCATTCCTACTGGGGGTGGCAGACTTCTGTCAGAAAGGGCCAGTAGTTTTGCAGATGTGGGGGCATCGCAATTAGTAGGCAAGAGCTCATCACATCACCCCCATCTTTTCCCCATCTACTAGCAAAAACAAAAGGAGACCATAGTTTCAAAGCAGATTTCATGGCTGTGGATAGGAGTTCAGCTGAGGTTATTTGCACTTGTGTAAGCGGGACAGGGGGGATTGTGTTCCAGTGTTTCGGGGTTTTTTGTGTGGACCACATAATCAGAAACATCTTGTTCTACACTAAGGTCTTGCCAGGGAAAACAGTGCTCGTCAGGCGTGGCCTTGGAGTGCTGGGACAAACCCTCCATCATTAGCTGAAGAGGAGTTAGTCACCACCAGAAGTTTGTTTATGGGATTGTATGAGTATGCTGCATGTAGCGTTGTTTTTTAGAACTTCCTGTTTGAGTCCATGACATAAAGACCTGCATGGAGATTTCTGCTTGAAACTTAACTTTAACAGTGAGAGATAGCATGCATATATAATGATGTACACATATTCTTCATCTTTGGACTCCATGGTGGTATATAGTAATTATTTCTTGTCTATAGCTTCCTCAACCAATCACTGACTTATTAGCAAATAATGGAGGGGGACTCAAACATGTTCAATGGCTTCCATATTGTAACTGACTATTCCATTAATCAGGAAGGATATGGATTTGTATACTTTTTGAACTGAAGAAACATCTGTGATCCCATACTGCCTTCTGAATAATATGGTAGATTTAGAATAGTTACAACCCAGGGTGGTGGATCTCAGGCAAGGTCCTGGTTGAATAGTGTATGTGGAAGGTTCCCATGTCTATTTACACCACCGACAACTTCAGCACTATGAAAGAAGACAGCGCTTGTTTAGTGTAATAATTGATCTACCCAGTGTTTTGTACTCTTTTAAGTTCCCTGAAAAGCCCACCAGGTCGTTGGTTAAGAACTTCTGCCTGGACGGTAAATATAGAACCTCTGCTGGAGCAGACAGAAGCATTTTAATAGTCATAATAAAGCTGAACCCATTTGTTATGGTGCATAAATTTAGGTTCTCTGGGAGACGCATGGAGCGCAGCTCTAGATGCTGGAGGTGAAAAGGGCTTGTTTGCGATCTGGTGGCCCCATCACTTGCTCCATGAGCTATAAAAGATAAGGGGGGACAGCTACAGCTGTTCCTTGAAACAGATGGTGGAAAAGGCAACTGCTTAAATGTTTACAGAGGCGTTTTACAAGCCTGGGTTTTGGCTAACTCTTTGCTCAAGCTCTGAGTGTCAGTTAGCTTGTGGTGAAAAGCAGACTGAGGAAACTTTGTGTTGGCACAATGCAGGTGAATGGGGCTTTGGCAGTTCCAGCTGTGGGACTGACTGGTAGAAAGATCCATTGGGATGCCCCAGTATCTCTACAGCACCATATTCTATAGTCCTTCCCCCATTTTCCCCCAGTCTGCCCCACTATACCACTATATACTAAGCCCCTCCCCACAAGGAATTAAAGTATTTGTAGGAACAATTCTCACTGGGTATTTTGTTCAATACACTGTTAAGTAGCTCATTCCATCCATCTTATGAAACTTGGGGGCTGTCTGTGGTTCAGTTCAATTTCCATAAAAATTTGCATCACAAATTCATCTACACCAGACAGCCCCCAAGTCCCTGCTTTAAATCAGAAACAGTATATTGCAAGTTAAAGGCAGTCTTCACACTGTAAATCAGAAGGATTGTTATTACTGTAAAGGGAGTTGTGATACTGTAAATCAGGGGCATTCTTACTATTATGAAATCTTGATACAGTAATTCAGAGGTAATTTTACTTTTGTAAATTAAAGGCAGTCTTAGTAATATAAAACAAAATCAGTGTTGATTCTGTAAATCAGAGGCAGTCATTATACTGTAAATCATAGGCTGTAGTACTACAATAAACCACAGGCTATTCACTGAGGATATGTTTGTTCCTACATAAAACTGGAGCTGAAAGATCCAGCTATGAAAGGTCATGGGTTGTAGCTAAAGGTGAAGGCAGTTTTGAAACAAAAGCAGCTTTGTGCCTAAGCCCCCTCTGAGGGAGATTAACCAGCCACATAGCTATAGCGTAGCAGCCTGCGGTAGAGGTCATCATGCCTCTCATGTGCTTCAGGTGTTCACCCCGTTTCTGTTTCTAATCATGACATTCCTTGATTCTTGCTTGCCTTAGTGCAACATATCATCAAAAAGGATTCAATTCAGTCTGACAGGGTGGAGCCCCCTCCTACTGGCTCAGCTCCTGTGAATGATGACCATGAGGATAGGGTTACCTGGGGTCTCTTCCTCTTGTCCAATACAAATTCTTCCTGCTCTGGCACATCAACACATGCAGTCATGTTGAGGCTGGAAGTATCTGGGACAGGCTCGTGGGTGAGCTGCCAAATCCTCAGAACCAAATGTGCAAGAGAGAAGTAGCGAGGTGCAGTGAGAGAAAACGCCAAGACCCCCAACAAATGTTGGGCTCTTTTTGCTTAGAGGTGGTCTACTACATTCCTTCTTAACTGTCAATTAGCAGAGGACATATTATAGTGGATAGTGAAGGCGAGGAAGGTAGCGATGGCTTCACCCTTAGCCAGCAGAGAAGTATCATCTGATCTTTATCAGTACATCTCATTGAGTTTATATGGAAATATCAGTAAGTATCTGCAGTGGACCAAAAATTCTATTATTTAGCAGTACTGCAGCAGACCACAAAGCTTGGTGATGTAGAGACAAGGCTTGGTGATGTAGGGTTACTGCAGTAGACTGTAAGGCTTGGTGATTCAGTGGTTCTGCAGTGGACCACAAGGCTTGGTGATTTAGCAGTTCTGCAGTAAAGCACAAGGTTTGGTGATTTAGTGGTCCTGTAGTGGACCACAAGGCTTGGTGATTTAATGGTACTGCAGTGGACCACAAAGCTCAGTGATTTAATATCTCTTTTGTTCCTCTAACAGATGGCAGTGTTTTGTGTTTCTGAACAGTGAAAGATGAGAATATTTTTTTTCACCCCTACGCTGTTGCAACGAACAGCTGAAAGCAGATAGCCGCAGGGATAGTGTCACTATTACTCAGTGCTGTATGAGTTTGTGACAAAACCACAAGAAACATACATGTACCAGCGATCCTTCCTCTCAGCATCCAAAGAGTTGGTTCTCCAGGCACTTTCAGCATTAGATTCCTTATTCAGATGGCTCTTTTTTTGGCCATAACAAATTGTGCTGTGAATGAGATGTAAAAATATTGTACTTGCCTCTCACACAAACTCATGTATGAACCTGGAAACCACTGAAGATCACACATTCTCCTCACACGGACTCTCCATCACAGCATGCTCTGGAACATTTGATGGACACTCCCTTCACGTATACACATTCAAGAACCCTCACACTTTTGGGCACATTGCGTCTCTGTCTGGCATGCAGACGCACCTACAAAACCTCACATGTGCAGGAGTACTCATAGACACTCATAAATACCCAAAGAAATATTGTGTTTGTATGGTCATGTGAAAAAGAAAGTTTCAATACAAATTTCAATGGTTTCATGTATAAGGACAAAAAAATCATATGGTCCTTAGCAGACCATTATATATACATATAATAAGCCAAAATGGAGAAGCAGTGTGTGACAAATTAAGTACACCCATACTGCTTCCATAGGAACTAAGAGGGTAAGTAGCAGGCAGGTGCTGCTAATCAAATGCACTTGATTAATTGATCATCAGCAAGTGTGACAACCTCTATAAAAGAAGAAGTTTTGGCCTGGAGAATTCAGGTGTGTGTTAAGGAGGAAAGACATCAGCAATGACCTTAGAGAAGCAATTGTTGCTGCTTATCAAGCTGGTGATTTAAGGGTTATAAGGTCATTTCCAAACAATTCGAAGTCCATCATTCTACAGTGAAAAATATTGTCAGCTGACAATCTTCCCAGGAGTGGACGTCCCAGCAAATTCACCCCAAGGTCAGACTGTGCAATGCTCATAGAAATTGCAAAAAACCCAAGAGCTACATGTCAGACACTCCAGGCCTCAGATAGCATGTTAAATGTTAAAGTTTGTGACAGTACAATTAGAAAAAAACTGGACAAGTATGGGTTGTTTGGAAGGGTTACCAGGAGAAAGCTTCTTCTCTCTAGGAAGAACATGGAAACATGGCTTAGGTTTGCAAAGTTGCGTCTGACCAAACCACAAGACTCCTGGAACAGGAGATGAGACCAAAATGGAGATGTTTGGCCATAATGCACAGTGCCACATTTGGTGAAAACACGGCACATTAACACAAACACCTCATACCAGCTGTCAAGCACAGTCATGGAGGGGTGATGATTTGGGCTTGTTTTCCAGCCACAGGACCTGGGCAGTCATTGAGTTGACTATGAACTCCCCTGTATACCAAAATACTGTAAAGTCAGATGTGAGGCCATCTGTCCGACAGCTAAAGCTTGGCCGAAATTGGTTCACGCAACAGGACAATGATCCCAAGCACACCAGCAAATCTACAACAGAATGGCTGAAAAAGAAAAGAATCAAGGTGTTGCAATGGCCCAGTCAAAGTCCAGACCTCAATCTGAATGAAATGCTGTGGCAGGACCTTACGAGAGGTGTGCATATACAAATGCCTGAAAACCTCAATGAACCAAAGCAATGCTGCAAAGAAGAGTGGGCCAAAATTCCTCCAGAAAAATGTGTGACTGCTAAAGGTGGTTGAGATTCAAGCTATTGATTCATAATTTTTCACACATGGTTTCTCCATTTTGGCTTCATTTTTTGCAAAATAAATAATGCCATGGTGGAATCTGTTGTGTGTCTTACAACTGAGGTTAGAGTTAAATCATTTTCAAACCTGGTGAGAACCAGATGATTTTTATTTTATATCCTGATATGTAAGACCATAGAACTGAAAGAGGATCTACTTTCTTTTTCACATGACTGTACACACATTAGCCTAATGCATGTTTACTCTGGTATACTAATACACATATAAACACACACACGCTCAAGGTGCCCATTATGAACAAACATAAGCACATGTTCACATAGACATATACACTTCTATATGTTAGATTTGACTCCCAAAACGATGTAAAATTAAACTGCTAAACTAAAATAAATAGTTGGCAGCACTTAACTGTTTTAGCTCTTTTTTTTTCTTCTTTTTTTTTAAGAAAGTGGCTTAGTGTGTGTCTCAGTAACACACAATCTCACAATGTCTGCTGTTTCAGCTGTAAGTATCATTGAAAATTTAACCCAACAAGCTAAGCCTATCAACACATGGGACACAAATAGTACATTTCTGTCCTGTGAAGCCTCACCCATTTCATCATCGACTATCCAGAATCCATGTGAGATTTTCCCCGATCCAACCACTTCTTTTTCTGAACAGTTCTGACCTGGGATTGGGGGCCTGTTTTCTTATGTCTTCTTGGGTCCCCTTAGGGTCACGCCTTTTCAGGGTGGCTAAATACAGTCCCTTGCCAGAAAAACATCCCTGGAGTGTTTATGACCCCACACGTTTACAGTAGCTCATATATCAGATTTATATCTTGTTTGTCTAAAACAATGTATGGCCCCCTTGTGCCGTGTTATCTTTCAGAGCAAGTTGGTGCGTCCTCTTCGACTCACTGGCGTTTCCTTTCAGTCTGACAGCTGCAACAGGCGGCTGTACATGAGCGCTGTAGTGGCGCGCTACCCTGGTTTAGCTATTCTTTCATGTTTTCACAGAATGAGTGTGTGATCAGGTCCCCTGCTGCTTTGTAAGGAAAGATGAACAGAGATTGTGCAAAAGAGCCTGATTCAGGGGGCACTGTCATCTTCTGATGGATTGCCTGCCTCGGTCCTGGACCTGATACATGTGCTGAAAATGAGTTTAGTGGGTTTAATCTAGCATTTGTTGCATTGCCATCAGTTTTCTCCAGTAAAATAGATGTTGCAGCATAAATTTATAGTGAAGTGTGAGTTGCAAATAAAATGTGTCAGAATTGAAGAAAAAAAATTTGGAATTTTTTGTCCTTTGCTAATTTACTGCAGGTGCCCAAGCTGGAGGAATCTCATTAAGTGTGATCCCTGTATTTTGGTCCTAAAAGACAGGATTTGTGGATCTTCTGAGGCCTTCGCTTCAGTTCTGTTTTTTTTTTCCTCTGCGGTGCTTTGTCACAGTTCCTCTAATTATCAGGTCCATTTGGCTCCAATTTGGGTTCAGTTTGAGCCAGTAAACATTTATAATTTCCTGTTGTATTCTTTCTCCCCCTCACTCCCCCGCTCATACACACCCAGGGGAATTGAGGCATGACAAGGTAGCGCACACACCCCCAGTCCCTGGCAGATACGGGCAGGCACACTGTGTGCCCCTTGGCATGCATCAGCATGTGGCTGTCTGCTGTCCGGCCTGGGCGGGGCTCTGGTGATCGTGAGAACACTATTAATCACACAAGGACCTAATGGACAATGGTTCGCTTTTCAAACATGACAGTAGGCATGACAGTTCTGTGATTTACATTCTTTTATTTTGCCCTTTACCAGTATTTAAAATTTTCTCTGAATTACTTGAATGCTAAAATGCTAATTGTAAATGCTTTGGCAACACTGAAGTATTTTGTTTCATGCCTACAAATCACTTTCACTGCAGCTGACAGACAAAAGGGAGAGGGAAGGGGAGGCCTGATTTTTGCCTGTTTGTTACTAACATTTTCAGTTTTGGCAATATAAACCTAAAAGACCAAAAGCAAAAGACACGCCATTGGCTGAATCAAGATTTATCAAAGTGTTTCCCTTACACAGTGCAAAGCTAACTTTAAAGTGTCCTGTCCAAAAGGTGGTGCTGATGGATCGGAAGCTGGACGACATCCTGAAGATCGTACTGGAGCAGTTCCGGAGCCAGGCACAGCTGTCGCCGAAGCTGCGGGTCGCCGTAACCAAACGCTGGGGAGCCAGCATGGATGAGGGCCAGTGAACTCACTGTCACCGCCTCATTTCTACGCGGGACTCCGGTGAGCATGACCTCTGACCCCGCAGTGAGGGACCACCTCCTGATGTGTCCATCGGTCAAATCAGAGCTGCCTGCCGCTGGCAGTCTTGTCTTCTGGTCTCTTTCAGGAGTGACACAGAATGAGCTCAAGCGGTTTGTCCCATAACAGGTCGACAATATGCTCTCTATTCAATAACAAAATAAACCTCTAGCTAGTATATTTTAATTTATTTACTTATCTCAGTGTGTGGGTGGTTGTTGATGAAACTGGAAACTTGAAAACAAAAAAGACAATGCCTGAAAGCAACACAAAAAGAATGGTGACCCAATCAAGGGCAAACGACTTGGCAGAATTTTCTGGAAATACACTGTTACTGCCGGCACAGTTCACAGTAAGCTTCATACAACCTCTTTCCGTTGTTGTTCTTCTTATCTATGCCACATACATGTGTTCCAATTTAGAGTGTCACATGTTTTGTGGCCTGTTTGTTGTTTCCACGGGTCCAGCTGGTTGACTGTTTTGCCACGTGGCACCTAGTCCACAAAATTTGTTCCCCATATTTTTCAGTTGCGGTACAATCTGTGCTAGCTACTCATTTGACCGCCGTGCCAACGACGGGCCTGCAGAGCCCATGAATCAGTGGCGAAGCTGACGGGAGTGCCGCAGCAGGGTCCCTGGCGGTGCCGTTTGTCTGGAGTCGAGCTACGAGGCTCCACACAAGACTGGTCATTTTAACATTCCTCCCTGTGGATGGGATATCATTCTGCTCCCAAAGTAGCAATTAAAATACTAATGCCAGAGAATTCGGCCACATATTTCTGGAGTTTTGATGGTGGGGGTGTGAAATGGCGGGTAAGCCCCATGCTGAGTGCTCTGTTACTCAATGCTATCTTTAAGACTGGTACCAGAAGTTTCATCCATGGAACTGGCACTCATTTAATTTGAGTTTTGCTTCCTCTGTCTGTCCCAAGCTTTGCATTCTCTAATGTTCGTGGAGCCCTTTCACATATAGAACATTCCAGAAAGATCTGGACTGCATCATTTCGATGTATTAATGAACTCCTGCCATAATGAGAGCATGTTTGAGAACAGAATGGAAAAATGGGATGCTACCAAGCATCTCCTGCAGTCTTGAAATTTTACTCTTGTTTTTTGTGACTGTTGTAAGAATGAATCTTGTTAGCCGGAATGTAGTTACAGACAGAAAACTACTGTATGTATGAGGCCCACTGATCACCTGTAGAGTTTTATAACACAGGCACATGATCTGAGTTTCTCATTGTTATCAGGCCTGCTAGGAACAGCAGAATGTGGAGGAATGACTACAAATATTCACAGAAAAATACCTGAGAGTTTTTTGCATTTTCTGTAGTTCCTGTTGAATGTCAGTAAAATAAAGATTCTTCTTTAAGACAGTGAACAGTTCATTGATGATCTTATCCTTTAATGCTAGGTGGGAACTGTTCAATACCAGTGAATGGATGCTTATTTCTTTGGTCTCTCTGTTGCCTGGACGCACCAGCTGTTCTCTGGTTTCTCTCCGAGTGAGGCCTGGTGACACCGTAACCCACTGCTGACTTTAAACCGCTCTGCTGCAGTTGCTCTTGAGCGCGGGAAAAGAAAGGGTCTCAGATTACTGAGCAAATACATTTTCTCCAGGGCAGCCAAAAAAACCCAGCCAGCGTCCAAGAAAAACACTGCCAGGACTGAGCACAATTGCTGACAAGGAACATTGAGGGTGGAAGCTTAGTGGAATTTCTGTTTTTTAATATATGTTTTTTAGTCAGGGGAGGGTACGGCACACCTGTCATTACTGTGCTCCTGCATCTTTGTGCAGCTTTCATGTGATGAACCTAAGAGGAGCCTCCTTCTTCAAGGAGGAGCCTTCTTCTTCTGTGATGCCAGATTCAGGGTCTGAATTTGGCATCACAGATACTTTTCAAACCAGATAGTACCCAAACCAGCTGATGGCATAGCCTGGTTTCTGAGCTGTACCTAAAACCCCCGCACAGATCCACACCCATCTATAAAGAAAAGCCACAGTTCACCAGGGCCCAAGGCCCAGCAACATTTGTTATATAGACCAGAATTATTTCTTGTATAGAATATGTGACACTGTTGTGGGATACTTCATAGGCATCTGCAAGAAAGTGGTCATTCAAAGTGAAATGAAATGGGGGCAGTCATTCATAGCCAATCAGGAAGCAGTCATTCATAGCTAAACAGAAGTAAGCAATTACTCAAAACCAATCAAAAAGGAGCGGTCATTCACAGCTAAACACATGTGCACAATTACTCATAACCAATGAAAAGGAAGCAGTCACATAGAACCAATAATTTAAAGTAGTCATTCATAACCATGTAAAAAGGGAGCACTCAATCACGACATTAATAAGGGAAGAAATGTTTATGTCTATTTATGAGAGAGCAGCCTGAGGTTTGCAAATCTCATGGAGCAGAGCTTTTTTGGGCTAGCTCACATTGCTACAAGAGCCTCTAAATTTATTTACAAGTCTGAGAGCGCAACTGGACTGGTGGAATTAAAGTACCAGGCTTCCATTACTAGGTGATATGAGGTATTTTGAGATCACACAAGTATTTTTCCAAGTTTGAGGCAGCCTGGAGCCTATCGTATTCAGCTTAGGGTATCAAGTCAAGGGAGCCAGTCTAAGGTCACAGAAACACACACCATGTCTTTGGATTGTAGGAGTAAACCAAAGTGCCCAAAGGAACCCAGAGCAATATGTGGAGTACATGCAAACTCCACACTGAGACTTAAGGTGGGAATCAAATCACAAATCCTGGAGGAATGAGCCAACAGTGCCACCAACTGAGCTACCATCCTGCCCTTTCATAATCCACCCAATCATATGTCCATCTTCTATGTGACTTATCCATTACACATTTGAGGAATCCTATCCTAGGAACATCCCTGATGGCATGTCAGTCCAATGTGCCATTATGGTGCTTTTCCACTGCAACCAAGAACCAAGCCATACTGCAAACTGAATATCTTCAATTTTAAATTATTCGAGCCGTATCTGAGCCATCCCCAAGCTGACATGGCCCAACTTACTACCCAAACCGAGCTGGTTGTGTCACCACATTCTGATTGGTCGAAATGCACAGAAATACTGGTGATCTGCATCAAAATGCATGGATTATCTGAAGGAAAAAATGGCATATTCTATATATTTTTCATTATTTGGATCAGACATCGTAATATACTGATCCATTCTCAATAACTCTCAACTTGAACATTTCAAACTACCTACTTAAAAATAATAAACTATTAATATAACAGCTGATGGAATGGATTCATTACACAAATTTACACAAGCGAATGATAATTTTGCTTGTGTTTGATGATAACATAATATGATTCTCACAGACTTGCCACTGGAATGTAGCACATAGTAAATCATAATGTACACCATGTAAACAGGAAAGAAGCATTTCCGGTTTTATGTCACTGTTGCTCTCCAAACTGGGCAACACTTTTACCAAGCTGACCCCTCTGCAGTGGAAAACGGGAGCGAGCTGGACCCACGCTGTAACTAGTCTCTCTTTTCAGTACAGCTCAGTTCCTGTATGCCAATGGAAATGTGCCACTCTTCTTTGCCTAACAGGATGTCTTTGGACTGCAGGTGGAAGCCAGAGGAAACCTGGGCAGCAAAGAAGGAGAATGCAAAGTCCACACACATGGAATAATCAGAAATTAAACCGGCAACACAGTCATTTCACACAATCAGCCACTGGACTTCCTTGTCCAGTAAATGCATTACCTCAGGGTCATGATAAACAAACCTGTTACCAGTGCTAATTTCGTCAATGAAAATTTTGATAAGTATTTGTTGACTAAATTGTAACGACAATGTAAATGAAAAAATGGTTGACAATGAAAATTACAGCACAATCTCTGTTCATTATACTTTGACGAGTAAAGACAAGACAAAATTGCTGGCTCTGTTTGGGCAGACAACCTAGATCACAGTAGCCATCTAAAAGCATTGATTGTTATCCTTTTTAACCAATCATTTACATGCATATATCTGCAAGTGCACGTACCAGTTCTTACTGTGTTACTGCCCCAATTTTCCGTTCGACAACAGTTTTGGATAATTGCTGACAAAACCCCCAGATCTAAGGCATCTGTGTGCCATCGGAGCTGGCAAATTGGCGCTTGATCGCTATCTGTGAACTATTTACAAAGCAACCCAACAGAGTCGGCAGTGCATCGCAAACGCCCGTCAGATATCTAGCAGGCTGTCAGGGTCAGCACCCCTCTGTCCAAGTCTTTTGTGTCTTCTCCCTGTTTGGCCAGCTGGTGTCACTTGCCATCCTGTCCTCGTTGTGAAAGTCTTTAGTGTGTTTTGCCTGCTCCCTAGACTTGCGCATGGCTCAGTGAGCTGAGTATGCAGTCATTAAACCCCTCTGTTGTATGTTCAAATCCCGTCTCCTGTTTTTTGTATTTTTGTAGATTTTGTTCCCTACTGATTCATTTAAATCAGTTTTCTAGTTCCTGTGTTTTGTAACGTGTATTTGGGTTTGGTTTTTTGCTTTGTGCCTGTGGTTGTGTTTTTACCTGTCTTTGTTATTCCCGTAGTGTTAGATTCTGTTTCTTATTTTCTCTGTTAAGTTTGAGTTCCTTGATTTAATTAGTCGTGTCACCTGTTGTCTGTTTTCTTGTGCCAGTCCTTGTGTGTTTTACCCTGATAATTGTTAAATTTCTTACTCCTGTATTACCCAGTTCAGTTTCTGTATATATTTCATGTGCTCTTCATTGTGTATTCCAGAACATTAGTAGTTTTTATATTTGTACTTTGTTCCCTGCCTGATCCTTATTGTCTTGTCCCTGGACCTTGTTCCCTTAACTTTTGTCTTTTTTTTTTCCTATTTGCTTTTTGACCCCTTGTAGTCCGTGTGATTTGTAGGGTTCCCAGTGTTTTCAGTTTCTGTTAATGAACCCCTTGTGTTCCCGTGAGTCATCAGTGGATTGTCACCTCCTTTCCCCACCTGCGCGATGCCCCGCCCCTGTGCCAGAACCTCCCGAGTCCCTGACAGCAGGCTAAATATCTGGACCTGTCAGGGAGGTCAAATCCTGTAGGTGTGAAATGTGCAAGACACAGTGTAAGGCAAAACCTGAGGGATGAATTAAAGTTCAGTTTGTTTAGGACTTGTTCTTAGTGTTCAAGGACACACACACGTGCAAGGGTCATCTTGGAGAGAAGTATCTTGCTGAAACGAAACAGAGATAAGTAAACTATATCTAATAAACTGAAAGGGATGCATAAGGTTAATGCTTAGTCCTACTAATGTCCATTTTTTTTTGTTATTTCAGCAATTTTACTGTATTATGTACTTTTTGTTTTGAAGAAGTGTTATTGTAAATTGTGAAGACAGGTTTTGCGCATGGTTCATGGGTGTTTGATAAGTGTTTAGATGCCCTAATAACAAAAATTATTACAGTACAAAATGGCCATGCAGTTAATTTATTAAAAAATAAATTATAACCTCATAACAAAAATGAAACCGAGAAAAGTATTTGTTGATGTATGCAGAAAATAAATATGACCTGTGAAGGAAATATGATTGTATTGCACTCTTTCTAACAATCTTTAGGCAAACTTTAGTTTGGTAAGTCAGTAACATTCTCCACCAAGATAACTAACCATCATAGGATACGCTTGCTTCTCAAGGGAATTTATGCAGCTATGAGAAATATCATTCAGCAAAATCAGTTTCAGGATCATTAACCTGTCTGAGGAACTTATGACTAAAAATATCAT
This sequence comes from Paramormyrops kingsleyae, assembly GCF_048594095.1. Lineage (NCBI taxonomy): Eukaryota > Metazoa > Chordata > Actinopteri > Osteoglossiformes > Mormyridae > Paramormyrops > Paramormyrops kingsleyae. The sequence continues at coordinate 39,945,597 of NC_132799.1, forward strand.
GACACACTTGTTCAGAGCGGGGAAGCAGGCACAGGAGTCCAAAGATACAGGGAAACGCAGGGTTTATTCAAGAAAGGCAACGCAGGGAACACAGAGTACCACACAGAACTGACTTTGCAACGGTACAACGTCAATGACCGGACTAACAAAAGGGACACAGACACAAACTTAAATACACCACAGTTATTAACATGACTAGGAACAGCTGGGAACATGGGGAGTCCACATGAGGTGGTGGTGGGGGGGGATGGGAAGGATCAGGACAACTGGGGCATGAAAAAAAATGACTAAATGATTGAATCTTAACTAAAACAAAAGACTAAAATGTGACTTTAATCCAACTACAATTTTCAGTAAGTGACAAAGACTAAAACTAAATTTAAAATTCTTGCCAAAACTAACACTGCCTGTGACTCCAGCACCTAATAACAGTGGGAAGCTGGGAATGTCGCTCACTGCCTTGGAGGTGATGAAACCATTTTAAGACCTGACAAGTATAGACAGATTAAATAAATCTGCCGTGATCTTCCTTGGCTACAGGTGTGCCTTTAAGATCCGCTTTTTGACTCCAGAAACCTTCAGGTGAGGTCATTTTCTTCAAGCACCTGTTGAAGGACTAGATTGAAAAGGGGAGGGAAAAACTTTGCATATCCTATCACAAGATGATGAGCTGAGGTCAGCTGAACCTTTACCATACACATGTCCAGTGTCTTTCAAACATTCTGCTGTTCCTTTCTCTTATGCTGCATTCCATTTACCCCAGAGGTCAGAACTCATAACTGGGAATGACATCACACACAAATTAACCACATTCTAGTACAGTCGGAAAGCTATTTAGCAATACAAGGGACCAGTTCCAAAAAGCAAGATTTCTTGCCTATCCAGATAACTGAATTTAATTTACCCAATTTTAAATGGCTTTGATCTTTGTTCATTTACATTTAACCTACACTACCTTAAGTTTGACAAATTATGCGGCTAAGCAAGAAATCCTGTTTTCTGATACAGGCCCCAGTTCTAGGCCAGTTAATTGTTAGCTACTGTTAGTCAATATCAGTCAATAACAACACATTATGCGGTATTTTGTGCATAAAGACACAGGAGCAACATGTCCACAGATAGCAAGTGGATAGAACTCTGTGTACTACCGATTTAATGAGCCACAAATAAAATGTAACTGCTAATAAACAGTGTCACATCTGTTCGTGCACGCAGGAACCGGGGAATGAAGGTCGGGAAGCGGGAGTCCAAAATACGGGATTTATTGGGGAAACACGAGCCATAAGCACACAACATGGTATACAAGTTAATGACAGACCTGGGGATACAGACTCTGACATGGACTTAAATACACAGGAGAAATCAAGAATAACGCAGCACAGTTGGGTACATCACATGAGGGGGGCTTGGCACACAGGAGGATCGTACAAGCAAGTCATGACAGAAACCCCCGCTCCCCCCCCAAAGGCGTGCCCCGAAGGAGGCGACGGACGAGACGGGACCAGGGACACGGGACCTGGAAAACAAAAGCAAAACCATCAATGAGACACCGGGAACAGGACGGACACACAGAACAGGCACAGGGACAAGAAACAGGACAACCACTGACAGACCACATGGAACGCAGACAGGCAGAGGGGCACCAGCAAAGGAGACCCAGGGGGAACACCACCAGGAGGAACGAAAGGGTCAGGAGTGAACATAGGAGACACAGAGGGACAAGGAGCAGACACAGGAGGGATGAAGCAAGGGGGCCGAAAGGGAAAGGACTGGGGACAACGGGGAGCCCAAGGGAACTGCAGCGGGTGAGGGGTTGCAGCCGGAGGGGCCGCATGCGACCATGAGGCTGGAGCAGGAGGGGACCCCAGAGGGGGCGAGGAGGAAGTTGGAGGGACAGGCAGAGGAGGTGAGGAGGAAGTCGGAGGGGGCACCAGGGGAGGCAAGGAGGAAGGTGAAGGGGACCCCGGTGAAGGACAGGAGGGAGAGGAAGCTGCAGCAGGCGACGGCACAGCTACAGCAGGCAAAGGCACTGTCCATCGACTAGCCAGAGTGGGGGGACCCGCAGGCGACCAACAAGTCGATGCAGGGGAACCCACAGGTGACCTACAAGGCGTCAGGCGGGACCGAAGGTGGCCGACGAGCTCTCGTAGGGGGGCCCGCAGACAACTGCCGAACAGGACCCGGAGGACCCGTAGGCACCCCCCCGAGCCCCAGCTAAGGCGAGAGAGGGCAAGCCAGGGGGCAGGGTGGGCGGCTCCCGGCCCCTGCGCATGTGTCCTCTCCCCTTTCAGGACACCGAAAGGTGGGGACCTGGCCGGGATCCACTGCGCTGGGGCAGTGGTGGAGAATTCACTCCCCCAGAGGGGTCCAGTGGGGCCATCAGGGAGATCCCCGAGGGGTCCCATTCGAGCTCCTCCTCCCTCAAGGGGAAAGGAGCAGTGGTTAGGCAATCCAGGACCTCCTCGGGGACAGGTACTGGGGGTGCGGGAGTTGGGACAGGAACTGGGTGTGGAACGGGGGAAACTGGTGCCATTGTGGGCAGAGCCGGGGCATCGGGCGTGGGCGGAGCCAGAGGTGCCGGGACCTCAGGCGGAGTTGGAGGCGGAAGCGCCGGGACCTCAGCCAGAGCAGGCGGTGCAGCAGCCAGGATCAGAACCCCGCAGGGTGGTGCAGCAATTGTCGGGACTGGAGCCCCGCAGGGCAGCAGTGCTGCAGGTACCACTGGGAGCACTGCAGGGGCCTCGGACGCAGCGGGAGCCTCTGCGGGCTACGGTGCAGGGACCGCCAGCTCTGGAACCTCCGGGACCTCAGGCACGGGCAGCGGCTCAGAGGGCAGTGCCACAGACATCCCGGAGGATGGCTGCACAGTGGGCACCGGGACTGGAGCCCTGCTGGGCAGCACATCGATTGCCGGGACCAAAATTGCTGGGGCCGGGATGTCAACCGCGTGTCCTAGTTGGGCAGGTAGACCATGGACTGGCAACACAGGCAGATGAAGAACTGGCCACACAGGCAGATCAGGGATATCAGTTAATGTCGCCAGGGTTGGCACCCTACGGGTAGACGCTCGGGACCCACGCGAGAGTCCCATACCGCCCTGGCCCCTTTATTAGCCAGGCATGCTTCCTGGTAGTGGTAAGCTACGAGCAGTGGATCTTTGGTGGCGCTACATGCTTTGGGCCCCTGCATGAGCTGAGCAGCGGTGATGTACGGGAGTGAGTCCTGCTGGATCCTGGATCAAGAGGGGTCCCTCCCGATATCTGATGGAGAGAGAAGCTGCGGAGAGAGAGATGGACCGCAGGAAGATCGTTGGTTCTTCTGCCTGTCTCCTCTCTTTTAGCTTCTTCTTCTTCTTTCTCCAGTTGTTGGCTGTCGGCTAGGCCATCTCCAGGAGTATGGACGGCAATTCAGCAACCTCCGTCATGTGCAGCGTGACTAGCTGGGTCCTCCTCTCAGTTACGCACTGCACCAGCTGCCGGAGGTTTGTGCGCACTTCGCTCATGAGGTGAACGTTCCCAGGCGGAGTCATCTCACTCAGGAGGGTAACACTCCAGCTGGCTAAGTCCAGCACCACAGGGTCCTCCTGGACCTTGGGCTGATTTAACCAATGAATGACCTCTTGGACCAACCCGATGCGTTGGTGATTGACTAGCTGAGGTGCATCTTCTTTGAGGTCTGTCATTCTGTCACTTCTGGTTGTGCACGCAGGAACCGCAGATTGGAAGCGGGAGTCGAAAATATGGGATTTATTGGGGAAACACAAGCCATAAGCACACGACACGGTATACACGTTAATGACAGACCTGGGGATACAGACTCTAACGTGGACTTAAATACACAGGAGAAATCAAGAATAACGCAGGACAGCTGGGTACATCAGGAAATCATCCGAGGTAAACGAGGGGAACGTGGCACACAGGAGGATTGTACGAGCAGGTCATGACAAACAGTGTAAAATTACAGCTTATTCTGTTGATAAAGGGTGCGGCCATCTTGAATTCTGAATTCTGGGGTTGAGTAGATTCCTCTGAGTTCATGAGTCGAAGTTTCAACTTCAGCAGGCATTCCAGTTGAAATTTCTGAATTTGAATTTCCGAGTTACGAGTTCAAATGGAATGCAGCATTAGGTCAGGTTGGGGAGCATGCACTGGTACAGCATGTTGCTGCACCCACCACATGACAAAACACCTCAGGATCATATTTAGTAACCCCCCCCCCCAGGCTGACACGTGGTACAATCCCACCCTCTGGAAATTGCTGTCTGTCTGCCGCAGCCAGGTGTGATGTGGACATCCCCTTGGCCTGATCTAGGTGCTCGGGTCCTCAGCAATGAGAATCCTGTGAGCCGGATCACCCTCAGGGAGTGGTGCCACAAGACCATAGTGCCATGTACTTATAACTTACACACTCTAGCAATACAGGTAATGTGCCTCATATTGGGACTCTCTAAGCAACTGCTCATTCGACAATCAGTGGTACCCAAGGATTCTCCAAAGAGACACAGTACCAAAGGAGTCCAGTGTTCATCTCAAGTCACTGGATAGCATCCATGTCTGGCAGCCATACCACACAACTGGTAGCACTAGGACTCTAAAGACTTGGACCTTACAAAGATATCAGGAGCTCCACACACCCCTTTCAGACACACTGCTGATGGCTGTGCCCAACAGGTCATTTAAGGTCTGGATCTTGGTTTTTATCCAGGACACTCCCAAGCCCAGACACTCAGACCCCTTGCTGTCTCTCAAGAGCCCCTATCAGAGACTCCATTTACTCTATGAAGGAGACAGCATCATTGTCAAAGTCAAGATCAGTGAATCTTTCCTCACTAACAGGTGCTCCACAGTCCAACACCCTATCCATGCAAGCACTGAACAGAGTAATAGCAAGAAGAAACCCCTGACAAACCTCAGAATCAACTGGGAAAATGAGGAGGTTCTGCCTCCACTATGCACAGCACTTACAGGTACCAGAGTACAAGCCGGCCATGACCTCTAGCAATTTCAAGGGGATTGTGCAAAGTCGAAGAATGTCCCGCAGGGCAGCTTGATTAACTGAGTCAAACACTTTAAGAAAATCAACAAAGGCTGCAAAGAAACTCTGCCGATATTCGGTATTTGTGCTCAATAAGAACCCTCACTACCAGGATGTTGGACTTCTTAGACAAGCAACCAGCTTGCTGGTAGGTGACCAAGAGATCATGGATCCTATTGAGGATGACCCTCGTAAGGGGCATTACCTAGCACTGAGAGCAATGGTATCACCCTGTAGTTGCCACAATCCAGGAGATCACCCTTCCCTTTCCAATAAGGGAAACGTCCCATCTTTCAGTCAGTTGCAATGATGCCTGCCCCACAGATGGAAGCAAAAAATTGCTTGCAATGTCAGGAAGACAGCCTTGCCACCAGCCTGGAGAAGTTCACTCCAGATACCACAGACCCTGTGGACCTTGCCTCAAAAATGTCCAACATCTTAGCCAGAGGATCAGCTTTAATCAGCTGCTCAAACTGGGTCATAACTTTAGTGTCATCAGATAGGACCATTCCATCACTCGCCCTGATTGCGTCTCTTTGAGAAACCGATTCAGATGCATGTAATGCTTCGATTCCACTGCAAGCAGGATGTGGATCACTAGACCATAGATGTCACTTCCTTACAGATCCTTCTAAGAAATGCCTGCATTTCTGCTCTCAGAGCCTTCACAGGCATCCTTTTTAGTTCCCGGTACAGATTGGAGTTGCTATCAAACCATGTATTGTGAGTCCTCTCAATAATATCCAGGGTGCCCTGTGAGATGAAACACATCCTTCTGGGAGCACTGGCAATGCCAACACAACCCTCAGCAACCTTCAGGATCTTGTCACGGAAGGTCTCCCATATCACATTAGAATGAGCGGTCACACCCAAATCTGCAAGTTCCTCATAAAGACTACATGCAAATTCATTAGAAACAGCCAGATCTTGGAGTCTGGCTAATTCCAGTCTCATTTTTCTAGTATGTTTTAGCCTACTGGACCTAAGCTGTATCTTCAAAGTAGCAACAACAAGTCTGTGGTCAGAATTCACTGGGCACTTCTGTAGACCTTGGAGTTCTGTAGGAATCTCCAATATCTCATCACAAGGATGTGATCGATGTCCTTCACCTCTCCAACAGTATTGGAGTACCAAGTCCAACGGTGCAGCAACCCCCAGACCCTGACCTTTTGCAAAGTCAAGGAACATGTACCCACTTTCACTACGGTCACCAGAACTGTGGGAACCGACACAATCCTCATAGTCAGCCCTGTCAGTGCCAGTGGTCACATCAACAGATGGTCACCCATGACCAGAGGAGTGTCACCTTATGAGCACCCATCAACCAACAAACGAAGTTGCAAATAAAATGTCTCCCTCACAGAATCATCACTCACTGTGGTCAGAGCATACACTGAGACAACAGACAAGACACCCAGAGAGTGTCTTAATCTGTGGTCACTGGAGGAAACCCAGTGGAGAAACTTCAGTGTTTTCTATGAAGAAGAGAGATCATGACTTGTGAAAAAACAAAGGCAGCAGCCATTGGCTTTACCATCAGCAGCTGAAACTAATCAGTCACCACGCATATGCACCTCTGACAGGAAGGCAGGCAGAGTGAGGAAACGAGGGTGATTGGGCATGTATCTGTGCCATCATATTCCAGTGAGGCTTTGCTGCAGTATACCTTAGCTGTGGTCTACCTTTGCAGTAGTATATCTTAGCAGTTTGTAGCTTAGCAGCAGTGTGGCTTAGAGCATTGTAGCTTAGTATGAGAGTGCTCCAAGACATTTTCCCATTACTGCAAGCATATTTCTAGTATAACCTAACCATATTCCAGGTGGATGTTATAACCTTCCAATTAATTTTTTCAAGAGGTAGCTGCAGCAGAGCTATTCCCGTGGAGAGCAGAAAGGTGTCTTTTCTGCTTTGTCAGGGCTGTGTGTAGTTTTTTATGATGGCTGGAATGCCAGTCCCAAAACCAACCTCCAATATTTTCCCTGCAAGTTGGAGGACCGCTTATAGGGCTGCATGCAGTTTAACGACATACCCAGGAGCTTAGTCTTACCACATAGCTCTTTTGCTCCTTTCTCGCCAAAAGATTGCATGTTATTTAACAGGATCTGGTTAGGTTAAGGGTTAGTTATTAGCAGGGATGCACATAACTGGTACGCAAGTACGCATTCACCTTTAAAAATGATACATTTGGCAATCTATTGTTGTAACTGTCACGACCTACTCGTCCGATCCTCCCGTGTGCCACACCCCCTCATTAACAACGCTTGCAATCCCGATTGTTACCAGCTGTTTCCTGTTTTTTCCATTGAGTGCTGTGTATTTCAGTCCGTGTTCAAGTACGTTTCCCCATTCTTGTCATTGAAGTTGTTTGATGTTCAGTGAAGTCTACACTGTTTTGTACCTCGTCTGGCTGTTCTCAGTAATAAACCCCTCATTCCTGATTCTCCGGCTTCCCGCTACTGTTTCCTCAATCCCTGCTCCTGGTTGGTCACGAAAGTAACAGCACAAATGCATACTTATTCTATGTGCATTTGTGTTGATATAGCCAGAAATTATCGTGAATTTGAATCTTTATTTTGCAGTATAAATGGTAAAATGCATCATAACTTCTTGTCATAGCAGCGCAAATGCACATAAAATACATACACATTTGCGGCATCATAACAATTTATTGCCACACGTATCACTTTTAACGGTGAATGCATACTTATGTACCACTTAAGTGCATCCTTGGTTATTAGTATTCGATTTTAGTTTCAGAATTTGGTTATGGTCTATGGTTCTTCATACCTGTGCAGAGATGATTGGATTTGTACACACAGTATATTTTTATGAAGATCAGCTATATTGTTTGTAATCAAACAACTGTGATGGAAAGTACGGCACAGGTTAAGAAACCTTGTAAGCCTCTCTCAGTCTACAAGGACTTCATGGACTATTTGCATGAGGTATGAAATCCATGGAAATGAAGTCCTATGTTTGGGACCCTGAACTTTGTTATCAGCACAATAAAAGACCCCCGTCTGATCGTCATTGAAGAATAATGTGGTCACTGGAGGAAACCTCACGGGGAACTTCAGGATATTTTATGAAGTGAAGAGATCATGACTTATGAGAAAAAGGCCACAGTTGCTGGCTTTACCATCAGCAGCAGCTGAGACTAATCAGTCACCACGCTCATGCACCTCTGCCAGGAAGGAGGTGGAGTGAGGAAATGAGGGTGACTGGGCAGGTATCTGTACTATCATATTCCAGTGAAGCTTTGCTGCGGTGTAGGTTAGCAATGGGGTACATTTGCAGTAGTGTAGTTTAGCAGTGTGTAACTTGGCAGCAGTGTGGCTTAGAGCATTGTAGCTTAGTATGAGGGTGCTCAAACAGGGCATCTTCCCAGAAGACCTTACTGTAGGCATATTTGTAGTATAACCTAACCCTAATCCAGGTGGATCTTACAACCTCCAGTTTATTTTTTCAACTCACGCGAAGCATTCCACTTTATAACATTATCATGAGTCTACAAGGAAGGTGAAGTTTTGTAGACCCCTGTGTGGCTCAATGATTTAGATATCTGTGCTTGTGATTGGCAGGTTCAAAACCTGTGGATGGTAGAGTAAGTTCATTGTCAGGCCCTTGACCAGTGTCAGGCCCTCAATGCCCAGGGATCCATTTCCCATGTAAAGAAAATAAAGTTAAAATGGCAATGTAAATGTTACTATGAGTAATCTCGCAGCATCTTTTAAGCCTAATTTCAAAGTGATGTTTTGCATTTATCCAGGTCCAGCTCTACCTTTTCGGGGCCCTAGGCAAGCTTTTACTTGGGAGAAAATTTATGATCATTTCACTTCCTCCACAACACATTCAGGGGCCCTAGGTACCTGCCAATTCTGCCTATAGCTATAGTCAGCACAGCATTAATCATAAGGCTTTTAATAGTGTAGATGTTTGCAGTGTGTGACCGTGCTGACACAGTAGAGTGCATGTTGGATAAGGAGCAAGATATTCTTCACCTGATGTGACATAAATATCCTAGCAAGTAAGCCAATGCTCTCAATCCTGCACTGAGGACTTGCTTACGTTCACATACACTCAGGCACAAACACAGACAGTACTTCGCCTCATTTCAATACTTTCATTATCTCTCAGAGAATGACCACTTCTGCTTTTTCTCTAAGAACCTTGGTTCTTAGAACTGCCTAGTGACCAAATAGAATGTGTTTCATCTGAATTGAGTTCACCCTTTTCCTTGGAGCCCCCATTTCCCAGAAGTGCCAGTAAAACAGTCCCGCCCATACAGATAATGCCGTACCCACAGCAGCCAGCATCGAATGTCCCTCACATTATAATAAAACGCGTTTTAATGTTGTGGGGACCATTTCTCAGGTCCCCACAAAGATCTGTGTATACAATCAAAAATAATGTCAAAAGTCTCATATTTTGTTTAGTTACTTATGGTTAATGTTAGGGCTGGGTAGGGGTTAAGGTCATCATGTTGGGATTAGAGCTTTCCTCGTAGAAATTAATGGAGAGTCTCCACAAAGATATAATTACAAACCTGTGTGTGTGTGTGTGTGTGTGTGTTACTTTCCCTTAAAATTTATAGAGTATATTTTTGACATTAGTGTTTTACACCTACCATTTTGGTTTCTCTTTCCAAAACAGCGATACATTAATTACAGCTGTTTTTGTTCTGTAATACTTTTAAATGGTTAAATGCAATGTCTTGTGAAAATACTGCTGAGCAATAGAAAACACGCACACCCAAGAGAATAAGTTCATTCGGGTGGTTTTATACATCAATTTAAATATCAAGCTAATGATAATGTTAAACATATGATAATTTATTACTACAAATATCCTTATACAAATGAATGGGACAAAAATTAACCAAGTAAATTATTTGAACTAAAATTTTAAAACCTTGCACCACCAAAATAATCACATACACAGACAGACATAAGTGACTGGGAGTAAATGGATCTTAGTCTCAACATTTACATACTGTACCTGCACAGGTAAATGGGGTCTCAGCTGGAACAAAGTAGAACAAAACCTGAAATAAAGTATAGTACCAGCAACTTCTCCAAACACAGAACCACACGGGGCGTGCCATACCAGTAAACATAATTGTATGCTAGGCCATATCAGGTCATGGCGTCACTGGTGAAATCTACATCACTGGGTCCAAAAACACCTGTGCCGTGCTGGCATGACATGAAAAATATCACACTGATCTAAGAAGTGTCCGCTTTGTAAATATACTGCACTGGACCAGAAACATGCAGGAAGAAGCCATCAGCTTCAAGGTTTGAGTGGATGGGGTAGCACTATAGCTGGGTCAAATGCCCAAGTGTGGAGTGAAATTTATGCAACTGTAACACGTGTGAAAAACCACATCACCCTAATGGCAGATTCTGAGAAAATTGGTGTGGAAGAAAATTACCCATGCCACCACTGAATGGGAAGCTGTTGTTTTTAACAGTACATGTATGCAGTTGATTGATTCCACTGATGCTTCTTGTGTTTGTTTATAAAAGTGTACAGTTGGTGGGAAAGCATTCAAACAGGATGTGCTTTTCATGAACAATTGTCATTCGTCAAATGGAAAGGATGAAGCCAAATTCACAACATCGACTCTGTTACAATAACAATTATTTACAGACCAGTAACACAAGAATCTCATTGTGAATGAAATCCCTGTAAAGGTGATGAAGAATCGATGACTACAGGAACAAGCCCTGATGATGGTGAAGTGCTCCCTGTCTTGTGTTGATGTCACCTGGTCTGTGTCAGATTTGACATACAGGAAGTATTGTAATTTTTAATGAGTGATTCTTCACTATTTTAACTACTTCACAAAACACCCAAGCTGAAGCCCAGTAGACGAGGCCACTCACCATTTGAAGTAAATTCTGATACTTGAAAAGGAACCTTCTATGGCGTACAGCCACCACAGATGTGCCAAGGCTGCTGGGGGAGGGGGCACAACATTTCACAATGTTGTATCAGATGATGGTGTCATTGCCCACATCCTTGGTGGGTCTTGGAGTGCTGGTTACTTCCTGGAGGCTCTTTACAGTACCTGCTGATGAGAGAACACCGTTACGGGCAGCCTTGGGGACAATGTTAGCTTTCAGCTGTGCAGTCAGGACCAGTCAGTCCAGATTTCACTCCATCCAGGCAGGAAATGGTTTACTGTTCACTTATGTATAGGTACGGTAACCCCCCCCCCCATCCCCTCCATCCTAGAACTGAGTGGGGATTTTCATTTCTGCAGGGAGGTAGTTGGTATATGACCGCAATCCTCACGATCGAATGTCTCTCACTGGACGCGTTGAATGGCCAACTTGGGGACGTCACGGTAGAGGATTGCAGGTGCTGGCTGAGTCATTAGGGTTTTTTTCTGCATTGTGCTGGAAGGGAGAACATTCAGGGTGATGGTGATTAAGATCTGTGGCCTTGACAGAGTAGAGACCTGGCATCCAGTGTCGCTGTATAATGGATTCATTCTTCTGTGTCTTTTAGCATATCAGCTTAGACCACCTGCCTCTGACTTCCTGGATATACACTGAGTAGCGATACATGTCATGAAGTATTATGATTCGTTTATATTTACAATTCTGCTTGAAGTTTTCCACTTGCATTCTTCACAGCTCCTGAGGGACCCTGTCTTGAATAAATTGGTCTTTGCTCTTAAAAGATACTGTGCTCTTTCCTCTATCGTAGTTCTTGTCTAATAACTACTGTGGAATATTTCCTGATTCAATAACTGCTGATTCAAGAAGTCAAACCTATTATGTGAATTAACACATAACATTTTACATTTTAGCTTTTGTCCAGAATGCAACATTTTCATATGCCTGCTCGGTTTATGAAAACAGCAACTTAGCATTGTGGTAAAGTTCATTCTGTTATTACTGTGTTATCACTTGAAGTCCACTACCATAACTTTCATATGTTTTTTTCAATGATGTTGAACAACTGTCCGATAGTATAATGTATCAGTCAGAATATCCTTCACTGTAATGTGTCAGTCAGGGTAATGAACTACACCACAAAAGGTTAAAGGGGCTTTTATTGTGTCTCTAGGGAGTAAGAGTGATAAAGGAGAGGGACTAGGAACAACAATAGGGGGGTCACAGAATATGTGGGGTCAAGTCTTAGTGGGGTAACCGATCCTGTGTTTTAGAACTCCTGTCTACAGGTTTTGGGGGAAGAGGAGAAAGGGTTCATGTTAGGAACAATTCTGACTAGTTGGTTCACTGCTTTTCCAGTACTAGGCTACTGAGGAGGCCTGAAGCCTATCCCCATCAACAGAGGGCACATGACAGGGAACTCCTAAAATGGATGCTAGTCCATCCCCAGAAGGAAAGCCATGCAGATATGGGAGGAACATGCAGACTCCACATATAGAGAACCAGGGGTGGGATTCGGACCCCCATCTGTGGAGGTGTGAGTGTTGCCCACTGGACCATTAATATAAGCAACAATAATACACCATGTTAGGAACAGGAGTGAGTTTTGCAAACCAGCTTTAACAAATCTGCGGTTGTTTTGACAATCCAAGTCTTTTGCATGGAGTACAGATATGTATATAACAACTATACAAATGTGCACCATGGTAATGTATGGTATTACAATCAACGCTGATCATTGTGACACCAGTACAGTACCTTGCATTGGTATTGAATCCCCCTTAATATGAGGAGATTTGCCTGAATTACAAGTGATATAAAAACATATTCTTCCTCTCAGTATTTTTATTGCAAACTACCACAGTAAATTTTCAAAGTCAAAATTAATGATTTGTCTGCATTTTTTTAAGAAAATCAATATCTGAAAAACACTGCCTGCATAAGTATTCGAGCCCTGCACTTTGGAAGTTCCACATGAAGAAGGAAAAAACATCAGATGGCCTCCACCTGTGAAAACCCCTGTGTCCCCCTTCAGTTTCACTATCATATGAAAGAGTGTCAGTAAGGAGCAAAAAATGACAGAAGAACATTATAAAGAAGTCATAGATAAAGTAATTGAATTTGATTTTAAAAATATCCAAGAGGTAGGACATCCCAGTAAGCACTGTTGGATCAATACAGAGAAACTGGAACGTACATCAAAACTGCCTAAAACAGGCCATCCCTCAAAACTCAGCAAGCACACAAAAAGCAAACTGAAGGGGAAGCCACAATGAGGCCTACAGTCACTCTGAAGGAGCTACAGGGTTCAGCAGCTGAGAGTGGACTGAAGGTGCACCACTACACCATTTCAAGTACATACTGCATACTGCAGCAGTGCATACTGCTGTCGGGTATGGGAAGGTGGCCAGAAAGGAGACATTACTCAGGAAGAGCTATATGAAATAAATCAAGTGTTTACCAGAATGTCTGAGAGTGATCCAGCTAAGACATGGGACAAGTTTTGTGGTCTGATAAGAGCAAGATACAAACTTTTGACCAAAATTCAAAATGCTATGTGTGGTAGAATCATCCCAATTAGCTTCAGCGGGACAATGATCCAAAGCAATACAGAAGTTATTTGAAAAGAAAAATGTGAATCTTACGGAAGCATAATGCGTTCACTTGAGAAAAAATTATTCTGCTGTTTTTCCAAATTAATGATATAATTATCTCAGAATTTCTGAGATAAAGTTTTCATGTAAAATAAAAATACACTCTGTTTTTCTGAATTGGTCTTTGTCAGCCGATGTCACACTCGCTATAGCCGCAGTGTATTGTGGGTCGAATCACCATTTTGGTTGTACACAACGCAAGAGCGAGCATTTGTGTCCGGAATTATCTCTTTTAAGATGGGACACTACGTAAAAGGCTGTCATACTAAGTCACATGGTAGAAATGGCAAAAAGGTGGAGTACAACATGAGATTTTTTTGGTTTCACACTGGGAAAAGAGGATATGGACAGCAGGTACCATAGATGTACCATATTTGGTTTTGAACTTCCCTCCTTTTACATGTAAATTCAAAGTGTTGCTGTATAATTTTTTATTGATGGGCAGGAGTTTCTGGAAAACCATCTGCTCTAACTCCTCTGAAAATGTGAAATCTGCCAGTGACTAAAACCTGTAATCCAGCATTAGCTCGTAGGTGTGCATCATCCTCATCGATTCTCTTCTGTTGAACATGATCAGTTATGGTCATTCAATTGTTGACAACTACATCATAACACTCTAGGAATAAAGTAAACATGCAACTAAACAAAAGAGAATGGAATAACAGCCACAGAAAGAGTCCAAACCATTTATGTTGTCTTATTTTTCGCTAGTCCAGCCATCCCCCCATCAACAACCACTTACTCCAGTCAAGGTCACTCACAGCTGGAGTCTATCCCGGGCAGCAGAGGGTACAAGGCGGAAATGTGCTATTTGCTAGGATGTGCTATAGGAAATACCTTCTGAATATACAGATGTTTAATTAGCAATTAATAGAAAATTCCTAATTTTACTGTATTTCAAAAATAAAAATTGTTTCAAAACTGTTCAATTTGATACACGCTGACATAGTGAGCGCTAAAACTGCTGTCATCTGAAAACTGCACATGCCATCACCCAACAAGAATGAGATCATTTCTACTGACTCACACTGACTGTACCCACAGAGACCAAAGATTTGCCCTCAGATAAAGAAAATGAATTACAGTAGTTTCATTGTTTTCTGTGGCCAAGAGACACAAAGTGCCACAGTCATGCTGTAAATTCATTCAACTGAGGCAAGAGTGTAAGCGGAATATACAAAGTGCCCAAGTTAGAAGTAAAAAGAACACAAACAGCAAATGATCAAATGTTTTTTTTTCAGTGAAGCCCCACTTTCCTGATTCTCAGACCGCTAACATTGATATTGTATTCTCTCCAGTAATTATAGTTAGCTGAGGATTAGTTTTACTTACACAAAAATGTTCTGATGGCAGAAAGAAAATGACTGGTTCAGGGAGATAACCAATCAGATTGTAGAGAAGGTGTTTCCAAGGAGAAGGGATCGTCTAGTTGCTTGGTCCCACCTTCTCTACAATCTGATTGGTTATCTCTACGGTGGCCGAGAGAGCTCAACGCGCTGCAACTTCAAGAAAACACATGCAAACATAAAAAAAAAACACAACAAATTAAGAAAACGTCTCCATCAGTTTGACAACACAGGTGCTGCAAATACGGAAACGCGCTGCAAACACACGAACGCGCAGCAAACACAAAAAACGCGCTGCAAACACAAAAAACGTGCTGCAAACACAAAAAACGCGCTGCAAATACAAAAAACGTGCTGCAAACACAAAAAAAGCGCTGCAAATAGCAGGCACCACAACGGAAATGTTTCAGGGGGACCTCAAAAAGTGACGAACCCATCTGGGAGCTGATTATTTGTTCATATTACCTCTGGGCACAGCCTGGCATGACACCTGGTCCTCACCTGCAGGTTTAGGGGCATTCTCCACGACAAAACTAACATTTCGCCCACATGAGCTACAAAATTTGTGCAAAGTTGGCCGCTGAAAGCCACAGAACGGACAATACATTTTGATCTGAAAAAACAAACAAAAACAAAAAATAACAATGTTACCGATTTTAGCATGCTTTATTTGTATTCCGTTGTTCATTATTATTAAGGGGTCTGAATAAATTGTAAAATATATTTTTTTCCATCAATCTATAATGAATTTTGACCTGATTTTAACCATTAATGAAGCACTGCAGAATTTTGTCATTTATTTGCATATATTTATTTAGATATTTATTGGCAATTAAATTAATAACGTTCCACAGTTAAGTGTGTGATTCGTCAGATTAGTCTAATATCCAAAAGACCAATGAATCGTATGATAAGGTTGTTAAAAAAAAAAAAACACCTTTTAGTTCACGCACAACACCTCTGCTCTGACCAAAAGCCACTGAACAAATAATCAGCTCCCAGATGGGTTCGTCACTTTTTGAGGTCCCCCTGAAACATTTCCGTTGTGGTGCCTGCTATTTGCAGCGCTTTTTTTGTGCTTGCAGCACGTTTTTTGTATTTGCACCACGTTTTTTGTGTTTGCAGCACGTTTTTTGTGTTTGCAGCGCGTTCGTGTGTTTGCAGCGGGTTTCCGTATTTGCAGCGCCTGTGTTGTCAAACTGATGGAGACGTTTTCTTAATTTGTTGTGTTTTTTTATGTTTGCATGTGTTTTCTTGAAGTTGCAGCGTGTTGAGCTCTCTCGGCCACCGTATATCTCTCTGAACCAATCATTTTTCCTTTTGCCCTCAGAACATTTTTGTGCAAGTAAAACTCCGATGAGCTTAGTTGTTTGTCAGTACCACTGTTATTAATATTTTTGCCATGCAAACAGATAATATTTTTGCATTATTTGCACACAGTTAATACTGCCTTGCTGTTTCTGAAAGCACAGTGACAGTTTTGCAAGTTGGAGTTTTAACAAAAGTAACAGTCACAGTTCAGTGTCTTGTTGCAAACGGCCATAGCTGGACAGTTTCCACCGAGAAATACAGTAGTGGACTAAATAACTTGGACATTATTATTCCATACTATTAATTATTGTAACAATTTCTTAATATATAGGACCCAGTAAGGAGTAGGGTCACCTTTTGCCTTTGGAAGAACTTCAGTCCTCATATGTTCAGGCATAAGAGTGTCCATATTTGCACTTGGCACCAGGACACCCTAGGCCGTAGTTCGATGATCGACTTTGTAGTCATGTCGTCAGACTTGCGGCCGCATGTCTTGGACACTCGGGTGAAAAGAGGGGCGGTGGGTTGGCTCCACTGGTGGGGGAGGAAGCCGGCCAGGCCTGGCAGGCCCAAGCGTATAGTGCGGGTCTGCTGGGAACGTCTGGTGGAATCCCCTGTCAGAAGGAGTTTCAACTCCTACCTCCGGCAGAACTTCTCCCATGTCCCGAGGGAGGTGCGGGACATTGAGTCCGAATGGGCCATGTTCCGCGCTTCCATTGTGGAGGCGGCTGACCGGAGCTGTGGCTGTAAGCTGGTTGGTGTCGCGGCGGCAATCCCCGAACCCGCTGGTGGACACCGGTGGTAAGGGATGCTGTCAAGCTGAAGAAGGAGTCCTATCAGGCCTTTTCAGCTTGTGGTACTCCAGAGGCAGCTGACAGCTACCGGCAGGCCAAGCAGGATGTGGCTTCGGCAGTCGCTGAGACAAAAACTCGGGTGTGGGAGGAATTTGACAAGGTCATGGAAAATTACTTCCGGACGGCTTTGAGGCAATTCTGGTCCACCATCTGGCGGCTCCGGGCGGGAAAGCGGTGCAACATCAACACTGTTTATGGTGGGAATGGGGTGCTGCTGACCTCAACTCGTGACATTTTGGGTCGGTGGAGGGAGTACTTCGAAGACCTCCTCAATCCCACCGACATGCCTTCCAATGTGGAAGCAGAGTATGGGGACTTGGGTGTGGACTCCCCTATCTCTGGAGCGGAGGTCGCTGAGGTGGTTAAAAAGCTCCTCAGTGGCCGGGCCCCGGGGGTGAATGAGATCCGCCCGGAGTTCCTTAAGGCTCTGGATGCTGTGGGGCTGTCCTGGTTGACACGCATCTGCAGCATCGCGTGGACATTGGGGGCAGTGCCTCTGGACTGGCAGACTGGGGTGGTGGTCCCCATCTTTAAGAAGAGGGATCGGATGGTGTGCTCCAACTATAGGGGGATCACACTCCTCAGCCTCTCTGGTAAGGTCTATTCGGGGGTTCTGGAGAGGAGGGTCCGCCGGATTGTCGAACCTTGGATTAAGGAGGAGCAGTGTGGTTTTTGCCCTGGCTGTGGAACAGTGGACCAGCTCTATACTCTCCACAGAGTTTTGGAGGGTTCATGGGAGTTTGCCCAACCAGTCTACATGTGTTTTGTGGACTTGGAGAAGGCATTCGACCATGTCCCTCGGGGAGTCCTGTGGGGGTGCTCCGGGAGTATGGGGTGCCGGGCTTCCTTTTAAGGGCTGTTCGGTCCCTGTATGACCGGTGCCAGAGCCTGGTCTGCATGGGCGGCAATAAGTCGGACTCGTTTCCAGTGAGGGTTGGACTCCGTCAGGGCTGCCCTTTGTCACCAATTCTGTTCATAGTTTTTATGGACAGAATTTCTAGGTGCAGCCAGGGCATTGAGGGTGTCCGGATTGATGACCTCAGGATTCGGTCTCTGCTTTTTGCAGATGATGTGGTTCTGTTGGTCTCATCGGACCGTGACCTTCGGCTCTCACTTGGACAGTTCACAACCAAGTGTGAAGCGGCTGGGATGAGAATCAGCACCTCCAAATTCAAGACCATGGTCCTTAGCCGGAAAAGGGTAGAATGCTCTCTCTGGGTCGGGGATGGGGTCCTCCCCCAAGTGGGGGAGTTTAAGTATCTCGGGATCTTATTCACTAGTGAGGGGACGATGGAGCGGGAGATCGACAGGCGGATCGGTGCAGTGTCCGCAGTGATGCGGGCACTGCAACGGTCTGTCATGGTGAAGAAAGAGCTGAACCAAAAGGCAAAGCTCTCAATTTAATAGTCGATCTACGTTCCTACCCTCACCTATGGTCATGAGCTGTGGGTAGTGACCGAAAGAACGAGATTGTGAGTGCAAGCGTCCGAAATGAGTTTCCTCTGCAGGGTGGCTGGGCTGTCCCTTAGAGATAGGGTGAGGAGCTCGGTCATTCGGGAGGGACTCAGAGTAGAGCCGCTGCTCCTCCACTTTGAGAGGAGCCAGATGAGGTGGCTTGGGCCTCCCTGGTGAGGTATTCCGGGCATGTCCCACTGGGAGGAGGCCCCGGGGAAGACCCAGGACACGCTAGAGGGACTATGTCTCTCAGCTGGCCTGGAAACGCCTCGGGATTCCCCCAGAGGAGCTGGATGAAGTGGCCGGGGAGAGGGAAGTCTGGGTTTCCCTGCTGAGACTCCTGCCCCCGCGACCAAACCTCGGATTAAGTGGGAGATAATGGATGGATGGATGGATGGATACTCTTTGGTATAGAAAAAAGTTACTGATGCACCTGATATTCAAGCACTGAGTACTTAGCGGCTCTGTTAGGGCGTTTTTCCACCGCACCAGGCACCGTACTTTCGGTACTTCCATAAAGTACCGAAAGTTTGGTACTTCTTTCATGTCGGTTTTCCACTGGTGTAAAAAATGGTACCGGCGCCAAATGACATCATCAGTGACCGCCCCTGACTGACAGCCCAAAATTAAAACTAACAGTTGAGGCTGGAAAATGCGGTTTATTGTTATGTCAGCTTCTATCACAGTATAAGATTCAGTAAAATCTAAATCATGCTGCCAACATTTACGTTTACGTAGGTACACTTACTTTGGCTAAGCCGATCAAAGCAGTAAGAATTAGCTTACTGCTAATTCAGTCTTTTGAAAGCAAACAAATTATTTAATTATGTTTTTTGATTTTCAAGCGGCATTGTTCGGTGTTTCGCGTGTGAACCATTTCTTCCAAGCGGCTTGGTATTACGGTGTTCCGGGCAATTCAGTTTCCCTATGTTTCTCCTGTCTATCAGGAAATAATGTATCCCCTAATATTAAAGCAAAGAGGTATGTGAAATGCCTGAAAATCACTCAGGTACATTATTACATGTGAATACAGTAGGGTGACCACATAATCCATGTCATCCCGGACACTTTGAGCTAGGACAGGATTTGCAACCTACCATTTCAATTAAAAGGACCTGGATTTCACTTAAGTACCGAGTTCTTGCTGTGTGCTGATTGGTCAGTCTCCTATAATCATGCACGTGTCACTAATGTTAATGTGAACAGCTGGATGAGTCTTTCAGTCAAAGAAACAAACCTGTCAAAGCACGAGAAGAACTGAACTATTTAACCAAGCACAGGAGCCTTTCGGTTTTAAGGTAGTTTGTAAAACCTGAAGTAGCTCAAGGTGTCCGGGATGACATGGATTATCTGGTCACCCTAGAATACAGTAGATCGACACACATAATATAGTCTTATAAGCAATACTATACAGTTTTCATAAAGAAATATCTCTATCCAGCGAATTAAGTAATTTCATTTATTATCTGTAAAAACAAAAAACATAGAAAAGGCATGTGATGTTTTAAAATTAATATATGGCTAGTTTACCTCAAGAGCTTCGTAAAAAGACATGAAAACAACAGCGAAACCGTGTACAAATCAGCGCGCGACATTTCGAATCGTGCCATCCAAATCCCACTGGATCTGTTCATCCGAACATATGGCGATTAAAGCCTATGTTTCCTCGTTTGTCCATCCTTCCATTTTACTTTTTTATATTTTTGTTTCTACTGCTTTTTATTTTGTTTCTCGCTGTGATCGCTCTGTTCGCTGTGTGTTTCAAAAGATGCCGGTTGTATTTTGTGTTTCAGCGGCAGGCTATTTGCATAACCAATCGACAGCAAATACGTTTGTAAGTCCCATCCCAAAGTACCGAAGTACCAAAGAAGTACCAACTGGTTTGGCACTTTCGGTACTCGAGATTTCGGTACTGGTACTCGGCCGGAAGTCAATGGAAAAGCGAAAGTACCGTACTTTGTGCGGTGGAAAAGCGCCCTTAGATGCTTCATGTTGCTCACATGTCAAATGACTGATTGTCAGATCTCTTTTGTAGTTTAAATATATTGCTAATTGGCATTCAACCAAATATTTAGTTATGTTTGTAATTGTGATTTAGGTAGTTCAAAGTTAAATTACCTGTTGTCTTTATTGTTTTGGATAACCTTTGAGCCTCTTATGATTGACATTAGCATTCTGGGGTTGCTTCTATGTTGGAAAACCACAAAGTGCATCAACCCCCCATCCCCCTACCCTGCAGGCAGGACTGGAATTAAGGGCCAGCACTGCATTATGGGAAAAATACATACCCTTTTTGCTTAGTATTTCAATGCTCTGATACTTAGCGTCTACTGATATTAACTTGAGGTTCAGTTTTTTCTGTCATTGTCTTCTGCATATAAACTTAAATAAAACCAAATTAAAACCAAAGCATTCATTTTAGTTTTTTTCTTTGTTTGGCATCACAAACATACAAGCATCTTGCATACAGTAGAAGTTTATGAGGTATCTGATGTAGATCTAAACAGGAGGAATCTTAAATTAAACTCATGCTTATTGGATCTAAAGGGAACTGCTTTCTTTCAAACAGTTATGGGAAATACTGGAACAGAGCATACACTTCAATTAGTAATTATTAAAAGACAATAGACTTAAGTTACAAATAAAGTGAAGCAGCTGTAATAAAGACACATGCAGGATGGTGTGGACTCATCTTTTCATTTTTATTCTCATGTTGCTACCCTTTCCTACTGCCCCATCATCTTAGATCGCCCTGCTTCATCCTCATTTGTCTACATTATACCTTTGAGTCTGTCAGTCATTCTAGAGACCTAACAGAGACACAGCAGAGTTGGAAACCGTGGTGCCACTAGCTTACAGGTACATCCTCTGCTCGTACAGAGAGTTTACATTTCACTCAACTTTACATAAATTTGTCAGGAGAGGTCAGGTGTTCACTCTGAACAAGTGCTCTTCTCTATCACACTACAGATGGGCCGTAACAAAACAAGAATGTGTGGCTGGTGTAGAGAGAGGCCTGACATGTTGGACCAAAGGCTAATACCAAACAAAGGCAGTCACACCTCTATACCCAGGGATGCTGGCTCATTGTCATAGACCTACTGCAAGCCACTCCCACCTCTCCAGCAGTAAACCCTGCATTACGGCTGGACTTGGCTGCACGTGCCACATTTAACGGGACTATTAGCAACCATTAGCTTGTTAATATCCTTGGCTGGTTGTCAATAAGTGACCTATGCTTTTCCCTTCAGCCCACGTTCAAATAATGAACTGAGATGCCCTGGTGGGTTTCCCCTCATTAAAGGCTGTGAGCTAACCGAGCTGAAGAATTACTAAAGTAAATGTGACGCCATTTAAGCTAAAAGTGACACTCTACAACCTAAAAGTTCCATGTTTTTCACCATTGATGTGACTGACACCTAAGCAGCTATGTGATCTGTAGGTTTGTCTTCTACCACCATATTCACACACAGACAGGGGCCTTGTGGTAACCAATTACGTGAGAAAGGCTGTTCCCCACCACAACCTCAAATATACCATTTGCTGATATTGAAGTGTGAACATGCCTGTAGATATCACTGCTGCATACATGGCCCGTAGGGAAGGTTCTCAGGCAAGTTGGTGGTGACAGGGCTATGTTGCTAAACAAGCGAAGGGCCAAATGAATAATACACAGAGAGGGGATGATGCCATGACCTCTGTGAAATGTTTTAAGTGGTGGCCGTGTCCTCAGGAAGCAGTGACATCACCAGCGAGCCACTTTCCAGACGCTGTGGGTCCAGTTATAAGGCTGGCGCTAGCTGGCCCCAAGTACCGGCTTCTGTGGGAGCGAGAGATAAATGTCGTTTTTTGGCATAGATAATACCTCCCCGGGGGGGGTCATTACTGGAGCCAAAATTGAGTCTTATCATTGCTGTCTAGTGAATCAACCAGGCCCTATTTCACAGTGACTTCACTGACATCATACTCATGCATCATACTGTACTTCTTTAGCACAGGGATTTGTTAGCGCTAGTAATTCACCTTACTTTGATTTAAACAACAATCACACAGATCCCTTTAAGACTATTTTAGGACTTTTAGGTGTCAAAACAGTAGACATCCTTGTTAAGAAAAATGTGATTCCTCAAAAAACAAAAACAACTCAGACTGATTTTTATAATGATTAAACGTTTTAAAGAATGGTGTCTGTCTGATAGCAAATTAGCTTTCTTGATGTTTTTATAGCGATCATATATTCCACTAATCTAGTTTAACAGTATGTTTAGTCAGACTATAAAGACTATTTACTCTGTTTCCATTTTGACTAGTCTTTATCTTAGATCACATGATCAGAGGGCTTCACATTGTAGTTTGGGTAGCTTGATTCACTCCTGTTGATATTTCAACACCTCGCCAGTGCCCAGGTCACAGATGCGCCTTGCTCACCCTTGCTCACCCAGTTATCATCTTTCCTCCAACTCACAGGGGAGCTAGCCTCCCTGCGGCCAGTCGGCAATGATTGACAAGTATGGGTTATGAAAGGGTTGTCCTGGAGTTAGCTTTTGGGGGAGGGGGGGACAGCCGTTCTATCCTTCAGTTTGAGATTTGATTTAACTTGAACAAAATATATTAATACATAAGGAATCAGCCATTCTATCCTTCAGTTTGAGATTTGATTCAACTTGAAAAAATATATAATACATAAGACTGCATGCCATTTTGGATAAATCAGCTAAATAATAATTTTGTGCTGAAGACTTACCCGGTAACAAATAAACATATGGCTGTAAAAGTAAATCTAAGTTTTTGCAAAATATACACATCCTCACAACATGCTTTTAAATGCTAGGCTGCTGGTCTGGATAACATTCAGATTCTTTGTGAAAGTTCACTTTACCTCTTTTGCTGATACTCTTACAGCCCAAAAACATAATCCCTCAAGCCCTGACATAGCTAAAACCTGCCCAGCTAACACAGTCCTGTTAAAAAGCATACAATGAGACATAACTTTTACTCTCACCCCTGAGCAGAAAGGCAAGATGTTCATTGATGAATCACTCCACAATTATATCCATTTCTAGTTAAATTCTAAACTATACACATTTATTCGAAGCAGCTCTTCAGCCCTTCAGACACCCAGTGCCATCCTGAAAATTTTAGCAAATCAAATATAGATTATTTAAAGCAGAAGACATTGGTGTTACTGTTTATAACACATCCTTGGCCTTTTCATGGAAACCAAACTTCCATCAATTCAATTCAATTCAATTTTATTTATATAGCGCATTATCACAACATTACATTGTCTCAATGCGCTTTACATTTCTGCCTCGTAAGGACCCCCCATTGAGTAAGCCAAAGGCAACGGTGGCAAGGAAAAACTTCCTAAGAGGAAGAAACCTTGGGAGGAACCAGACCCAAAGGGGGGAGCCCATCCTCCAGGGGCCGGCAGATGAGTCAAACAAACAAGATGAAATGACTAAGCTAATACAGGGGTTGAAATATATGTTTCAATGCAGTGGCCGACCGGTGCAGGCACGTGGTTGGAGGGTAGTTGCCGGTGGTGGAGGTAATTGTCTTGTAGGCAGCAGAGGCATAAATTCTTCAACGACATTGTGCTCCAGGGAGCACACCCCAGAAGGGGTGAGGGAGGGAGTAAGAAAAAAATTGTGTATTAGTCAAAGTTGAGGAAACCTAGAGGCAGTGCAAGCAAAATGATCGAGTGCAATATTCGTCTAGGCTCCGGCAGATCTGGGTATAGCAGCATGAGAAAGAGGGAGAGACAGGCGGGAACACAGGCATGGGGACTCCCTGAACATCAGCACTCTAGTGTAGAGCTAGAGTGACAGCACTGACGCCTCAGTCACTGGTCTATTCACTGTTTAAGTTTAGTGAATTATCTGTTTTTTTTTAAATAATTTACACTTTATTAATCCCTGTGGGGAAATTCTTTTTTATGCCTCCCTCAACTTGCCCTATGTAGGTCAAGCGGCGCCCAGGGGTCTGACAGGCACACGGCTTAGCCCACTGAGCCACATGCTGCCCCAAATGTCAGTCTTGTTTGATGAATTTATTATTTACACATCTTGTCTAAAGCATGTTTGATGCTATGTTAGAATGCTGATTGTAATACAGTGGTACCTCGGTTCTCGAACTTAATCCGTTCTGGACTCCGGATCGAATCCTAAAAAGTTCGAGTTCTGATCGAATTTTTCCCATAAGAAATAATGGAAAACCAATTAATTGGTTCCCGGCCTCCCAAAATTACACCTAAATATGTTTTTTTTAGCATTTAAACACAAAATGAACAGGATAAAAGAAGAAGAGCATTTTTTTCTTAATGGCTTCCAAAACGATAAAGATCTTATCCCAACATTACCCCTATCCTGCCCCGATCGTCCGCTCCTTCCGTGTGCCACGCCCCCTCGTTAACCTCGTGTGGGACCCCCATGTGATCAGCTGTTTCTGGTTGTTGTCATTAGTCCTCTGTATTAAGTCCGCGTTTCAGTTTGTTTCCCCAGTCCGGTCATTGGGTGCATTCGACTTGCTTAAAGCGCTGGCTTGAAGCAACGCATTCTGATCCTGACGCAATGCATTACGGTTAGATGCATTGCGACCTCTCACCCACAAACTGGAACCGCCTCCGTGACGATACACCTTTGCCCTTATTGGCTGAAGAGTTTAGTTACACGCATGACGTTTGTATCCCAGGCAGTTCAGATGCGTAATCTGTCATTTCTCCCGAATATCACGTAAATCAGTGAGAACTGGTTTTCAGTTAATTTACCTGGTAAAATAAAGTTTAAATAAATGACATAAATGCTGTAATAGTACACGTAAGTTAGTGGTTTATTTATTGTTAGTTACTGTAATGTCGCGCTGCTTTATTTGGTTAATCGTCCAGTCTGTGAAGAAGGCATTCAAGTAAGAATTGCATTGTAGTATGACTCATTTCCTGGCGCATACAATTTATTATATTAGGTCGGCGTTCACGGTTCGACTTATGATGTTCAGATCAAGTTCTAGGTCAAACTGGTTTGTTCGACTTTCAAGAAATTCGAGTTCTAATGAGTTAGAGAACCGAGGTACCACTGTATATATGTAAGAATTTGTCAGCGTGACTTGCTGGTCAACATATTTGACCATTTTAGGGCACATTACATAGTGGTTTAGAAAGGACTGCGACAAATGCTTACAAAATAAGAATCACAAAACAAATCGGAGCACTTTTATTATTTTTCATACGTTGTTCATACACAATTTTTGAATGTGAAGTAGGAACTTTAGGATACTTTTAAGTGTCACTTAAACGTATAACTAAAAAGCCCTGTGTTTAAAATAAAACTGAAATACACTGCAGTAGTTTATTTGGGACTGTAACTAATCAAATGTCAGACTGAGTTCCTGTGAACTAGAGAGTGTTGTTCATGCGCGGCTATCATTCAGCCTAGTTCTACAAAAAAAAAAGATCACGTTGCAGAATTTTAAAAAAGTGAATTGTGCAACCTGAAAGGGGATTTCATCATGCAGGCGGGCGTCTGAAAGTGGGCCGCGGCGTAAATCTTATCTCTTCCATTTAGCACCCCCTTTCTCCGCAAATCATGAAATACTGGTCAAATGTTTTGATTACACTAATTTTCTTTCAACTTGGAAAGAAACACCTGTGTTTTTTTCTGCTAACATCAGCAATGGAAGAAAAAGGGAAAAAAAACTTAGAGTATGTAAATTAGAGCTAACTAGGTCTGCGGAGAAGCCGGATTACTGCGAAGACAATCGGTTCTGTGAACCGAGAGGGCGGTCTACATGGGGCGGGCGATCTGATCTATTATGATCATATTGGACGAAACACATGTCAATCACGCTGTTTTTCTTTGAAGACTTGCTCGCTTCTTTGCGCTGTAAATGGGGGCGAGCAATCGAAAACTTTTTCACGCCATTATTGGGAAAGCGATTTTTATAACAGTCTAAACACGCAATTATAAAAAAAAATCGCACGCCCTCTAAATCTAAAATCGAATTGATGTGTATGTTTCCCCCGAAATATTCAAAAAAGGAAATGTGGTTTTCAGGACGTGGTGCGATTGGCCGCGAAAATCTTTAACGTCTAAAATGTTAAAATGGTAACACTTAAAATCCTTAACGATGTAAATGATTGTATATTTAACAAAACTGATTGATTACAAGCAGTGCCCCAGACCAGCAATTTTCAGCAACCCATTCGAAGAGTTAACTGTTAATAGGTAGCCGCTATAGTGACATCTCGATTTATAGGCTAGTAAATGTTGCAAATAAAAAGGCATTTAGAGGATCTTACTATCAAGTTACTATGATGAGATACTTTTATCTTCTTTGATTTCGTTAACTGAGAGCTTTGGTATCAGACTCTACGACAGTGTTTACTTAGTTATGTGATCTAAACGCCGTTTCCGTATTTTTCTGTTGCTGAATGACTCGCTAGTTACGTCCGCGACACTTCGTTTAGGTGATAATTTCGCGTGCTTATTTACAGTATAGCTGTACGCGAGGATGCGTCCGTGAGTTAAACTGAAGGAGAATGTTATAAATCGCATATACAATGGTTTGAGCGTCATGTATCTACACCTGCGACGGTATTGAAATCGGTTCCTATTATTCAAATCTGCATGTTCATTATTCTTTAAGCCTCGGAGGTCTTCGCATCTGTTTGTTTCCCTCCTTTGAACGCTTCTGCAACGTAATCATGTAAAACCACTGGATTACAACTCCGGACTAGTATATATATTAAATGAAACATTTACTTGGCTGATCAGCGGCTGACGTTCACCTCCTGTGTGCCGTAGGACACAAAATAGAAAATGCTTCACATTTACTGGATTTCACGGTCTATCGATCGCTGAGGTCAACCGTGCATTGCTGTATATAATTGTAGTAGAAAAATGGTTATAGGTGAGAATCGTTTTAAGGAATGGGTGGAGAGAGTTCATCTACTGGTTGTTGATCACGATACGGTAACAGTTTACACAGTACGGAATGTGCCGCCTGAAATAACATTACAGGTTTTCCTTATGATGCAGTGCCGGTCCTCTTTTAACGTCGCAGGATTATGTGTGGGTAGATTACAAAGTTATTTTTGATGTCATCGGCCATTCAACAACCACTAAACCAATTAAACTGTGAAATGCATTTTTTCATGCATGAATGTGCCAAAGGTAGATTTTAACTGCAAGACTGCACCGACAGTTAACCCAATTAAAATTGTTATTCCTTGAGCAAGTTATTCCACACAATCAATACAGCTAAATGTGAACAGATTAATCACTTTAATAATCTCAATAGACACGTAGTATCAGATTATTTAATTCCGTTTCTCTTTTGATTGCATTTGAAATACATTACAACACGCACGTCCAATATGACTAGGCTCAGTCTGCAAACTGATACAGCTTGTTAAACTCCACTTTGGATACCCATGAACAAAACCAAATCCCCTCCCCAAATTTAAGAAATATTTGACATAAATAAGTTAGTAACATTTTCAGTGTCTTTACAAAGTTATATACACAGGTACATTTCAAGGTTTCACAAAAATTACACAGGCAGTTAAAATATCTTTTGGCCCCACCCCCAATTTTGTGGCATGTTTTTGCATTCATTACAGTGTCATTGATGTCAACAGAAACGTGCCTTACAAATGGACACTTCAGAACTGTCAGATTTTTAACAATATATTGGGCAGGTTCAGCTCAGAAGGGGTAGAGGTCTGAGGGAGTATTCTTAAATTATTATTATAATAAACAAAATCTACATAATCAGTAGGTCATTTTGCAAAAACCTCAGACATTCCAATAAATTTACAAAAATACACATAAATAAACTATGACACTTCCACAGGTTAGCCAGTGGCTGTAGTTCAGGTAATACTGACAATACTGTAGATTTTTCACCCTGTGTTTCAACCAATTCACTTTTGAATACTCCAGTCAACATTTTCCTTGGGAACCATTTAACAAATATGAACATTATTACAAAAAAAAAAAGTATAAAATGTCCTGCTTTTAAAAAATAGACCCTGAATGTACAACACCTTGCATGTATAGCGAATCTTTAAAACCTGATTTTTATGTAAATGTATATAATGGAAAAAAATCAACCAAAAAAAGAATACATCTTAGAACACAACAGCATTTTGGAAGCATTATATATAAGTTCTGCAGTTCTTCAAATGAAATCCACAGTTTTACATAAGTGAAACTGGGGGGAAAAGTTATGTGCTACATCTGTAAAAATAATATTTACACAGGTAGTAAAAAAAATGGGCAAAAAGGGAGACTAATTGCACAATGCTACATCATCTGCTTTAGAGGAAATTAAATTTTACTGAGTGCCTCCACTTTAGTGTTTGTATTCAGTGCTTGTCCAGCGTCCCCATTCTCAGGAGAGTCGATATGTACTTAGATTTTTTTTATTTTTTTTTTTAAACTTCAGTTCCTCTTTATTTCACCAAACCACAACGTCTTCAGTCCTGTAGGGTGAGTCAAAACAGGGTTAAGCATCATAAGTGCTACAGTGATAAACTAACAGAATAACACAAGAATATGTAAAAAAACAACAGGGATCCAGCAAATGCTAATACTGCTTAGACCCCTAATAAGTTGGCTTCTGGATAAGCTACACTGCAAATGACATTGTGGTAGGTGTTTTACAGATTGATTTTTCATCACATTACAGGTCTAATACTAATAAGTGCACTAGGGCAAAACATGTGATTTTTGAAAAGCCACGAGCAGGTCTGATTCTTACATGGCCAATACTGCACATTTCATATAATCACAGCAGAATATTTTGCAATTTCAGTGCTCACACAGACACACATAAAAACACGTACATACTACGTGCTGTGAAATCGGCAGCTGCTGACGTCTTTATGCTGCACCCCCTCCCCCCTTCAGTGGAAGCGTGCTTACTACTCCTTCACTGAAACTCCATGTGGCCATAGTGGTAGTAGTAAGTCTTGCCTGTTTGCATTTAACTCCTTGTGAACAAATGTGTGTGTAGCAATGCAATTTATCAGCACCTGTCTCAAAGCCAACCCATTAGAACGCCATGTGGAAAATTAGGCCAACATGTACACGTGCTAAATTAATTTGATCTAAACATTAAGGCCAAACACACATCTGTACAGGCCAGTTGCAATTTAACAATGAACACTATGCTTTTCACTATCAGAAAAAAGCTTTACTAGAAACAGTAACGTCACCCCTCAACCAGAAAAAAAAGCTTTTGCAGAAGGACACTTCATGGTTTAAACTGACAGTATACTCACTGCAAGGTAAGACAAAATCTGGTAAAGCACAGGGCCAGAAAGATGAGCAATATCAACATTGTCCTTATTATCACAGTTTTATACATTAGGGCAAATTCATCCGTTCTGTCCCCTGTTACAGGGAACAGTGTATGTATATTCGGAGGGAAAACCCAGTAATCATGAGCGATGTGGAATAAGATTTGGACGGACACACTAAGATACGTCCCAAAAAAACCTCAGGCACGGGAAATTATGCAAGCTTACCTGTAGAAACCTCACGTTTTGGACTTCCTCGGTGTCACTTCCAGCGGCACCGCCGAACACTGGCTGCTCTCGCCCAAAAGCCTGCGTGATTTTTTACTCTGTGAAGGGGACTCTGTAGGGGAAACGCATATAGACATCTACTCATCTCCGCACATCCTGAAGCCCTCCAATACTTGGCGTTTGTTTGACACTACCGACAAACGAGCCCTGCACACGACTCCGTCAAGTTAATACAGAAAAGCACAGTTCGGCGCTTTGCACATTGCGTTCTGCAAGCAAATTACCAACTCGACAGAGGAACGTATCAGAAACGTACACACAAAATATTCATGCAGAGATTCAGACATATACTTACACTGGAACGCATACACGCATACATATACCTACCAAACACTGTCAAGAGAGAAAGTGCATAAATACATTGATATTGTACCTTTGCTTCCAGGTCTTTTCCTTGTGATGGATTTCTCCCGCGGGTTTCTATAATCCATCTGCTCGTCAGGCTTTTCAGCTGCCTCCGCTGACCCTTTCGCGTCGCCCTCCTGACAGTGGCTCTGGCCTCGTAGATCCGCGTCGGCGGCGCTCGCTGAGGGGAGTGCGACTCCAGCGCCGGGATGCCCCCGGCTGTAAAACTCTGGCAGGTCGCAGCTGTTCACCGCCGTCCAGTCGTAGGCGCCGCCGGCCAGCGGCCGGTCCCTGGCAAAGTCGTAATTCCACTTTCGAGCTGCCGTTTCCTCCTGGAGCCGCTGGAGCTCCTGCTGATCCTTCTTCAACTCGCCGTGATCGATTGGACCGAAGAGGCACCGGCAAGCCCGGGACTTCGAATGATCGGACAGCCGGACGTCCATCCTCTCCAGCGTGGGGCTACTCGAGAGACGGACATCTGACATGGCGAGAAGGACGAAGCGAAACAAAACAAACAACTAGGAGGGGGAAAAAACACACGAATTTCCTCCGCGCTCCGGCGTAATCAAAACAGAATATATATATAGCTGTGATGCAGTGCGTTAGCGCCCACGCATGTGTACCATGCGTAAAAAGGAGCCGCCGAACAGAGCCAGAGAGAGCAGAAGTAAATCTGCACGGATCATCAAAACAAAGTGCAATCGCTAGAAAAAAAGAAAAAGCCACTCCTGTCAATTCTATCTTCGGATGGGAGCAAAGCAAAAAGACGAGCCTTCGCAGTGCCCAATATGGCGATTGAACTTAGCTGCAAAGAAAGTGTATTTAAACAGACAGCAGCCTGTGATTGGTCCGCGCCGACGGTGGAGGCAAAGCTCACTTCTGTTAAGGTGTCCCTCTCAATTTTCCCTCTCTCTAGCCGCAGATCTGCGTTGATAGAAAACTATATAAACAGGTCAACTGGTATATCACGTAGTCTTAATTACACTGACTCGGAAATGCACAGTCAGTTTTGCAATTCAGAACATGCACGCAGTGTATTTGCTGCGTATTATTGTACCGTTCAACAATATAGTTATAGAGACCCGCCCACATTGTTTGCCGCAATGGGCCATGCCACCTTAAATGCTTTTTTAAAAATAAGGGCTGCGTGTGCAGCGACCTTGCAATGTTTTGCTGGACTAAGTCACTCCCCTATTACAGTAATTAGAAGGGTTTTTTTTTTTTGAAGAAAACAAACGCAGAGAAAACTGCTGTTTCCATCTCTGTACAAATTATGAAATGGGTAAAAGACAGCTATTTACGGGGAAAAGGTCACATAGATTTTGTGTAATCTTTCCTAAAAAAACAAAGATAAAGATGCTATAAAACTGTTACATTAATCTTATTTTTATATAAAAAAAACTACGTGTTGTAGTTATGACAGTCAGGTTGTACAATCTGTAGAAAAAAAAGATATTTGAGAAAACAGGTGAACGGTAAACGGTGAGAAAACACCAGAATGGCGCGTATATTACGCAATACAGCTACTAAGCGTAAAGAAATGGTCACGTTATTTGCGGTCAAATGTGTGTATTATTCAGATAACGATCATCAAAACATTCAGGGAACAGAGTAAGTGTGAAGCTGTACTTCCGGTGATGCGTTTAGTTGTTTTCGAATGCAAAGGAATGGAAACACTGAATTATATTTAACTCTCTCTCTCTCTCTCTCTCTCTCTCTCTATATATATATATATATATATATATATATACACATA
Organism: Paramormyrops kingsleyae; assembly: GCF_048594095.1. Lineage (NCBI taxonomy): Eukaryota > Metazoa > Chordata > Actinopteri > Osteoglossiformes > Mormyridae > Paramormyrops > Paramormyrops kingsleyae. The sequence continues at coordinate 39,977,848 of NC_132799.1, forward strand.
CACACACACACACACACACACACACACACACACCTTCAAAGTCTACATAAACCAGTACAACATAACCTACAGCAGGCTTGTTTAAAGTTCCTTTTCAGTATATTGCATTGTAAATTGTATATGTGAACATATTATGCCAATATAACTGCATTCTACGGTAGTAGTACTAATTGGAGAAGATAACAGTCGCCTTGCTCGTCTTGTGCAGCAAACACCTGAGGTCATCGCTGGCTCCTGCTTATCGCTCTCAGACTTTGGCAAAGTAAATACAGTAGGGCCAATCTGTTGCGATTATAATGTACAAGAAATCTACAGCTAAGACATTTTTGCTCTTGTTCTGTTTTACTGGAGTTATTTCAGCTAGAAGCTGAAATGTGGTGGAATATATCAGATGATGTCTGCCAGTATAACCTGTACACTTGTACTAACGGGAGAAACAGTGGTTTGGGAAAACTCACTGTTCTGTCTGTCATTTGGAAACCTTTGGAATTAGACAGCTCGTATTATTATCTACTGGTTCACTTAATATAGATAGCTGTGTAACTCCCAGTAAGTATAGTTGGGTAAAAGCGGTGCACTAAAATTACATATTTTACACAAATCAGCTCTCTTAGTTATTAGCAAAATCTCAAAATGTGAATAAATAATTATTCTATTTTCCTATGAAATGCAACGGACTCCGGAAAAATAACGATTAAAATGTCATCAGACCTCCATTTTCAGTGTAGTAGTAATTATAGCACGGATGTACATGTTTTAATTAGGAAGCTTGTCGCATACATTTTTTGAAATGTAAAATAAATCTTACAAAACAGTAACTTAGTTTCAGTCGGCACATTCTTTGCTCTAGAATCGGACATTTCAAAAGCTAACCGCAACTGTTGCATTTCTGCGCACTGTAGAGCAAAGTTAGAAATTGCGTTTTGGATATTAGAGCACTGTTGACCTCTAGTGGGAGTATTTAAAATTACACACAGATTTGGAAAAACACCCCAAATGACGGTGTTGTTGCCAAACATCGCAAGGATTTTAATATGGCTTCAGTGGCCTGTACTACGAAGCGGGCTTACTGGCTTATCGAGGTAATTTGTCGGATTTAAGGTACCACAGTTCAAATGGACACCATATTCGTTCACTTACATTTTGCCCAGACTACCTTAAATCCAACAAGTTACTGAGAAATCCTGCTTCATGGAACACTCCCCAGGAGTGACCACGGCCAAAACAACCAGTAAAACCCCAACTACCGAGTGCGACCCATAAATATTCTCACCTACGTCTAAACGGATCAGAAAAACCCACAGCCAGGTTTCTAAGCATTTTTACTGGCCGAACATTAAGGCTGTTGCGAATCGTCATAGTTGTCAGCTGAATGTAAAGTCTAACCAACTTATTCTGCCTGCTCCCCTGTGCCCTGTTCCTACGATCGGAGAACCGTATGAACACATTGGGATAGATTGTGTGGGTCCTTTAGCCAAAACTCGTAAATAGGAATAGTTATCTTTTCACTATGATGTATGCTGCCACTCATTACCCCGAAGCCACTCCTATGTGTAGATTAAAAAGAAAAGCCGTGGTCAAAGCTCTGAATAACTTGGTACAAAAACCCTCACAGAAAAACCTCAGGTCGTAACATTTAATATATATATTCTCATTTTCCTAGCACAATCGTAACATCAGCACTCGAGTTTGTTGTTTTTTCCTATCCTATAAGTTTGTGTACACAAGTCCTCTGCATCAGACGTATAGTTTTTCCATGCATGCATTAATTGCGCTGGGTCAAACATGTTGGTACGATTAATAAGAATAAATCTAACTGAATAGTCTGATTCACTGCCAGCTGCAGATCAGTGATACTAACTGGGCAAGAAAGGTGTGAAAATGGATGACTAGATATCTCAGTATGATCTGTAGGGAACCAAGCATTGTAGCAAAATCCAGCCAGCCTCCAAATTCAGTCTAATAATCTTGTCAATACTAATCAAAACCTGACAATTACAATATCAGGATCCTGCTAATACTTGTTTTTGCAAATCAGTGATCTAGATGAGAAACACTACAAATACTTCAACAGGATAATTCAATTGGTAAATAAGTAACTAATTAAATGACTCCTTTAAATATTTATGTATTTTCAGAGTTAAAGAAATTGTATCAATAGATAGCAGGAAGAGCAAACAAAGGATTAAAAATGTCACCCCAAAATATAATAAAATCAGGGTCACAATTCGATCAACAACTCAATCATGTAGCGTCATTTAAGCATTCTATTGTTACAAATATCTGCACACACCGAGGATTCCAGGGGTTTGTCATGTTTCTCTCAAGGAACCCCCCCAGCAGGAAAAGGAACACAGATGACCAGCAGGGGTCCTAATGTGAAGGTCACAGGCTCAACTCCCAGGAACAGCCAGGATGGCCATGATCTTAATCCCTTATGCAATATATTGAACCTCAAATGCCCGAATAAAATATCCAGCTATAACTGGATAAAAAAGTACTTAGTCTATAATTCCAGAGAAGATAAAGCACAACGTGACCCATTAAATAGTTACACATTAAATATATTTTACAAAAGGATAATGCTCATGTTCACAGCAAGAAAAAAATAGTGTCCAAATTATCTGTGACTCTTTATTATTCTGCATAATTTCAGGGTACTCTCACACTCTGGAGAATCATGTAGCATTGTGTAGAAAGTTTTAGAGGGCCTGGCACGTCAGAGGCCCAGCCACTTCAGGATATAATAGTTCCTCTTTCCCACCCGGAGAAGGGTTAGTCCATTGGTCAGGATGTGCTGTCCCCTGATCAGCACCTGCTCGGGGTTGTGAACGCAGTTATGGTTGATCCACACGGCTCCCTCTGACACCATGCTGTACCTGCCCAGAAACCATGACCCTTTGAAACTCAAAACTACACACATTCGTTTGTTGACTTAAGGGAAAGGGACATATTCATTTTGGCATGCAAGAATGGTTCTCCAACTCATTTGGAAATCGTGCATATTTTTCTCTGGTACCTTATTTTTCATGCACACTTCCTTCTGCCTTTTACAGTGTGCCATTTCAGTTTTATTTTGTATATGCATTAATGTGTTATGTGTGTAAGTAGTTGCCAGGCTGGCCGGAACTCACCCCCTGGCCCCATCAGGGATGGCCTTGGCCTGCCTGCACGCTTCCAGCACTGTGGTCCCAGGTTCAATAAGCATCTCTAGGAAAGGGGCCTCTTTGAAGAGCTCCTGTAGCTCTGCATCACTCATCTGCTCCAGGGCCTGCAGGCTGTTATGGTAGAGCACGTTGGTGCACCTGTGGAGGCAGAGAGTTGTGTGTCCACAGGCATGCACGTTTTGCATTGGTCCGTTAGCTGCCGGACGGTAATGTGAGTGGCTGGAGGGTGGATGCTTAGAGGGGCTGTACCTCTTGGCACTCTCCAGGCCTTCTTTGCCGTGGACTAACTTGGTGACCTCTGCAGCCAGGCGTCTTTGCGCGGGCCGCCTCCCTGGGTCCCGCTGTTGCTGCTCCATCACGTGGTCCACCTCAGCCAGAGGGAGAAAGGTGAAGAGCCTCAGGTACCTGCAGTAGAAGCATCATTGATAAACCAGCCCTGATCCAACATCCTGCTGGATGTTGGATCGGGGCTGGTTTATCAACCTAGATGAACCCTTAATAGCTTTACAATAGCAATTCTCCCAACAGTGAAGTCACCTCAACCATTACTTGTAAATCAGTTACCAAGTGCATTGCATCATAAACCCTGCAGGATCTGAGTTGGACAGCCCTGTTTCCTGCTCCCTGTGTACTTTCTGCCTTGTCGTAGGTCAGGGGTGAGAAACTTGTTCCATGAAGGGCCAATGTCGGTATGAGTTTTTAGGGATGACCTCTCAATAAACCAATAATCAAGTAGTGATTCTCAACTCCAGTTCTGGGGACCCATTGTTATTGGCTGATTGAGAGGTCATCCCAAAAAGCCACACTAGCTCTCCATGGAACAGGATACCCATCCCTATCATAGATGGCTAAAGGTAACATCCGGATGCTGTCATTACTACCAGGGGACATGTGGCAAAGTATTAGAAAAAGGTGCCCTTAATACTGTGCAGATTATGTTTAATTATTGTTCAGTAAAACAAACTACAAGCATGTTAAAACAAACATCTTTTCAAAATTAGGTGGATTTCCTATTACTGGAGTTGTTATACAAAATAGCTGAAAAGGGGGTAGCCAATAATAGTATCCATAGGTACACTGCTCAAAACAAGGAAAGGAACACTTTTTAATCAGAGTATCAGCATCAAGTCAATTAAACTTCTGGGATATTGATTTGGTCACTTAAGTAGTAGAGGGGGTTGTGAGTCAGTTTCAGCTGCTTTGGTGTTAATGAAATTAACAACAGGTACACTAGAGGGGCAACAATGAGACGACCCCAAAACAGGAATGGTTTAACAGGTGGAGGCCACTGACATTTTTCCCTCCTCATCTTTTCTGACTGTTTTTTTCACTAGTTTTGCAATTGGCTACGGTCTGGGTCACTACTGGTAGCATGAGGTGATACCTGGACCCTACAGAGGTTGCACAGGTAGTCCAACTCCAGGATGGCGCATCAATACGTGCCATTGTCAGAAGGTTTTCTGTGTCTCCCAGCCCAGTCTCAAAGGCATGGAGGAGTGTGTGAATGTCTCTAACCAAACAATCAGAATCAGACTTCATGAGGGTAGCCTGAGGGCCAGAAGTCCTCTAGTGGGCCCTGTGCTCACTGCCCGGCACCGTGGAGCTCGATTTCCATTTGCCACAGAATACCAAAACTGGCAGGTACGCCACTAGTGCCCTGTGCTTTTCACAGATGTGAGCATGTTCACCCTGAGCACATGTGACAGATGTGAAAGGCTCTGGAGAAGCCATGGAGACATGTATACAAGCATGTGGGGGCCATAAAAACCACTCAGTATGATTTTGAGTTACTGCAATGAAATTTAAGCAAAATGGACAAGCCTTCCGCATCATTTTTTCACTTTGATTTTCAGGAGGTCTTTGAATTCAACCCTCTTTAGGGTGATAAATTTCATTTCCATCAAACGACGTGGCATCCTTTCATTCCTAATACATTTTCCAGTCCACATCAGTATAGATATCCAGGATTATTTTGTTTAGGACATCTTTAAATAATACCTGTCCCTTAGAACAAAAAATGACTAAATAATATTGAGAAAATGTTTAGCTTAGTTACACCCAGGCAGCAATAGTTCAGTTTCACGCTTGTATTCAAAGCCTACCCCCCCAGCTTAAATAACCTGAACTGGGGTTCTACAGGACCCCAATCGACAGCCGCAGCACTAGCCTACAGCCTCATACTACAGGGATAGGAGCACCTACCTGCCCACACTGGCGTCAGGCTGCCGGAGAAAGTACTGGTACAGGTCAAAGGGTGATGTCCTGTCCCTGTTCAGCCACACGGCGTTGCCTGCCGTCTTACCCAGCTTGTCTCCAGCTGAACTGGTTACCAGAGGAACAGTGAGGCCATACACTTCTTGTCCGGTCACCCTGTATCACGTAAGTGGGTTATTCAGCAAACAACAAACGTATAATTCAGCATAAAAGCATTGTCACGCCGATTTTCATAACAGGGGATTATATTAAACAGGTTGAGCAACTTTACTTGTGAATAAATTCGTGTCCAGACATCAAGTTACCCAGCTGGTCGGTCCCTCCGAGCTGAATCTTGCAATTGTACTGTTGGTTTAGGTGATAAAAGTCGTAAGCTTGGAAAACCTGGTAAGAGAACTCTGTGAGGCTCATGCCCTCCGGGCTTTTCAGCCGGGTCTGCACGCTGTGCCTGCTCAGCATGGTGCCCATGCGGAAGTGCCTCCCTACTTCAGATAGAAAAGAGATCATGTTCCACCTCCGGTACCAGCTGTCGTTATCCAGTACGGTCACCGTGCCGAGCTTGGGAGAGTTCTGGCAGAAGTACAGTTCATGGTTGGTGAAAATGCACTCCAGATTCTGTCGTATGCCCGCGATGTTGCTCTCGATAACCTCCGAGGACAGCCGCTCCCTCTCGGCGGTCTTGCCGCTGGGATCTCCGATACTCGCCGTAGCGCCGCCGACCAGCGCGATGACATCATGGCCAGCCTTTCTGAAATGCAGCAGCCCGATGATGGCCAGTAAGTTCCCCACATGTAAGCTGTCCGCGGTGGGGTCGAAGCCGCAGTACACGCACTGCGGGCCGGCCAGGAGCAGCTGAGGAAGCTGAACCTGGGCGGCCGATTCAGGGAAGGCGTCCTTTAAAACACCCCGTCTGCTCAGCGCCGATAAGAGTCCGTCTCCGTCATTGGCAGAGGAGTGTAACCTGGTGCTAAATGAGGAACCCGTGCTGACCTTTGTCAGTAAATATCGTGATCTACACGTACTAACACGCCAGCACACCACCACTATGGGGAGCGCCATTTTGACCCAAGAAGGGGGCGTTGCGTTTGCGTCATATTCATGGCGGCAAGTAAGGAAAGAAATGCGCCATCTACTGACTATAGCTGAATATTTACACATACTGGAGGTTAGCGAGTATATTTTAGATTTGGATGGAAGTTTACACATAATGGAGACAGCTGGATATTTACAGACAACAAAAAATTAGCCAGACGTTATATGACAGCATTTTCAAACACTAAACTGGTGTGTTCATTATACGCCACAGCTCTTCCATATGCCATTTTCAGCTTTAGAAATATTGCTGTAGGTTCATCTGCACCTCTGGAGTTGTTTCCAGTACGTCTGTTTTACATAATTACCGATCACAACTTATTCTCGTTTAAACCCCGATCAAAATAACAGAAATGTTTCAAACCAATACTTAACACTCAATTTTAATTTTTACATAACATTTAATTATGTTGTTGGTCCTTGTATTAAGATGAAGTTTTAAGTTTGTAAATTTTCTCAGCAGATGATTAACGAGTTTACTAGATGACTGGCAAAATACATAAATAAGAGAAACAGGAGATGGCTTCCACTAGTTCTAGATCTTACAAATAAAGCAAATTACTTTTCCTCACACAGTTTTTGCACATCGCGCAATATAAGGTCCAAGTAGGTTTCCAAAGGGCTTAAGTTGTGGATGATATTCTTTGTGAACTTTTTTTCTTGGCCAGTTCGTTCCGGATTTGCAGGGGAAATTGATCCAGGTGCTTGTGCACACATGGAAGGCAAAAGCGTTTAGTGTAGAACAGGCTGCAGTCCTGAGAAAACAAGGTCAGACCCATTCATTACAACATGTACGGTTTTTTCAAAACAATTATATATACAACTTGCATTTAACATACCGTGCCAACGCAAACTGTCCTGTGACACACACTGCAGTTGGAGCCCAAAATGAGGAATTTGTCCCTGTTAGGACTAAACGGATCCTTCATAACAAAACATTCTTCGAGAAGGCTGTGAGAACAGAGAATAGACAAAATACAGCACATCACAGATAGATTCCCGGAGTGACGGCAATATAGTATGCATATTAACTGTATATCTGAAAGTGTTAAACCACGTACTCCAAACAAAAGTGTTACACCTGTAAAGTAATATATTTAAAAGCAAAGATTTGGCTATAATCTTTTGTAGATTCAGATATTCTATCAGATCAGCGTTTTAAACTACCCCCCCCCCCTCAACACGCACACTATTGCCCTAGTGTCCGGGGGTTTCTGTCCGTAGTAAGAGAACGGAGCTGATAATCCGCACAGCTCGCATGTGAACCGGCTCCCCGACCCTTCGGCAGCACTGCTGGTCTCCATGGGTCAGTTCATTTTATAATTAATCTTACAAATAAAGAGTAAATACTATTGTGCGCACTGTCTAACGCACGTTTCGCTTCCGATATTGGTCGCTACCGTACGCCACAAAGGACAATATTGTGAGAAAGCGAACTCGTTTTTTGACTATGGACTAAAATCTGTTTGGGATGATATTGATTTAGGATGGAGATGGATCCCTAAGCTTTGTGATTACCGTGTTGACCCAAATGTAAGACGGGTTTATTTTCTCAAAATTTGTCTGATAAAGTGGTGTCGTCTTATATTCGGGGTCTAGCCAAAAAGGAGCAAAATACGATATTTTGTAACGAGCCTTTTGACTTACCGTAACATAGATTTGCCGTAATATTTCTTGCGTGAGCATAGAGTTTGAAAGCGTGAGCGTCACGCCAGATGTGTGGGAGTTGGCAGCCCTGCCAATGCGTGTGCTTAGTGTGTAACCCTGAGTGTCGTGTAAATAGTTGGCTTCCCTGCTAGCATTAAACCGATTGTGGATGTTAATAAAGATAGTAGCATTCATTTTAAAATAGTTGTCATATAAGTCAATAATATGGCTGAACAATTCTCCGCAATACGTGTATTTATCCTCTTCACGTGCGTCTGCTGCATCGAAAATATTCTGCCACCTCAAGGGTTGTGGAGTTATATTTATTATTTACCCCCCCCCCCAAAAAAAAAATAAATAAAAATAAATAAATAATAAATTTGTTTTTTGGAATGTTTGCCGTTCAATACACTTACTGTAATTCTATTGCCTGTGGTTGCTCTTTCAGCTGTAGTTGCTGGTTAACTTATGTGTTCTTGTCAAATAAAATATTTTTTCTTTATAAAGGTAAAATGGTATTCCAAAAACTTTTTTTTTTTTTTTAGAAATGTAGGGGGTTCGTCTTATAATTGTCACTCCCACCTCACGTGACTGGCAATGATTGCCGGAAACTGAGGGGAATACCGTATTTAAACCTCGCACTGACATCAGTCTGGTGCGAGGTATTGTAGTAATGTACATGCTGAGCGCTTTGATTGTTCGTTTTCTCCCTAGTTACGTTCCGTCTTCCTGGCTCTGCCCGCTCCTTCCTCGACTCCTGCCTGCCCTCCTTCCCGACCACCCTCCCCATGACGCCCCCCGTGGACTTCCCCGTGTTCGTCTCCCGTGTCATCGGCTTGACCAACTGGCTTCTCGACCCTCGGCTTCCACTTACTCGACAACGGCATCGGATCACGGACTGGACTTTGGTTACTATTCCCTGGCAACGACTTGGATACGGCTCACGACCTCCCCTCAGTCTATTCCTAATAAACTTGGTTGCCGGATATTGTCTCTGCGGATCTTCCTTGGCAGGACAATAATCGGTGTCGTCTTATATTCGGGCCAATACAGTATGTACTCTAAATGAAGTAACAGGTGATTAATAAATCCAAACTACTCACAGTATATGAAATTCTTAATAAACTTAATAATAAACCTACACAACTAAGACATTCGGGGCATATTTCTATCTTCATTTGTTTTGATTGCAAATGATTTTTTTATTATACAATAAAAAGTGTTTTGATTGTCCTGTATGTACAGTATATTGCTATTATTTTGTTTTTGATAATACATATGGACTCGCACACCAAACCTGCAGTGAATAAAGAGTTGGAAGATGGAAGGATGAATGGATGGGCTCATATCTTGACATGTAAGTGTGCCCGGGTAGCATTCCCACATGGGCCCCTTAAGGGCCAAAATATGGGGCCCATATAATAACTATAATTTAACCTTTATTGTCCCTCATAGGGAAATTCTTTTTATGCCTCTACCAACTTGAGGTCTGGGGGTTAAGGGTCTTGCTCAAGGCCATGCTGAGGCTGGGTTTGAACTGGTGACCTTGTGATTACAAGCACACAGGCTTAGCCCACTGAGCCACACACTACTCTCATATGGGCCTCATGTGGGTCAGCCCATGAACCCCAAATGGGTTCGGTATGGATTATTGCTGTGCCCCACATGGGCCACATTACCTGGGTACAATGTGGGCCAGCCCATATGGGCAAATGATGTGGGATTTATCTGGGCCCCACATGGGCCACATTACCTGGGCACAATGTGGGCCAGCCCATATGGGCAAAGATTTGGGATTTATCTGGGCCCCACATGGGCCACATTACCTGGGCACAATGTGGGCCAGCCCATATGGGCAAGGATGTGGGATTTGTCTGGGATATGCAAAATCAACAGTTTGCAAGTCTGATTGCATGTTTTTGATTACACAGTTAAAATGACAAATTTTGCATTTTGCATACTCAAAGAACATAATACGTTTTACAAGAGAAAGTAATCCAGAAAATGTGGTTAGTGTTTTCACAATCCTGCTAATTTAAACTGTGGCATCCATAGTACAGTAGCTGGTATTTGGAATGATCGCTACTGGATTATATTAAGATTATTTACACATGGTAACTAAATTAAATTGAGCAAACAGTGATGAGTTTTACAGGTAAACTGTAAAATAACTTAAACTGATAAGTTAAACAGTGGCTGAACCAAAAGTAAAGAAGCAGATAGGCCTATAATCAGTTTTATGCAGTATTTATTTAAGGAAAATCACACACTGACATCACAATTAAATTAAAAATCAGTTTACATTTATTTTACAAATTAAAAAATCCTCTTCGTCCACCAATTCCACTCTCCCCTGTTTGGAAGGGCCACTCTCCTGCTCCGTCTCTTGTCTGCGTCTCTTCTTCCACCTTTTAAATCACGTGCATTGTAGAGGAATGAGGTAATGCTTCCTTTCACCTCATCTTTTGTAGCCTCTTTCGTTTTTGAATTTTGCTGCACAGCACTTGGAAAAAAGGTGAGGAATAATCTAATTCAATTTGTTGTCATGTAATAGTTTTGGCCCTCAAATTTCCACTCAGAAACTTAATTAAATATTAAGAATTAAACAATTGTATGTGTGTTCAGAACAATTGTAACAGCAGTAATTTTTTAGACAAAATCTCTGTGTTAACCATATCATGTTCAGCCACATTTCACCCGTATGGGTTTGCCCAGATCCTGCCCATATGGGGCCCATATCGTTCAGCCCACATTTAACCCATATGGGGCCCATATCGTTCAGCCCCATATGGGTTTGCCTAGATTCTGCCCATATGGGCTCCACATGGGTAAAATGTGAGCTGGGCCAGCCCAGATGGCCCATGTCTTTCCCATATGGGCCCCATATGGGAATGCTACCTTTCAAATACTTAATGTACGGACTGGCAGTGGTTCATGTATAAAATCGGGACCGTGGCTTTTGCCCTGTTATTCAAACTGAGAGCAGACATATAGTTCTGAAAAAAACATCTGAGCTAGATACATGACATGGGGTATTAACTAAATGATAAATGTTTATATTTGACCGGCTGATCATCCACTTTTTTTGTAATAACCGTTTATACAGCCCAGATTCATTCCTTACCAACATAATTGTCGTGTTATTACCTACTCGTGTCTGTTTCGGTGTCTGTTTCTGCCAACAGTCAGTAAAGCTTAAATGATGCTTCACAATTGTGAATTTGTTTATTTGTTTAAATTTCTTTAGTAATATAAGACAAATTATGCTTTTGATTACATGACGAAGGATGTAAAATATGTAAAAATGAACCAAAACAATAACCAAAACCGATGGCCAAAACAATGGCATAAAAAGTCATACAATCCATACAAGTCATTCAACCGTACAAACAATCCATATATTTCTCTGGATAATATATTGAATTATCTTCAGATATGTGCTTTTATGGTTAATACGAAACATAACAAAGATAACCATGGGCTGCTTTAAACCATACAAAATGAACGATTCCCTGGCATTTCCTTAAACCGCTCTTCATACAGTATAAACATGCATCAGCCTTTAAAGCCTTGAAAGAACTAATTTCACAGAGTCAGCAGTGGATCTGGATTGTGATGAAGTAATTGCGGTCTGTAGAGTCAACGGAAGCATGAAGAATACAAGCTACAAGCAAGGATGCTTTACATGAGCCAGCTGTGTGAATAATCTGACTGTAATAGAAAATAATTAAGAATGGATGCGGTTAGATAATAATAACTGACTGTATTGATTGAATAACAACAGTGGCTGTATTGTCAAGCTGATTGTTTTGACAAATAAGTCACAATAAGGCCATATTGGCTATTGACAGTAACTATAATGGAAGACTATTAACTGATTAATGACAATGACTATAGTTAATATAATGATAGAATGTAGCATAGGATAGATTATGACAGACTGTGGCAGTAATAAAAGCCTTCTACCTGGGTTATGATTTAAGCTCTGCAAAATCACAAAGAACTGTAGTGACTAATACGTTAAAGACTTTGAAATGTGTTTACACATCATTTAGTCTGGGGGTGTGCAGTGCAAATTCTAGCTTCAGAAGCCTTACCAGCAAGAGGATGTCAGTGAAAATCAAAGACGATACAAATCCAACAAATTCAGCTCATGGAAGGGTGCATACTCTTCCAAGCCGGGATTACCTGAGCTAAGGATCCGATTCAAACTCAAAATAAAAGTCACTGAAAATGAAATGTTCAATGTGGCTGTTCTGCAGCACATCAAATACAAAAAGAAGTAGTTTTGAAGGTGACCTCATGAAAGTTGTGTCAGCTGTACCATATTGATGAGTAGAACACCGTATCATCCTGAGAGTAACAGGTAGTGTGAGAGGTTTAATTGCACATTACATGACTTGCTGCGCTCACACTAGAAGTGCAAATGGCCACAGGCACTTCCTCAGATACTCTATGCCTATACTACCACACAGCGTGCATCTTTTTTTGGGGTACTTTTCCTTCACACTCTGGTCAAACTCCTCCAAAACCATTTCTAATGTGTTTAGATCAGGCGACCAGGTCATTGGATGCAACACTGTCACTTGCTGACACTCGCTTAGCATACAGGAATGCACATTAAACTATGTTATTAGTTTTAACCTTGTTTTAACCTGTATTAGAACAGCAAGGAAGTTTGTGTAAAAAAAGTACCATGTGCAGATTGTAACGACAGATATAATTAGATTTAAACTCATCATTGGTCTTCAAAATTGTCTGGAATCCAGGTGCAATCCTATTGGTCATAATTAGAATTAGCATGCACTCTCACTGGTTCTGAAGGTTTGGGAAAGCACTATGGCTACTTTGCATATTTTAAAGGTTTATCATCAAAATATTCTACACAGCAAATGGCTTTTTTTTCAGTAATAGCAGAATTGACCATATGTGGTCCAGTGGGTCAGGACAGTGTGGTGTGGTCAAAGCACCAGATAATCATACTGGCAAGCTGGAAATGAACAGATTATATGCCTATAGCCAGTTGGGGTAAAGATGTTAATACATTCAACTTCTTAAAGTTTAATAAAACTATGCAGCATTTTTCAGATTTTTTTGTTGATCGCTGATGTTTCAAGAGGTGGGGGAAGCGGTTAGGGTAAGGGTACTGAAGATGCCAAGAATGCATCAAATGTCTATGCAATGCATCAAGCACACAAGCACATTTGATTGGGAGAGATAAGCATCAGGTAGGTTGACTGGCTAATCCAAGTGCAGAATTGTGAATCATGCCCACTTGACCCACAGTCAACCTCTCTTCCAAGTACTCATTTATACACCAAATCATTTGGTCAGTCTGTCTGTAGGTCACCTCATCACTTCTGACTTTGTGCACCTCTCTAATTAAATTGATGAATATTTCCAGTCTCTAGCCATTTTATTTATGGAGGCATGACATTACAACCTTGTCAGGAAGTTGTAAATGCAGAACTGCATGTATTCAGCACGGTGTAGAACCCCAAAGATACTCGTGCCATATGAAAAGCCCTGCAACAAATGCAGCACTCCTATAGGCTAAGCTGTTGATCCCTCCATTCTTCAGTACATATCCCGGTAGATCTCCTGCAGTAATGGGTGCAGCGAGGTATCCTCCATCTTCTTGATCTCCTGCACCAGCTGAGCATGCTCGGTCACCAGCTGTCGCAAGTCGGCCAGCTTCTGCAGCAGACGCGGAAAGAGGAATGCATCATCCGGGTGGGTGGTCTGCAGGTGATGCTGCAGCACTTGTGCGATGGCCTCCTGCAGGTGTTCAACACACGTCGGGTTTGCAAGCCCTGGGCGATCTGGGAGGGGGAGGGGGAGGGGGGGGGGGCTGTATCAGAGAATGCTGAACAGTGTAAGATGGTCAGCTCAGCACTGACCTACAGATATAGTATTAACTCCAGCTCATCATTAGGGCTGTTTTCCATTCATCAGTTTAAGTCATGGATGGGCTATCAATGAGTATAAGTCACTGTTGTGAGAAGAATCTGTGGGTCTCAGTAACAAGACTGTCTGGTACTCCATAGCCCATCCTGCCCATCTGGACCCTGATCCAGAACTTCTGCTAAAGACAGATGGTGAGGCTGAAATGTGTTAACTCTCAGTCTACCCAATCCCACCCTACCCTAACCTACCTCACCCAAACCAACATTTCCCTACCCTATCCAAACCAACTCAATCCTAACAAACCCAACCCAACCACTTATCCAGTGCTGGGGTGCGGGGAAGTTGGGTCAGGAAGCAAAAAGCGTCTGAATGCTCTTAAAACTGATGTCCTCCAGAATGGTGTCCTGCTGACTACCCTGGGTATGTCTGTTTAGTTTCCTGTGACTGACATCCCATAATGCCTTATACTTTACATTTCCCTGGATACACTCAGATGATCACCATGATCTAAACACATTGAGTCGTTACTGAATATGGATGTGTGAATAGTTTTCATATTAACAATATTGTTATTATAATAACATCATAATTGATCAAATAAGAACAGGTACTGAATGAATGAACAAAGACATTGAGAAACACGGAAAATTGACCCTATCATATGAAAGGAATGCTTGCTGGCACCTGAACAGCAGATGATCATGGCGATAAAGAGTGCCAGGTCACTATCATCCAGCTCCAGGGCATTGAACTTGACGGCAAACTGGAATTTGGGCTCCATCATGTCACTGAAGGGCCTACGCAGGCTCTTGAGGAACTCACGCGTAACAAAACCGTTGCCATAGGCGACCAGCAGCCCATCCTTGTTCATGCAGGAGGCCAGCATGGTGAAGAGGGCCTCATAGACACCATACTTGAGCAGTGTCACCTGGTCGTTGAGATCCAGAGAGGAGAAGCCTGGTACGGCCTTGGCGAACTCTGTCAGTTCCGTGACAGTCTCCACAGAGGTGCGCTGGCAGCAGTTGAAGATGCGCACCTCCGCCTCCCCGGTCCGCGGGCCCCCGGCCCCACCCGGCAGCTGGGCCAGCAAGGTGCGCTCGGCTAAGAGCAGTGTCTCCATATCGTGGATGACCAGGGGCTGCTGAGAGAATAGAAACTATTAACAGTAGCGTGACCTTGAAGGCACGGACCAATCAACCAATTAAATAATGAGAACAGCCATAATATAGCCAAGTCAGGGGTTGATTAAGAAACCTGGGACCAGATGGGATGCTACAAAACAGAAGGCCCTCTCTGTTTTTTTGTCTTGCAAAGAACAACCTTGTTTTAACCTGTGTTAGAACAGCAAAAAAAAAAGTACCTTGTGCAGATTGTAACCAACCAAGGAAGGACATTTCACAACATTTTACTTGAGGGGGCAAAAATATTGTAGTAGTACTTACTTATTTAATGTATTAATTAACCAGAAACTAGTACTGATCCCATGTTCGTTCATCATTAATCAATCATAACAGTTAATGTATCTCATGTAGTTACTAATATTTGTTCATGATTTGTAATTGAGTAGTAACTGAGTTACTAAGTTACTTGTCACCTCAAGCAGAACATTACCATTTCAAAACAAGACTACCTCCTGGTACTCCTTCCCCAGAAAAATGAACAGTAAAAGTAAAAGGATAGGAATTAGGAACAGTTACTCAGTCTTACAGGACAGATGATCAGACATAATTGAACTGAAAAGATGTGTTTGACCCCCGAGACTTACAGGGGCGACTCAAACACATCTGTAGTTCCTGGTGAACTTTCCAGGTCATTTCCCTGCTCCTAATATATCGCTTTGCAAAGCTAAATAACTAAAGTAACAAAAATCACAGGGTTACTTATTAACAACATTCCTGTACCCACTAAGATGCACTGATGCACTCGCCCTGCCACAAAGTCACACAGCTAACTACGTACTGGTGTGCTGGACCGGCCAGTTAGGATGACTCGAGCTTTAGACTTGTTCATGCTGAAGTTCTTCAGGTAGGCCTCACAGATCCGCTTGCTCAGGTTCTTCTGCTCAGTTGGCTGAGGGTTCCCCACATGCTGCTCTGCAGGCTGAACCATGACTGCAGCCTTCAGCTTCAGCTTCTCCACCTGGGGCATGCGTCCAAAGCGGATGGCTGGTGGGAAGGAACAAACTTGTTTCATTACCATTCGCTAGTGATCAGTGGCTTTCATTTATCACATTAATCACAGTTATGCAAAACAATTGCCTAAATATTCAAAAATACTTAACAACATAGCTTAAATTGCTTCACCACTATAATACTTGTGTTGATATTAGATCTTGTTTATGTCTTTTCCTACAGTAACAGAATTTGTCATGCACATATACTATCACATGCCATTACATTTAATGACAACCTGCCCAGTATGGGTTGTGGTGATCCATAGCCAGGTCACAGGGCACGAGGTAGGGTACACCCCAATCATACAGAATGGACAAACACCCAAACAGGATTATTTAGAGTAAATAAGCCAGGTGAACTGGTTTTGGATGGTGGGAGAAGACTGGATCATCAGAGCTCCAGGGAAGCGAGGTCAGCCTGTTGCCCAGCGAGCTGGTGATTCCACAGGCCAGCACTGGTCCCAGGGTGGCTGTGCCTTTTCCCTAGTACTGTTCATGGCAGGTAAACACATTTTTGCTGTCATGGATATACACTGGTGAGGTGAGGGCTAAGTTTATGTGAGGTGATATCCAGTACTCACTACATAGGATGATAGTTACATGATCACCACAATGATCAGGAGGTAAATAAAAGGATCCTCCACCTTACAAACATTAGGCAGCAGTATGCAAATCAGGTCAGACAAAAAGTCATTGTTTAGGTGCATTGATGTTTATAGTTGTCTTCATCAATATTCTGTCAGCATCTGATGGTCGTACAGTAACGTCCTAACAGTGTCCAGCCTCTGGCAGAGCTGGGTTTAAGCCCCACCCCCAACTCCCCATTCCCAGCACTCACCACTGTGGGACATGCCCACCGACAGGCACTTCTGGAAGCGGCAGTACTGGCACTTGTTGCGGTTCTTCTTCAGGATCTTACAGCTTCTCTCACAGGATTCATACTCCAGGTTAAGTCTGAGGGTCCTCCTGAAAAAGCCCTGTAGGGGGAGCCAGAGAGCCAAGGGGGCAGGATTAAGTTGGAGCCAGTGTATCTTATCAGCAGCTGGGGTCCCTGGAGGGGAACTACAGGTAATATCTGGATGTCTCAGTGAATAATATAACAGTGGATGCTAAGCAATAAAGGGGACCTGAATGTCCTGCAGTGATTACATGGCCTGGATAGCTGTCTTTCACAGTGCCTGTCCTCCAAACCGCACCATTAACAGTCCCATTCTCTCCCCAGAAATCCCACCCATGGGGCTGCAAAGAGGCCTCCGACAGGTGCATTAAGAGGTGCATTCAGGGATCCATGGGGTCTGTTGAGAGGATTCACTATATGGAAACGATCATTGACACATTACACATGGAAGTTCTTTGCAAAACAATACAAATCCCTCAGACTCTAAGAAATATCTATACCCAGGGAGAACTCAATCCAGTAAAAGTAATTTGTTATACTGTCCAAATGAAGCCATGTAAGGACATAAAGACATGCTGCATTTTGAAGTTTAATTATTCAAATAAGAAAATGATCACTGCTGAATTGGATTAACAGAAATGTGTTCTCCAAAATGGATTTTAATATTATTATTTATTATTATTAATATATAGCAAAACATGGAGTGCTACATGTTTATAGACAGAATTACAGAAGATCAAGATCCTAATACAGAAGTCATTGTAGAAGTATAATGTTCATCAGTTAGTCTCTGTCCATTTTCAAGTGGCCACAGATTCCCATAAACATCACATCTTCCATCCTCAAATCCTGTATCTAAATGAACAATGTTACTGCTCAGTTAATATGGTTCTCTGTCAAGCTTACCAGAATTAACTGAGAGCTGTATTAACAGTTTCCCTCAAAATGGTTAACTGAAGTGATTGATTTGTAGTTTGTAGTGTAACCAGACGATAGACACAGCTGGAAAACAGCACTCGGGTTTATTTTAAATGTTGACTGCAGTTCTGACTAGACAATTAAATATTTATCATTTGGTATTTAAACATGGGAACTGGTGACCAAGACCTGGAATCCTGTATCTCAGTTTAGCTTTTGTGAACCAACAGTTCCTGACATCGCAAGACTGTTGTGTACAATGAGTGTAATCATCTGCAGCAAAGTGTAAACCCGCAGACTCCTCTGAGGAATTCTGGGAATTCACAGACTTTCACTGTGAACAGGAACACTGGGGTCCACTGGGACAGCGTCACTGGAATCGGAGAATATCAGACTCCTATAGCGCCATACGTCTCTGTCACATATAGATGTGACATACAGTGCCTTCCACAATGTGTGGGACAAAGACACATTTTTTCTTGATTTACTCCTCCGCTCCACAGGTTAAACTTTCAAATCAAACAATTCAGACGTGGTAAAAGTGCACATTCCAGACTTTCATATAGAGTTTCTTGCATACATTTTTGTTTCACCATGTAGAAATTACAACACATTTTATACATAGTTCCCTTCATTTCAGGGCACCATAATGTTTGAAACATAGCAATGGTAGGTATATTAAAGCAGTCACGCTTAGTACTTTGTTGCATATCCTTTGCATATGATGATTATTACTTGAAGTCTGCGATTCATAGATAGACAAGTGCTGAGGATCTTCCCTGTTGATGCTTTGTCAGGCCTGTAATGCAGCCAATTTCAACTCCTGCCTGTTTCGGGGGCTTGTCCCTTTAAGTTTCCTCTTCAGCATAAGGAAGGCATGACCAGTTGGAAATAAAAATTTGGTGACTGGCTTGGCCATTCAAAAATTTCCATCTTTTAGCTTTGACAAACTTTTGTGTTGCCTTAGCAGTATGTTTCGGATGAAGCGCCGTCCAATGAGTTTGGAGGCAATGAAGCAATGAAATACACCTGAGCAATCACAAACACCTATGAAACCAAACATCCCAAACATTGTGGTGCCCTGAAATGAGGGGAACTATGTGAAACTGAAATGCATGCCAGTAATCTTAAAGTCTGGAATGTGCACTTTAATCATGTCTGAATTGTTTGATTTGAAATTTTAAACTGTGGAGCAGATGGGTAAATCAAGAAAAACGTGTCTTTGTTCCAAACATTATGGAGGGCACTGTACATCATATACTGTATGTATAGTCAGTCCTGCTACAACGTGACCAATGCATTCTTAAAATTTGCCTTATACATCACATACCCTTCCTGAGAATACTCATATCCAATGGGAAAAATTGGGTTAGGGGAGTGTAACTCCAAACTTACACCAGATAAAATTAAATAAATAATAAAAACAGTGATACCAGTGGTCAACAATGTAATTATATGCATTTTAAATAAGAAATAACAACACTTTAATAAATTCGGGAGATGTTTATTCATCATAAACATCTCCTGTAGGTCTAATAAGTCTTACAAGAACTGCCTAGTAACTGCTTCAACCGAACAAGAAACTCACAAACTTGTCGGCTGCCAAGATTCTGGAGAAGTGAGCCACGTGGCTACTGACAGTCTATGAAAAACAAATGTAAGTGAATTGAAAAAAGGTTGCTGTGGGTTTGTAAATAATTTAATCAAATATTTTTAGATTTTTAGAGTCTAAGACTGACCAGAGCAATGCTGTATGTACAAAAATTTCAAAGATTTACAGAATTAACAGATATAGTAATAAATATACACTGCCCGGCCAAAAAAATAATATGTAAATACGTACTATAAGAGTCAATGACTGGATCATTATTACAGCTCAGCAATGTTATGCAGAAATAAAATAAAGTCAGCTGAGTACCTGAATCTACTAAATGGCCAGGGTACACCTCCATCCATCATTAACAGATTTTTTTCCTCCCTGTTGGCAAGGGCATATTCCAGAACAAGAATGCCAAGATTCATTGGGTTCAAATTGTCAAAGAGTGGTTCAGGGAGCATGAGGAATCATTTTCACACATACGTTGTGACCTTAACCTCATTGAATGTCTTTGGGATGTGCTGAAGGAGGTTTTATGGAGTGGTTCAACTCACTTGTCAATACAGGATCTCGGTGAGTAATGAATGCAAATCTGGATGAAAATAAAGGGTGAGATGTTGCATAAGCTTGTGGAAACAATGGTACGACAAATGTGCGCCATAATCAAAGCTAAAGGCGGTCCAACGAAAAATTCAAATGGCGACTTTTTTTTTGGCCGGGAAGTGTAGTACCTGCTTGAGATAAAACACATGTCCTGATTCATTAATTGATTAAATAGCATGACATTAGTATGTAACTAAGGCGGTAGTTTGTGATTAATTAACCTTTAAGTACAGTAATAGCATAATACTATATTATTTGTGCCCCATTTAATAAAGTGTTACTATAAATGCGATTACGTATTATATAGGCTATTATGTATTATAGTCCAATACATCACTTTGGGTACTAATACACCACGTTAGAACAGATCTGCAGTGTGATATCATGCACTGTAGCTGGACTGATTGTATTTTTGTTTCGCTTTAGAAACAAACCAATGGTCACAGGTTCCATAGTGACTTCACTGGTATCAGTGAAGAGAACATTTCTCTTCAGTCTCTTCCTCCTGTACAGATTAGTGATTTTTTTTTTTTTTTTTTTTTTTTTTTTTTTTGTGTAAAGCGACATTGAGATTGTGAAAGATGTTATATAAATGGACCTTATCACCTTCCTCAGCTTGTTTGAGAATTGTGGATGCAGTGTTAGATATAATACATTTCATTTACAGAACAGCCATTTAGAAGACCTCAAAGTATCTGTGTTTGTGTGTGTGCGTACTCACCTTACAGCCCTCGCAGGCATGTACCCCATAGTGGTACCCCGAAGCACGGTCAGCACACACCTGACACTCCAGGCTCAGGGGAGTGAAGGGGAGCCTCTCCTGTCCCACGACTGCCCCAAATATGCCTGAGGAGGGGCTTGAAGCTGGGGTCAGGGAGTCTGGGACAAGAACACAAAGTATATCTGTCAGTAGAGGAATGAAAAAGCCAGCATATCTATGTGGTACTTCAGCTTGTAAAATATTCCACCTTCTGTCATTTGTGCCCTATATGATAATGCTTTTCTGTGGCTCAGCAGGTGAAGCCACTGTGCCTGTGATTGGAAGATTGCTGGTTCAAATCCTGTCCATGGCGGAATAGCTACGTTGCTGTTAGGCCTTAATCCCCCTCCCCCCCCCCAATAAAATAAAAAATGTGGCAGTAGTGCTGGAATGTGTGACTGGGAGTTGTGTCGAGCAGTAATAGCTGGCCTGGGGCATATGTGGATATGCTCCTCAGAACAAGGCCTCATTCCAGGAGCCACGCGTCATCTCATGTATGATGATGGCAAACCAAGGGTGGCTTGGGTTCACTTCACATTTTCCATAACAACTTCCTGCCTCCTTGCTGCAATGAGACCCTCTTCAGATGTGACAATCACACCTTTTACGATAGAATCCTCAAATGCCTGCATTTACACTGATTAAGCTTATTGTACTGTAGAAGTGCTTTTCTTCATTGGGCTCCTGTATTCATTCTGTAAAAAAACTGAATAGGAGGTCTATAGAAAGTATGGCTGATGACTCTTAAGGGGGTACACCGGTATATATACGATATCATGTCGCATCCATCAGGAAGAAGTTGAGATTGGGTGGCAGTGGTCTATGGCTAATGGGCTGAATAAGGAATAATGTACATATATATTAATATAGCCAGTTTACAGACAGATAGATGCCCAGTGAAGTGTGTATCAATGTGTCTACAGGACTGACAAAGGGTGCTCAGTCCAGTTTATCAGTGTGTCTGTGGGACTAACCTACAGTGGTGGAGCTCTCTGCACCAGAGCCTTTGCTGGAGGACTGGCACACAGGGACATCTATGGAGCCAAGGGTGTCATCTTCCACACACTGTGATCGGTCCTGAGAGAAGAGGTCCCCATAGAGCGGGCTGCACAAGACTGACTCCCCAGGTGGGGTGGAGGTACTGTATGAACTCTGCATGTGCACCCTGCTGCTGGACAGGGCCACACCCTGGATCACACATCAGACTGTGAACACAGAAACAGGTAGACAGAAAACACTTTTCAAATCATCGTGACAGTCATTTTAAATTTATTCATCAATTTACAAAAATCATGAATTACGACACCAAATCGCCTGCTTGCATCCTTTCCATGATGACAGTCTCTGTGCCACTGTCCCAAAGGCAAATTTACAAGCTGAAATGACAGCCACGTTTTTCCCGCGACAGAGCTGAACCAGCTGCCCAAATCCCATGCCTCCCGGGTGGAGTAGGGAGACCCTCTCCTTCAAATGCACAGAGCTCTGTTCAGTGTTGGGTCAGCATAAGAACCTGTCGCATGTTGTGTTGCCAATGTCCCATCCTAAAACAGGTACCACGCTGACCTACCATTAGTGTGCTAATAGTGCATTAGTGATATAGACATATTGAGTTTCTACATTTTTAACAGCTGTATAAGAAAGAAACACCATATAGGTCAGAGGGTGTCCCATTGAAAGCAGGGAAAGGGACCCTCATAAAGCCAGCATGGTGTTCATACATTTGGTGGGGGGGTCCTGTCAGGGTTAGCGCCTGTCTGACCCTTCCCTTCGTGACTCTACCCTATTTCGCCAGCAGGTGCCGCCAGCTATTCCACCTTTTCACTCCCTGTCTAATGGTGCGTTCCATTTGCCCTGGGAACTCGGATTCCGAGTTGGATTCCGAGTTTCAAAGCCGGAAGTGACGACATGCGCGCTCCCGTTTCTCGGAGATCCGAGAATGATCTCGGATAACGCAGAGGATCCCGAGTTCAGAATCGAAGATGGCTGCGCCCTTTATCAACAGAAGGGAAAGTTGTAGTTTTATCCTGTTTAAGCACTACTTCTCATTTCTGGCTCATTAAATCGGTCGCACACACTATACCGTCCAACTTATCTGTGGACGTGTTGCTACGGAGTTTTATACGTGAAGCACCGCGCGTAATGTGTTATCAAGTGATATGGCTAACAATGGCTACCAATTAACCGGTCTAGAATTGGATTTCATGATTAGTCGGATTATTTGTCGGATTTAAGGTAGTTCGGGCTAATTGTAAGTGAACGAAAATAAAGGCCATTTAAACTGAGGTACCTTAAATCCGACAAGTTGTCCGGCTAAGCAAAAAATCTTGCTTTTTCATATGGGTCGATGGTATTGCTACTTCTTTGGCAAATGGAACGTATCCAACTCGGTTTTTCCGAGTTTTTACCGGATGTGACGTAATCTCGGATTCCGAAAATCGGAATCCGAGGCAAATGGAATGCACGATTACCCCTGTGTCTGCCCTTGTTCCTTGGCTTGAACCTGTAGTGCACAAGCTGTAACCCTGCAATTGTGGGTTTGAGGCCAGCCTTACCCGTTTTGTTTATTGGTTTTCCATTTTCCTAGTGTTTAGTCCTTTGCTTCCCTGTTTTGGTTTATACTACTCATGTCTGGTTTAATTATTCTGCTTATGTTTGTGTTCCTAGTCCTCCCTATTGTTAACCCTCAGTGTTTGTCCATGCTCCTTAGTTCTTGTGCTTGTAATTTATTCCACCTCTTGTGCTGCAATTGATTAATTAATTGGATTGTCCTCACTTGCTCCTCACTGCCCCATGTCCTGTATAGCCACACCTGCCCCTTGTTAATCGTTGCGTTGTATTTAGGTGCCTGCCTTTGTCCTGCCCTTCAGTCAGTCATTGTACCCATGTTACTGTTTTAGGAGTTCTGTTTGTTTCTTAGTCTTGCTCCCTGTGTTGCCCTGGTGGTGTTATTTTGCCATTTCTTTAGTTTGTTCTTATTTTTCCCCCTCATTTGTTTTTTGACCCCTCATGTTCCCTTTAATGTGTGCTGTTCCCCAATGTTCTGTTTAAGTCAATAAACCATAGTTTGTTTCAGAACTGATAGTGAATAGTCACCCCATTTCAGCCTGCATCATGCCTCATCACCATAACAGTAATAAATAGG
The DNA here is from genome assembly GCF_048594095.1 of Paramormyrops kingsleyae. NCBI lineage: Eukaryota > Metazoa > Chordata > Actinopteri > Osteoglossiformes > Mormyridae > Paramormyrops > Paramormyrops kingsleyae. The sequence continues at coordinate 40,001,966 of NC_132799.1, forward strand.
AATATTGTAATAATATAACTGCCGTTAAAGTATGAAAAAACAAGGTAGCATCCATCCATTCATTTCCCATAAACACATATTCTGTACAGCATCACAGTGAACCTGGAACATATCTGAAGACATGTTTGTGTACCTATCAAAATGGGCACCTTTCATTCATCTCTATGAGGAAAATCCTAATCACGACATCCTCCCCAAAAGTAAGGAGGTTTCAGGTTTTACCACACTTTGGGGACATTTGGGTACCTGCTCTTCATAACATCCAGTTTAATAATAAAAAAATCCCCCGAAAAAGATGTTAAGACTGGAAAGGGATACAAAAGGGTTTCTAAAGAGTTGGGCCTCCATCATATCACATACAGGCACACAGTTTACAAATGGAAGAAATTCAGCTCCGCAGCTAGTCTCCCAGGGGGGTGGGCATCCTGTAAAGATCGGGGCTAGGGCATGCTGTAAAATACTCCAACCAGGGACAAAGAAGACCTGGGTGACAGCTGGGGACCTGCAGACATGTTTTATACTTGATAACTCCGGTGTCCATGAATATACCAAAGAAAATATGAACAAGAATAGTGTTCATGTGAGTAAATCAGTGATCACCTAAAAGTCACAGCACTACTGGAACAATGTTCTGTAGACGGGAGGAAAAAAGTTGAACTTTTTGGTCAATGTATGCAGTGTTATGCCTGGATAGAATAAAAATACCAACACCAAAACATCACAACTTTGAAGCACAGTGGATGGAGTATGGTGGAGTAGGGCTGCCTCAGGGCCTTGATCATTCAGGAATCAATAAATAAATAAGTTTTATTCAGAAAATAATACAGCAGAATGCTGGGGCATCTGTCTGATGTAAAACTCACAAGAACTGGATCATTGTCACGTTTCATTATCCAGCAAGACAAAAGTAAACCAACAACAAAGTGCCTCAAACAGAAGAAATTCCATATTTCAGAAAGGCCAAGTCACAGTCCTGACCTGAACTCCACTGCAATGCCATTGTGTGATCTGAAGCAGGGCAGTCAAGCAGGACATCCCTAAAACACACATGAACGGAAACGGGTTTGTAAGGAAAAGGATGCCTTCTTACCATTATGTTTGGCTGATAAACTCAATTAAACACTGTCTATAGTTGTCCAAGGGCACACATTCTTTTCAATCAAAGGCTAGCAGTTTAAACCATTTGTTCAATGAATATATGGTGGTATGAAATGTTTGGCTGTCTTTATTATTATTATGACAAATGAAGGTCAGATTACATTTCAGCAGACATTCATACAGAAATCCAGATAATACCAAATATCATAATACCAAGCCTGAACCATAGTAAACAGTTACAGATTACTGCAGATTAACATGCGGCCAGCTAGACTGCACATTTCCCATGTGCCCAGGGACACTCTTCAATAACACGGCTCATGGTCCTCTCTCTGACTTACAGTGTGAATCCTCATGCGCTTCTCGGCATGGCTCCAGCAGCCCCAAATTCCCCTCAAACCACTGCCAGATCCACCTACTGCAGGGTATGGGACTGCCCCACAAAACCATACACCTTCTTCCATGGTGGCAAGGGGAATGAAAACCTGCACAGGTATCGCCTATATACAGTAAGGGGCTGGCTTGCTTGTACTGTACTATTCTAGGGGATTTCATTATATCATCCTGAACTGAGAGCATTGAGTATTTCAATTTACCAGACAGCCTCTGTACTAGAAAAGAATTCAGGTCAACAATCACAGAAGATATTCAGAGACACTATTCCAACATTAAGAATTCGGACATCAAGAAGGTAACACTGACAGTCAATGGTCCACAGGGCCCCATCTGCCACCTCTCTCAATGTCCCCCCAGCACCAATCTCGCACCTCCCTCTAAACCACATCTGGGCTTAGTTTCTGTGAAGAACATTATTTCCTTTTAAGGACCCCACTTGTCACTGAAATTAAGGATTTCACCGTGAAGGTTCTCAGTCACTTGCATCTTTCCACTGTTCGGCCCCCTAGACATACCTCTGGTGCTGTCAACCCCATACTTCAAGCTAAACATCAGCTTGATCAAGTGCCAAAAATACCCCACATCTGAACCGGTGAGTAGGGCTGCAGCTATGGATTATTTTAGTAATCGAGTATTCTGTCAATTATTCCAACAAGTAATCAGATTAATAATACGATAGTATTTATTGAGAGCAATAGTAACTATTCAGAAAGAGAAAAAAAAGACGAGTCTCTTAAAATGGACAACTCATTGGTTTCCTTTTTAGAGACATTTTTAATGGGTAAAGTGCATACAATTTGTCAAAGAACTAGTGCATTTATGTACATATGTTTCTTTTTCTTTAAAGAAAACATCTTCTTAACCCTTGTGGACTTTCAGGAAACACCATTTCTTACATCAGATCTTTAGTGGCCCATCATATATAGGCTATATTTAAAGGTCAAACCACAAATAACTGTAACTCTGCAGACTTTTATTGAATACATCATCTCCAAACACTAAGAATAGTTTCTAAACAAATTTAACTTTTTACATCTCCGGTCCTCCGGGAAGACGGAAGTTGCTATTTTCTCATGCAGCATGCTAAAACTTAAATTCCTAAATCTTTAAGTGGAAAAATAATCATTCAAATAAAATAAAATAAAATTGGCATATAAATGTCACACTTAACATTTTCTAATCAAAATAATGTACAATTATAAATATTGTTTAATGCTTCATAAAGGCTGCCAGGCAAAATACGGCTTTCGGTTTATTTAATTGTATAGAAAGCACCCACCTCTCTAAAGTGTTCAGTGATCAAAATCTATTGTCATTCTTTACCTACAAAACAAGCGAAATTGGACAAATTAAGCAAGCATTACATATAGTGGTAGTTTTTGCAATGTCCCACTCACACCTTGCACTTTTGGGACAAGGTGGGGGTGGGGGGTAATAAGGGTAAAAAAATTAAAAAATAATATATATATTTCAATGGAATTCAACGTGAATATGAAAAAAGCACTTTTTACAGATGCAGCAAAAAAAAAACAAAAAAAAACCATAAAAATACATTTTACCACACACAGTATTTTTCCCTCCTCATCTATTTTGACTGTTTTTTCATTAGTCTTGCATTTGGCTAAGGTCAGTGTCATTACTGGTAGCATGGGGCGATACTTGGACTCTACAGAGGTTGCACTGGTCCTCCAGGATGGCGCAGCAATACGTGCCACTGCCAGAACGTCTGCTGTGTCTCCCAGCACAGTCTCAAGGGCATGGAGGAGATTCCAGGAGACAGGCAGTTACTCTAGGAGAGCTGGACAGGGCTGTAGAAGGTCCTTAACCCATCAGCAGGACAGGTATCTGCTTCTTTGTGCAAAGAGGAACAGGATGAGCACTGCCAGAGCCCTACAAAATAACCTCCTGCAGGCCACTGGTGTGAATGTCTCTGAAACCAAACTGATAAACAATCAGAAACAGACTTCATGAGGGTGGCCTGATGGTCCGATGTCCTCTAGTGGACCCTGTGCTCACTGCCCAACACCATGCATTTCAACTGCCATTTGCCATAGAATACCAGAATTGGCAAGTCCTCCACTATGCTCCGTGCTTTTCACAGATGAGAGCAGGTTCACCCTGAGCACATGCGACAGGGTCTGGAGAAGCCGTGGGGCACCTTGACTGCTATTAGATATCGGGATGAAATCCTTGGACCCATTGTCAGAACCCATGCTGGTGCAGTGGGTCCTGGGTTCCTCCTAATGCATGGCAATGCCCAGCCTCATGTGGCAAGGGTATGCAGGCAGTTCCTGGAGGATTAAGGAATTGATACCATTGACGACCCCCATGCTCGCCTGACCTAAATCCAACAGAACACCTCTGGGACATTATGTTGCGGTCCATCCAACACCACCAGGTTGCACTTCAGACTCTCCAGGAGCTCAGTGATGCCCTGGTCCAGATCTGGTTCCCTATGACACCATCCGTCATCTCATTAGGAGCAGCCCAAAAATTGTTAGGCATGCATACAAGCACTTGGGGGCCATACAAACTACTGAGTATGATTTTGAGTTACTGCAATGAAATTTTGGCAAAATGGACTAGCCTGCTGCATAATTTTTTCCATTTTGATTTTCGGGGTGTCTTTGAATTCAGCCCTCTGTAGGTTGACAATTTTCATTTCCCTCAATTGATGTGGCATCCTTTCATTCCTAACACATTACCCAATCCATATCAGTATAGGTATCCAACATGATTTTTTTCCCCATTGAAATCTGATGCGTTTTCAAAGTTCCTTTACCTTTTTTGAGCAGTGTATTAGTTATGATAAACATTAAGAGCTAATGTTGAGCATATATAAAAACAACGTAATATTTAGTATATTATTGACAGCTAATGTATTAAAATAATAACAAAAAAAAACATTTATCAACATACTGCTTAAAGTACTTGGTAAGCAATGGAAATTAATGTGATTCCATGATGTAAATGTCAATATTTGGAACTAATCACCATGCCTATTTCTCTAGCACTTTTTACAATGGGTCACTATATGTCGTCACTCTTTTTTTCTACCACCCTGCTATACGTAATGCAGCGTAAGCACATCGTGCGACAGTAATCCTCCATGTGAAACACGGTGATCACTGAGCAGTACGTAGTTTTGTGAATTAAATGAAGGATTTTTTGTAATCGAGATACTTGATAAATCATTGCAGCCCTACTGGTGAGGGTTTCCTTTTTGATTCCTCATTAGCATTCCCCATCATGTCTGGGGTGTTCCCCAACTTTGTACCCTGTGTTGCCTGGGATAAGCTCCAGGTTCCCCCATGACCCTGACCAGAATAAGCAGCTAGATGATGGATAGATGAGCATCCCCTTGCCTATTATCAGTCATCATCTTACCTTCTGAATTTTATCTGACTTGACAACACTTTTCAGCTGCTATCTTTACCTTAATTTTCTATCCAACCATCCCTCCCTAATGCTCTTGCAGAAGATGACTTTGGCGGGTACTTTAAAAAATTTTCAGCACTTCCTTTAGAGTGGAACCTCCCAAAACTGTCTGTCCATTTCCCTCGTGCCCCCTCTGCATTTTTTTTTTTTGCTTAAACTCTCTCTGAGCCTCTCGTATATCAGCTTTCTAATCACCTTCTCACATCAACGCTCCTTTCAACTGATGATTAGCTGAAATTGACAGAATAGACATTATTTTGGCACAGCATGAGCCGTAATCACTGTGATGATCACTATTTCGGCATACTGCCTGTGCAGGACCCTTGAGGCAAACATTTTCATTTGTTCTGATCCCACCCACTGCCCTCAATTGACATATTAATGTGATGCTGTGGGGTTGATCAGCAAGACTAATTATGCAGTAACCAGCATGCTTTGCATCACACTTTAAACAGTGTAAATCAATATCTGTATTTGGGCTTTTCTGTTAATAGTAAATGTCTTAACGATGTAGTGTTTGATGTGGAATGCGTGTGTTTTGTTAGTGTGTAATGGTGAATATCATAGCAGCGGCACAGACAGGCCTCCCTATTAAACCAACAGAGGCTGTTAATTAAGGCTGCCGCAATGCTGAAAATGGGTCGACATCTATATTTTAAATCAATGCATAATTTTTCTATTTTAATAAAATCACCTTGATTATTTGTAAAATGCTTCAATTCATCATGACAAAATGTTGAACCTTTTTGTTTTCCTATGGGGGTAGTTTCCTATCACTATGGGAATAATTAAAATGATCACAAAACAAAAAGGTGATTTTACACTGCAAAGTTTCGATGACATAATACAAGGGCACTAGTGCTATGCACAAGCGCCTGGAGAGAAAACACATATGTGCTATTCTGGATGACTGACCAATAGAGTTTATTAAAATGACCATTAATATGGCAAGCTTTTTAATATCTATTGTAGCTACTAAATACACTCACCATTAAAGCCATAAAGCTGCATGCTACCTTGGAATTTCCAGTAAATCATTATTGCTGAAAATGTTTAGGCTAAAATCTGGGCTTATTCTACGTTGACGGATAGTGCCAGTTTGTGCGTTCATGTGCCTTGAGCTTGTTGGGACCATTGTTGTTACCATAAGCTAAAACTGAAATGAAAACAAACAAAATTAAAGAATATAATGCATGAACTGAAATAAATGAAAACTATAATTACCAAAAAAAATGTGTGTTGTGGTTGCTGAGCTGTCCCTATCTTCACCGCAACTTCAGTACTTATTGCTTCAATCATAGGCATGAGGGTGATGGGGCGGTTGTAACCCCCCCTCCCCAGTAGTCAAAACCAAAACAAATACAAAATACAACCCTAAATAGGTGGAGGCCCCACCCCCAATGCTCAACCCAAAGTTATACCCTTGGCTTCCACGGTACACAAAAATAGCTGCATGTGGCGCACTCTGCTAACTGAATTTAATAAGCATAAAGACACGCTGAATTTACATTATCTAAAGCCCTGCAATGACATACAGTTTGTTGTCAGAATAATGTTAACGGATTCAATGGTCAACTTGATTTTCTGGAGGAAAATGAATCGTTTAAATAAATTGACCAAATCGGTAAAATATTCGATAGATTATTCCATAGAAAAATAGTTGTTAGTGGCAGCCTTACTGTTAATAAAGATGGTAACTTCCATTTTAAAAGAGCAGATATCTCCATTCTTAGAATGACTCATGCACTCGGCACAAAATGTGGATCTGCTGCATTAAACATATTGTGCACCCTTACGGTTGTGGCTTAACATAGAACAAACAAGATGGTGGCATTGCAAGTATGAGACAGACTGTACTCACCGATGTGTTCAATTTCATTTTGTCTGGACATCATTTTTATACAACCACCTTAAGGGTTCACATTCTGCATAATTTTAACAAAGATCATTATCTGAGTGAAAACAAAGGAATCATTTCCACAATTTATGTTCTATACCAACACGTGGAAGAAGCACCATAGCCACTGTTTGACAAGGCAATGACATCTGTCCATAGCGTCTACTTAGTTCAAATACAAATATGGATGCTTTTGATGAGCGTTGGGGCAGTTTGCACACCCTACAGATTATTTGCAAAGTAAAGAAACTGTTAGATACAAGTAAGTGTGTGTGTTTGTGAGTGCAGACTTGTCATGAATTGAAAATTTCACTCCAGCTAGGTGACCAAAGTTGGCAACCATGTGAGCTGGCTCTCTGAATTTTTAAAATAGAGAAATGAACACAAACCTCACTGCTGTGGTATGTGTGCAGGAAATATCAGAATGATAACAAATTATCATTACTATTAATAAAAATATAAATAGTCAAACCTTGGATTGCGAGTAACTTGGTTTGCGAGTGTTTTGCAAGACGAGCAAAAATTTAATAAATCTTATTAAATTTGCAATACGAGTATTACGTATACGCTTTGTTTGCCGAGCGTCACGTGATCAAAACTGAGCCGATGGTTCTTCTCTCTCACACTGCGGGATTGTGGGTAATCATTTCCCATGCAGTGTCAGTCGGCGTGCCTCGCTCGTATAGTCAAAATTTAGTAGAAAAGCACCACCCGAATAAGGCCGTAGCAATGCGAGCAATGAATCTGTTTAACAACAATGCAAAGTCCACATTTCCACAAAATCGAAAAACGGCTGTCATTGGATGGGTTCCTTGTTAAAGTCGCGCAAAAAGAAAAAGATTCCAGTGAGCCGACAGATAGCAGTGATTCCGTTAGTTATAGTGAAAGTCGTCCTACAAAATAACCCTCCTCTTCTCCTCTCTCTCGTCTCCCTCACACCATCCACGATTCTTTTCAAAGGTAAAGTGCAGGTTAATTTGTTTTATGTATTTTTAATTTATATTTTGTATTAACCATTTTATATGAATATTTTTGGGTTGTGCAACGAATCATCTGAGTTTCCATTATTTCTAATGGGAAAATTCGCTTTGATATACGAGTGCTTTGGATTACAAGCACGTTTCTGGAACAAATTATGCTCGCAATCCGAGGTTTTACATGCAAAGTACATGGCTTGACCTTGACGTTTCCAAGTACACATACACAGAGGGGATATGTGAGTGTTGCTCTTCTGCAGAGAAGTATGAACCAGCCTATAGACTGGACATGCTAGAGCTGTGAAAATGTATAAATAAAGATCATTCTTCATGTGATCCAAGATCAAAAGCACATTTCTCACCTATGCTGAAATCACCCATTACTGGAACCTGAAAATCCAAACACGTGCTTTTTTGTCAACAGTTTCGCTTAACTCACTAAAGAGGTTGTCTTGACCTCCAGAAAAATAGAAATGACAGCCTGAAAAACCAGTGTCTCTTTCTTATATATAAAAGATAAGCTTTACTGATCTCAAAGGGGAATTCTAGAAAATATAGGGTTTGAGATAATTGTAGGTTTCAGATTTCAGGTTAAAAACTACAAAAAGCAACAAAGCCTTAGCAGGAGGAAAATGCACTCACTGGAGAATCAAAATTCAGCAGGAGACACATCCTGATGTGAGATAAAAGTTCACCAGGAGTGGGAATGCTTTGGCATGCCCTTCATATGATAGCAACCATACAACACTCAGGATACCACATGGTAACGTGGATATCCCGATAACTCCTGGCCATTTAGGCTGTTACGACACGTGTCACGCCTTCCACTGTCACCCCCTAGGGCTTTGGCCGGCAAAAGCAAATAGCTGAGTAATAAAACAGACAGGCTTCACATCTAAAAAAGAAAGATGGCACAGTGGAAAATCACACAGATAAACTTCACATGACCATCCAGGGAATGCTTTTTACACATATTCCATCTTTGATCTCCTTTGAGACTATTCTGCTGAGGACAGGATTTGAACTGGCAACCTTCTGATCACAGGTACAAAGATCTAACCCACATAGCCTCACACTGCCCCCTATCACTGTGTTCTACACATTCCCTCGCAACCTACAGTGATGTTTTTAAGAATAAAGTATTTAGAGAATAACCATTTTACAGATCAAAGTTAGGAAAATGTCACACTGAGAATGGGTTCAGAAACATGACTGTGGCTGCAGACCTTGCTCGTCAACTTACCTGAGTCCGCATGACGAAGGAAATGTGGAGAATCAATTAAAAGAGCCAAAGGGGGAGCAGTTATGCAACCCTTAAGAAGAAGCTGAATTCAGAACATTCAACAAAAGAACTGACTTTGCCATGATGAAACAATGGGATATACCGCATTTGGGAGAGGCATAAAGTCGACACCCATCAAACCCCTCAAAAAACACACACACATTCCTTTAGCTAGACAAAAGGTTCCATTTATAACAAATAAAGGGTGCATTAGATACGATCATCCTGTACATGTTATGCTGGGACAAGAAATCACTCGGTAACATATAACAAAACCAGGAAGTGAAAAGAGCAATGGTAGGAACAGGTGACACAATAAACCATGCAGACCCAAGCATGCGATCACATGGACTAAGGCATCCCTGAACTTGGAGCTACAGGCTGATGCACGTTCATTCCCGTTAGGCATTCCTACCGGACCTGTTTCAGAACCACCCAGTATCTCATATCCCCGAATAAGGTAGGCTGCTCTCCCAGTACAATTCCGCAGCCTGTCAGTCTACTGATTCTTAAAAAGTTGTGGTCAGACTTAGGTCAGCCAGATAAATGCCACAGACTCTCGGCTGTGGCACAGTATAAAAACCAGGTGTGCACAGTGCATGATTGTATGTGAGAACCTTTCTCCCCACCCAGCAGATGCATCCGGACAAACAAAGCATTGTCTGTTTTCCAAATGAATTCCAGCCAATAACAAGAGACTTTATCCAAAAGATCCACTTTAGGAAAGTGGTCGTTTAAGCTACAACACCGAGATCATTTTCCTCACAAGGCGGACTGAAGCGTCACTTCATAAGCTTGGCAGGAACAAAGTAGTGCACTGTGTGTAATGGCACAAGATGCAGTTTGATATCAGAGGAGGACACAATAATTTCAACGAAAAGTTCTATTTTTTGGAGGGACAAATGAAACCAAATTAAATATTAGAGGGGAGGTACAAATCCTCCTCATCACCCATGCCCCTGACCCTGTTACTGTTACCATTTACCTGGGATTTGTACACATCCATGCTGTTAGTTCGCCCACATGACACACACTTGTGAAAAAAGAATTTTAACTCCAAATTCTTGTGTTTGAAAGCATAACGTCCAGGAAATTTGGCTAAATCAATGTAAACCCACAAATAATGCAAACCCTGCAATCTGAGAGGGGCAGATTAGATGGCACTACTGGAGGCAGGAAAAACTTCAGGATTCACATTTTTGTGTGACTGAGTATTTACAAGTTTGGGGACAGTAAACAATATAAAATAAATGTTTCCAAACAATAAAAACTTTTTTTTTTTTTTAAGGAAAAACGGAAGGTAAGCTACTGGTGACATTTTGCCACCAGGTGGCATACTCACCACATTCCGTCACAAATGAACTTCAAACACTAAGAGGTAAAGAAGATTAAAGAAAAAGTCTATGCACGCTCCATTACTAACTTAACATATACAGCAAACTAGAGTCACACTGCATTGCATTATAATGAATCACAATAAATGTAATTTCATACTTGCTTTACTGATCTGTGGCCTGTACTACGAAGCGGGGTTATCTGCTTTCGGGGTAACTTGTCGGATTTAAGGTAGTCTGGGCAAAATGTAAGTGAGCAAATATTTAGTCCATTTAAACTGTGGTACCTTAAATCCGACAAGTTACCCCGATAAGCCAGTAACCCCGCTTCGTAGTACAGGCCACTGTTTGTGTATCAGTGGTCAACTGCACTGCATGACAATATTGGATCATTATGTACTGTTAGTTTTTTTGTGTTATGGTCTTTGTTCCTATTTGGCTAAACCAGACCGTGATTCTTAAGCAACGAATTCATGGTTCAAATTGTTAAAGTACGAATATAGCTGTACTATTTAGTATATGCATTCATTTTACATAACTACTACCAAGTCATGGCCACACAGAAGGCATATAGCATAAGGTGCAGCACACCCTACTATGGTCTCAGAACACAGAAGGACTGGAGTGTCAGACTCCATTCCTGGAGGGCTGGAGCCCTGTGTAGCTTGGGTCTTTCCCTATTCCACCACAAATGATTCAGCTCATGACCTGTGTGATAATTAGCAGAAGGAGTTGAATCAGGTGTGTTAAATGAGGGGAAACCCAAAAATGTGCAGGGCTCCGGCCGTCTGGGGCTGGAGTCTGACACCCCTGCAGTAGGACAACGCAACCAAAGATGCACAATATGCAAAAATAGTATGCAAGGCCCTCTGCGGTCGTATGGAATGCATTATCTACGAAAGAGCGAACTTTCAAAACGTTTAGTTCTCACGAAAGTAAGGAGAGGACACAAGTGGTTTTCCTCACCGGCTTTTAATAGGTGGACGTACGCAAAGTAATGTTTGCAGGAAGATTATGCAAACTTCAAGATGCATCCACACTCCAAAGGAGTCTCCTGAAAACTACTCAAACGCTCTATACACAAAATTCACAAAAATAAAGATACCTATTTGAGCTACATATTTATAGGCCTATGTATCAAACTGTAATGACACACTTAATGGACACAAAAATATGAAATACGAAAAGAGAAATCCAAGGTTTTGTAGCAACTGAACAGTTATTCTCAAAACCATGAAACACGCTCAGACACGTAGCACGATATTTACGTGTTCACTTATATCGTTTTATTCAGTAATGTGCCACGATTTCCGTAGGATTAAAGGAATCTATGCTCTTTTTTGTAGCCTGGAATACTTTATAACACCAGTAAAACCACGTTTTCATTTACAAACATTAAAAACATAAATACGGTGCACTTTATTCTTATAACACAATTATAGGCCTATCTGGTATAGCATTTTGAAATTATCAAATAATATACTAAATTATGCAACGTGACATAATAATGAAATTATCTACCTTAAATTCAGTTTCCCAACACGAAAGACTTGTCAGTGTTAAACTAGGAAGACAGAGAAACAGCTATTGCCGGCGCACAGATACCACCTACCTCCTCCGCACCGCGCCGCTGTCAAAAATGACGACCGGCCGCAGGAAGTGACGCCGCGGGTATCATTTGCAAGACGAACGTACACACCCGCCCGACACACCCCCAGACCCAGCGAATGGAAACCTAGGGCCGGTGAAGGACCGCCCACTAACGTCAACTTCTTTTTTTTTCCAATTCCAGCAACCAGCAGGGCTCATGATGAATGCTGGCTAATTTTAGACAACGTCACAAAGTATCATTTCCTTTATATATTTATAATGAGTACGTTTAAGCGTTTAATTCAGTTACTACGTGCAAAATCCTTTAAGCACTTCAGAATATATTGTGGGTAGCATATACCTTTTTACGTTATAATAATCGGAAACTGACAAGAATTTTTGTTAATGTATTGTTTTTATTTTCTTATAATTTTATTGCAAATATATATTAATTTGTTGAATTTCAACACGACATTGTACTGAATCAGCGGTTGGTTAGTTGTGTGGATGGATAGATGGATGGATGGATGGATGGATGGACATATTTTGTTTAAGACGAGTATCATATTGGCGAGGAAACAATTAAGTGACATAAATAAAAACTTAAAATACACGTGACATATCATGGGTGAGGACTGAGAGCCTCAACGACCGCCAGCCAAGTAGGCCGGACGGATGATGGGTAGACAAACATCCTCCGGGCTCACTCCAAACAAGCTAGCTGCAAGATTTATTAAAGAGAAAATATAGTTTTATATGATATGCAAAGCGCAGAAAAAATCAGTGTCACCAGACCCGAATCATAAGTAAATAAATGAGCTTAATTCGTTCTACGAAAAACTAAAAATGATCAATTTAATTAGTTCTCATATTAGTATAGTCAAATTCCTAAGACAACGTATATACAATGGCACCTGAGTATGAGTACATTTTTAAATAATATCCGAGCCGAAATCTGCTTTTTACTGTAATTTTAGCACTAATATAAACGCACTTCTTGAGGTACCGATCGATGCATAAAATAAGCAGGCTGTTGATCACTATTAGAATACATGCAGATTACAGGCAGAAATGTCAATTAGTATGATGTTATATAGGAGGCAGTTTGCAATTTTGCAGAACCAGGGAGTAAACCGTTAACTGGAAACGGTTATCAATTATCAGTAAATAATAAGCATAAATTAAACGCGATTGTGCTTATATAGGCGGCTGGCAGTTATTCGATGTAGTCAACATTTAAAATGATTGCACGCTACCGAAGGTTACAAGTGCTAGATTCCATTTAGTGCACAGTTGGCACTTGAGTTTATCAATGAAAGGGTACTGAAAGATATCGTTTCACATCAAAGCAGGTCTAAATGTCTCGGTCGCTTCACTCTATATTGTCAATTACGCAATGCAATGATCGCAGAGAAAACAGCTAGTAGGCCTAAATTCAAAGTAAACGTGAACGTCCGATATGTCGCGAAAGTTAATGCAACAGGTATGCTATACTGGAGTCCCCACTAATTTTTAAGCGTACACAGCGAAGCGTTCATTGCGTCGGAGAAAGAATGCTATGAAACCATACAGCATAAAAAAGCAATTTATAAAATCAGTACTAACTATTAGAAGAACCGTCTTCTTTTTGGCACATGACGACATCAAACGTGAACAGCACTGATTAAACTTTTATATATTTTATGACAAAATGTCCTTACGACGATAACAAGGAGACGAACAAGAAATAATGTAAGATGGCATTATTTTTTAATAAACCATATAAAGCTTTAATACTATGAGGGGAAAAAATGCTGGAATCTAACTGAAGTAGGTGAGCGCTATCCACATCCTAGGACCAGACCAACTCTATATTGTCAATTGTGGAGCTCGCAGTGTTTTGATTTTCAATTAACTTCAGCTCTTTATATTACAATTTAGATGGAAGCAACGTTACCTGCAGCCTGTACTACGAAGCCGCTTTACTGGCTTATCGGGGTAACTAGTCGGATTTAAGGTAGTCTGGGCAAAATGTAAGTGAACGAATATTTAGTCCATTTAACTTGTGGTACCTTTAATCCGACAAGTTACCCCGATAAGCCAGTAACCCCGCTTCATAGTACAGCCACTGGTCCTCCTGAATTAAATCGATTGCAAGTTACCAATACTTAACCTGTTAAGAAGCTTCCCACCCTTCTATTCATAGCTTTCGTTTATGGCCGCTAGATGGTGTTACGAGTTTTCTTCAACTTACGTGCCCAACTGAAGGGTATGAAGTAGCTAAAAACTTATATATTAGGCTGACCAGATAATCCATGTCAGGGAGGACACTTTAAGCTACTCCAGGTTTTACAAACTACTTTAAAACTGAAAGGCACCTGTGTTTGGCTAAATAGCTCACATCTTCTTGTGCTTTGACTGGTTTGATTGAAAAACTCATCCAGCTGTTATACATTAACATTAGTGGCATATGCATGATCATGTCATAGATTAAAATAGAGTTAGAAATATGTGATAATTCCACCCACTATTTTATGATGACTTCTTGACTGAGCTCAGAGGGGTAAATTAACACAGTAGCCAGAGACAGAAGCTATAACTCACAGCCACATTGGCCTGGTGGGAGCTGAGAAAGGTACCATGTCTATAATGGAGGACAGATTTTGCTTTTTCCCTGATGTCCATACCTCTGCCTGAGCCTTTTTCATTTACACTGTTAGCTATGTGCTGTAAAGGTAATTTTATCTACACTTAGAGTTTATGGATCTCATTTAATTTATATAAGCATTTAAATGCAGCGCTCCTCTCCTGTCGCACTTGAGCACACTTACTTGTATTCTGTAGTATAGCTGTTTGTTAGCATGTATGCAGAGTGCCATGTAGTTGTGTTATATTTTGTTGTTTTATTTTTGATATGTAAGCCTATTTTCCCATGTAGAACTTGGTTTAAGAGGTTAACTTGCGTTATTCCTAGAATTTATCCTGGAACAAGCAACAATGAACCATGATGTGCTAAAGACAAACAACACTTAATTAATTTGGGACTTGAAAATTTTTATTTTCAGTTCACAAATTTAATGCAGAAATACGCTTTTATGCAGAAAACATGGTTAACCCCACAAAGAAAACTTACTTACTGTAAAAAGCTGTGGTCCTAGTTCACAGGGCATTTCATGTGTATCTTTCTTAGCAGCCTGAATGAAGAGAATTCACAGCTGTCCAACACCCAGGGCCCTGCTGCACCGCTGCCCTTCAGGGAAGGCAGTAGGTTGTATAGTTATCTCCTGATGGGGCAAAATCACTACCCTGAAACCACACAACCTACTACCTCACCCTGTGAGAACATCAGTAAGAGGAACGAGGGCCTGAACCCGACGCCCAGCTTAGTGCACAAGAAAAATCTTCCACTTTGTCCCAAGTACTGTATCTGAAAATGCACTGAAGTTTCTTTCTTCTCCCAGCAATTCTGTATTAAAAGAGCAGAATCCAGCTCACAGAGTCAACTGATGATGAAGCACTGTTCTGTTTAAGTGGTGCTATTAAAATTTCCTTAAAAAAAGAAAGAAACATTAAAAATGGAAGAAAATCCAGTTTTCCTGACGACTGTTGAGGTCAGAAACAGGCAGGTCTGTTTCAAGCTTCTGTCCAGCGATGACATTACAGCCACTTCAGGAAAGACAGTAAGTTGTATAGTTATTTGACAGGAAGGGTGTAACCCTAAAACTATACAACCTACTACCTCACCCCAAAGGACAGTTTTTCAGAAGACACGCAGTCAGGCTCCATCCAGCCAACTGAGGGGGGGTTGACTCACCGACCAGAGCAAAACAGATATCCAGGCTGCAGTCCGAGACCAACAAGGTTTCTTACCTGACAGCCAGAGGTTAGCGCATCGTAAACACTGCACTTTACAGATGCTAGTTCATGGCACCCTCTGCAAGCTGAAGGTGGAAAACAGGCTTATGTCCTCAACAGCCCAACTGTTTAGATATGTGGAAACAGGACTGTCACAGTGTATTATCTATCATGTGGTGCATGCGCAATAATCACCAAAGCCTTAGATGATGAGGGAAACATTTGTCTGGACAAACATTTGTCGGTGCTATATGGGCGTTTGCTTACGTCGAGAATTTGGTAAGCAGATTAGTAGGGTGCCTTAAATATTAATGAAATGCCTATTGTGACGCCAAAAAGTCAGTTGTCTGTATAAATTTGGCGTATCCTTATGTTTAATAACCATGTCGCATTGCAAAATCTATCTCCTCTTTCAAAAGATGTTCTGGCTGTTGAGCTGTCTCTTTCTTCACTGTCACTTCAGAGCTTATTGCTTCCATGATTTATCAAAACAGTAGCATGTGGTGTGCTCTGATAACCAGGAGTCTCATTTATAACCGTTGCGTACGCACAAAATGGAACGTAAAAGATGCGTACGCCTCTTTCTACGCAAACGTTGCGATCTACGGAAACAAATTTGACGGCAGAATGTGCGCATATGTACGCCAACTCTGTCCCACGTGTGCGAAGATTTTGGAGAAAAAAATACGACTGAAGAGGGTGAGCAATAACGTGAGTGGCATCAGTACATAGGCTAAATAATAATTCCTTGTTAGTGAGTCATACACCGTACATTTAATTTCACTTATTCAGTCACATATTTGTAGTAGTGAATAAATATATAAGTAAAATATTTATTCCAACTCAAATCTTAACTTCATCTACATTTTTATCTATGTGCCGCAGCTTATGAAATGTAAATGGATAAGTAGTGGTCGTGAATATCACGATCATTTGGACATGGTGTGAAACAATCAGTGTCATTGCTGACAACACATAAATACCGCGATCACATTCGTGCGCAACATAACATAATGCATGCGCTGGCATTGTTAGAAGATTACGCCAATGGCAGACTTAGAAGAGAACGGGTGTTCAGGTACCATGAAGCTTTTTTGGCCCATAAGAACATAAGAACATAAGAACTATACAAACGAGAGGAGGCCATTCGGCCCATCGAGCTCGCTTGGGGAGAACTTAACTAATAGCTCAGAGTTGTTAAAATCTTATCTAGCTCTGATTTAAAGGAACCCAAGGATTCAGCTTGCACTACGTTATCAGGAAGACTATTCCATACTCTGACTACACGCTGTGTAAAGAAGTGCTTCCTTAAATCCAGTTTGAAATGTTCTCCCGCTAATTTCCACCTATGGCCACGAGTTCTTGTATTTGAACTAATGCTGAAGTAACTATTCGGTTGAACAGCATCCAAACCTGTTAGAATCTTATAGACCTGGATCATGTCCCCCCTCAGTCTCCTTTGCTTGAGGCTGAACAGATTTAGCTCAAATAACCTTTCCTCGTATGACATTCCTCTAAGACCAGGAATCATTCTTGTGGCCCTACGCTGCACCTTTTCTAAGGCCGCTATGTCCTTTTTAAGATATGGTGACCAAACCTGTACACAATATTCTAGGTGAGGTCTCACCAAGGAATTGTATAATCTACAATCATGATGATGACAGGCTCATAAGCCAATTTAGATTACCTAGATGTGTGGTTTTGGAGCTATGTGCTGAACTGGGTCCAATGTTAGATAGACCAACCTGGCAGAACCGCGCAATCCCAGTATAGATACAGGTACTGACGACCCTGGGGTTCCTTGCAACTGCAAGGCTGTTACCAGCGGGAATTAGCCGACAAGTATATGTTATAATTAACAATAAAACTGTGAATTTGTTCTAAAGCTTGTTTAAGAAATACAATAATAATCTATCGATACATCCATCCATCCATTTTCATCCATCCATCCTTGTGTTTAATTGTATTCTAGGTATGGGATATCACAACCATCACTAAGATCAATAATACCTGTCGTTTTGGATGGGATTATTAAAATGACTATAGTAGATACACTAAGTTCCCTTACACTGTGGGAGAACAGGCTAACATCAACAGGCAATTTGCAGCAATGCCCGGTTTCCCAAATGTAATCGGTGCAATTGACTGCACTCACGTTGCAATGAGGGCTCCATATGAAAATGAATTTACGTGAATAGAAAACATGTGCATTCTATAAATGTGCAAGTTATTCGTGACGCTGATATGGTCCTGACAAACGTGGCTGCACGATGGTCTGGTTCAACACATGACTCGTTTTTCCTGTAACACAGCAGTGTACGGAACAGACTGAAGGCTGGCGCTACGCGCGATGACTGGCTACTTGGTAAGGTGATAAAAACATTGTGTAATTTATAACTATTCATTGTTCATCTGGCTCTTCACCTCCCTTTCAAACCCCAGAGCGCACAGGAAAATCACAATAATGATGCTCACGCTCGTGCGCGTACCGTTGTGGAGCGTGCGATCGGCCTACTGAAATGCAGATGGCGATGTTTAGACGCATCAGGTGGCCAGTTGTTATACCTATGGAAGCCCGTTTCCGCCACCGTAGAAAAAAATATGTATAATTTAAGGCGAAATTTTGACTTATTATCTCAAAATAACGAGATAACTAAGCCGAAATTTCGAGATAGTTATCTCGTTATTTTGAGTAATTAAGTCTAAATTTCGAGTTAATATCTCGAAATAACATGATAACTAAGTCTAAATTTCAACTTAAATTATATATTTTTTTTCCAAGGTGGCGGAACCGGGCTTCCATATCCACAAGCACACCTATCTCAGTTTCAGAAAAAAATTCTCTTCTTACCTTTCCCCTCAGTTGCCATGATGCCATGAGTTTTTCAGGTTTACATCGGATGCTTAAATATACATGAGGTGGTTTGCATTGACCATGTATGGTTGAACGGGGGCGTGTAGAGAGCGGAATATCCACGTGCGTACAATCCCAGGTAGTGTGCGAATTATAAACCGTATATTGCTTGGAGGTGTGCGTGCGCACGTTTTTATAAATCTGACTTTTTCTTTGCGTACGTCATTTTCGCCTTTTTAGCGCACGTACAATTTTAGTATGAGTTCTATGCAAAGTTTTATAAATGAGACCTCTGGTGATTATTGCGTATGCACTTTATAATCGTGATTACATTGTGACATGATCGCAGCAACGCTATGTGGAAAGTATGGGAAACAGGTTTATGACAGTAGTTGCCATTAATGTTAATGCACGGTGGTGCAGTGGTCAGCCTTGTTGCCTCACCTCTCTGGAACCAGGGATCAAGTCCCCTGCCATGACTCCATTTGTGTGGAGTTTGCATGTTCTCCCCATGTCATCTTGGGGTTATTCTGGGTGCTTTAGCCCCCCCCCCCCCTCCACCCCAGTCCAAAAACATGCTGAGGTTAACTGGAGTTTCCAAATTGCCCATAGATGTGCCTGTGAGTGTGTTCTGCAATGGGTTGGCACCCCATCCTGCATTGTTCACTGCCTTGCACTTGTAGCCTCTGGGATAGGCTTCTGACCCCCGCAACCCTGCAGAGGACAAATAGTTACAGAAAATGGATATCTGGATAACAGTGGCCTGACCAAGAGATTCAGTCATGCTGTATACACTCACATATGCATATGCATGCATTTAAAAACAAACATATACACATGCAATAATTGCAGGAGTAAGACTAGTAACAAGGAAACTGGGCAGAAATCACAGTCTAACTCTTTACAGGTGAGCATCCCAGCTCTAGTTCACCTGGGTTTGGTTCCAGGGGAAATGTGTCATTGCAGTACAAAGGAGCAATGCAGCCTGTTTCTATGGCTGAATGTAGCAAAGTAAGATGCTACGTACGGTAAGGTTACCATACAGCAGAAGTCTCCAATCACAGAGTGCATCAAAGCTATTTACTATACTGTTATCTACAAAAGAGCATGTGATGATAAATGCAAATCCTATTGGGAAAATTGACAATACATGGGTATGCACATCTTATACAGAAATATGCTATTTTGCACCTTTTGGCTTTTTCAGATTTAGCACAGTTTCTAAGCACATTCTGACAGATAGGGAATGTTCTCACAAATGTCCCTCTTTCAGTATTTGCTGCAGATTTTCATAAAATGTTGCCTTACAGAAATGTCCGACACACATAAGCTCAAGGTTGCTATGCAGAGTCAACACGACAGCGTGCTTTATTCAGTAAGAAACAGTAATCAATGCCTGATGATTGGATCACACATGCTGCTCAGGGCTGTGGAGAGACTTTAAGGATCAGATGCTCAAAAGTTAAAAATGGAGCACTCAGTCCCATTAAAGCTCCTACAATTCACATTTTATATAATTTTAAGAACATAAGAACTATACAAACGAGAGGAGGCCATTCGGCCCATCGAACTCGCTTGGGGAGAACTTAACTAATAGCTCAGAGTTGTTAAAATCTTATCTAGCTCTGAACCCAAGGATTCAGCTTGCACTATGTTATCAGGAAGACTATTCCATACTCTGACTACACGCTGTGTAAAGAAGTGCTTCCTTAAATCCAGTTTGAAATGTTCTCCCGCTAATTTCCACCTATGGCCACGAGTTCTTGTATTTGAACTAATGCTGAAGTAACTATTCGGTTGAACAGCATCCAAACCTGTTACAATCTTATAGACCTGGATCATGTCCCCCCTCAGTCTCCTTTGCTTGAGGCTGAACAGATTTAGCTCAACTAACCTTTCCTCGTATGACATTCCTCTAAGACCAGGAATCATTCTTGTGGCCCTACGCTGCACCTTTTCTAAGGCCGCAGTGTCCTTTTTAAGATATGGTGACCAAACCTGCACACAATATTCTAGGTGAGGTCTCACCAAGGAATTGTATAATCTTAGCATTACCTCCCTTGACTTAAGCTCCACACACCTGGAGATATACCCCAACATCCTATTGGCCTTTTTTATTGCTTCCCCGCACTGGCGAGAATGAGACATGGAAGCATCAACATACACACCAAGGTCTTTCTCGTAATCAGCTACCTTTATTTCAGTAGGTCTCATAAAATACCTATACTTTATATTTCTGCTCCCTACATGGAGTACCTTACATTTGTCTATGTTAAATTTCATCTGCCAGGTATCGACCCAGTCACTAATTAAATCAAGATCCCGCTGTAGCTGCTGAGCCGCTAGTTCAGTATCTGCTACACCACCCACCTTGGTGTCATCTGCAAATTTCACCAGTTTACTGTATATATTGGTGTCTATATCATTTATGTAAATTAGGAACAATAGTGGTCCTAAAATTGAACCCTGCGGTACCCCACTATGAACGCAGGCCCACTGTGACATTGTGCCTCTTATAACTAGTCGCTGCTTCCTATCTGTTAACCAGTTATCAATCCAGGTCGCTACAGTTCCTAAAATACCTGTCACTTTGAGTTTAAGTAAGAGCCTCTTGTAGGGGACAACATCAAAAGCCTTTTGGAAATCTAAGTAGATGAGTAGCTTCCTCAAAAAACTCCAACAGATTTGTTAAACAGGATCTACCTCTCCTAAATCCATGCTGGCTATCCCTCAAAATGTTATTTGAGTCCAGGTAATCTACCATTTTCTCTTTGATTATAACCTCCACAACTTTACCAGTTATACAAGTTAGACTGACTGGCCTATAGTTTGACAAATTACTTCTATCCCCTTTTTTTGAAAATGGGCGTTATGTTGGCATGCTTCCAATCAGAAGGTACCACACCTTCAGATAAGGATTTTTGAAACAGTAAAGTTAAGGGTCGGCAAATAATATCCCTCATCTCTTTTAACACTATAGGTAAGATGCCATCAGGGCCCTGTGATTTATTTATTTTGAACTTAGCTAGGCTTTGCAAAACATCAGCTTCAGTTATATATATATTAGTTATAGACGATGCTGGATTAGTAATAAGAACTGGTAAGTTACTAGTGTCCTCAACAGTGAATACCCGTGCAAAACTATCATTGAACTCATTTACTATATCAATGTCGTTTTCAATTATAAGACCCTTACTATCCTGCAGATTAGTAATTTCAGCTTTTAGAGCTCTTTTAGAGTTAAAATACTGGAAGAAACTTTTAACGTCATCCTTAGCCTCCAATGCGATCTTCCTTTTGACATTCCTTTTAGCTCGTCTAATGTCATTTTTTAATTCAGCCTGTAGATTTAGATACTCTTGCTTTATTCTGTCATCAACAGTTATTTTCCATCTCTGGAACAAAGCCCTTTTCCTCCTTACTTTATACTTTATTTCCCTAGTAAACCACCTAGGTTGCAATTTCCTAGATTTATTCTTGCTGGAAACAGGTACTGTATGAAGTCCTCTTGCACTTGCAATAATGTGCTTTTAAAAAATTCCCATGCCTCTTCAATAGTTTTGTTATTTAACTCCATCCAGTTCACAGTTTCTAGTTTTAATCTCATACAATTGAAGTTAGCCTTCCTAACATTATATATTTTTGATTTGGACTTTGCTCTTCGGGCACTAAACTTAACCTCAAATTTAACCATGTTATGATCGCTACTGTCAAGTGGTTCTAAAACGTCTAATTTACCAATCCTGTCCTGGTTTTGACAAAATGGGCAGATGCTCAGGCACCCCCCGCTCCACCGTCTGCACATATCTGCTGCGACATAGAGGTTGCTCTTTAACCATTCTGTTTTCACAACAGGAACAAGACAAGGTAACCTGGTCTACAATCTCCACCACATAAATGATTCTTTATGTGCTGTCAGGTCAGCAGAGCCACTGAGGACTGCCTTTTTGCAGGGTAGTTATGATACTGCGTTGCACCATTTCTCCACAGGCTACTCTACACACTGCATTCAAAAACATGTGATACCCTCTGACACCTAGACACTGTGACTAACAGCCTCTAACCTCTACTCAGAAGTTCTAACAGGCATCAGACGCATCTCAAACTCCCATGCATTGTCTGGAACAATCTCTAACTTATCCATCTCCTGTAAACTGCCTCTTTTATACAAAACTTCTAACACAGTGCTTCTCAAACCAGTCCTTGGGGACCCCCAGACATTCCACATTTTTGCTCCCTCCCAACTCTCAGGGAATTGGGAGAGAGCAAAAATGTGAACCATTTGGGGGTGACTGGTATGAGAAGCACTGTTCTAACAGACCCTGAAAAAGCTATAACACGTACCTACACTTTGCCACTACCAGGCTCGACAGTCTTTAATATCTACCAACTGCCTCTAACAGTCTCTGACCAATGTGCACTATATGTAACAGTCTCTGACTCCTTTAAGTCCTGTGACTCTTGTTCATGGTTTTAAACTGTCTTTTACAACCCCATTTCCAAAAAAGTTGGAACGTTGGGTAAGATGTAAATAAAAACAGAATGCAATGATTTATTGTCATATACATGTCATATAAACCCATATTAGTTCTTAGAACAAAGATGACATATCAAATGTTGAGAAATGTTATTGTTTTATAACATTTGCTCAATATGAATTTGATGTCAGCAAGACATTTCAAAAAAAGTTGGGACAGGGGCATATTTACCACTGTGCTGCATCAGCTCTTCTTTTAACAACACTCTGTAAATGTCCTGAGGTCTGCTGATTAAAAAATTCAAATTAAAAGTCATGGACGCTGCATCCTCTGGACTAAAGAGGAGAGTGACCATCTAGCCTGTTACTAGCAGACAGCTCAAAAGCCAGCATCCGTCATGGTATGGGCTGCCTTAGTGTCCATGGTGGGTAGCTTGCACATCTGGGAAGGCACCGTTAATGTTGAATGAAACATACAGGTTTTAGAGCAACACAGGGTGTTATCCAGATGCCTTTTTCAGAGAAGGCCTTGGATATTTCAGCAAGACAATGCCAATCCGCATTCTGTGTGTGTTACATCAGCATGGCTCTGTAGTAGATGGACTAGACTGGCCGGCCTGCAGTCCAGACCTGTCACCCATTGAAAATATTTGCTGCATCATGAAATGAAAAATACAACAAAGGAGACTCCAATTTGTTGAGCAAGAAGGGGACAACATTCAACTGGTCTCCTCAGTTCTGAAATGTTAAAAGAGTGTTGTTAAAAGGAGAAGTGATGCAACACAGTGGTCAACCTGCCCTTGCCCCAAATTTTTTGAAACATGTTGCTGACATCAAATTCAAACTGAGCATATATATATTTGTCACAGAACTGTAGCATTTCTCAATTTCAACATTTGACGTGTCTTTGTTCAATTTCCAATAAAATGTGTGTTTATTTGATTTGCAAAATACTTGCATTCTGTTTTTATTTACATTTTCCATAGGGTCCCAACTTTTTTTGGAAACGGTTGTAAGTTGGGTACACACCAAGCGAATGGCAGAAAACTAGCAAAAAACAAGGTCAATGAATGTTTGGTTCCTGTCCCCTCCCATCAATTGTGAAAATTTGCTCTGTAACACACTGGCATGACTAGAGGTGACAATTAACATACAGCCCAATTAGAGACATCTCCAAATAGCTTTGATGCCCATTCAGCATGCTCAATCAGCTAGAAGCACCATCAGTGACCAAGCTTATCTGACTATGCTGCACAAACTGATATGACAGGCAGTCACTGACTCATCAACAGCCTGACAGCTTTTTATGGTGGAAAATCAGCTTCTTTTTTCCAGCTTTTACAGTTACATAGAGGAAACCCCTTTGCACCTCCAACTGTAACAATTCTGCAACTAATACCCTACCTTATTTCTCCAAAAGCTAGCCACACTACCTCCTGTCCATCCTGTAAATCCTGCAGAAGGAAAACAAAAAGATTAGGATGTCACATGCAGATACATGGTCCTTCCAGTTACACGGTTCTTCCATGCTGTTCAGTAAAAGAAAATATATACTGTAACTCATAAAATAAATGTCTGATAATACATCAATACTGGTCAAGTCATATTAGATGATACAAATTTTAACGCCGTAAACAAGGTAACTTTGGCTGTTGAATTAAACACAAGACAACTATTTCAAGACATTGTAATGAAAAATCTGCATAGATTCATTGGTTTTCTTTATGCCCAGTATACATTCCCATGTTGGTAAGAGGCATCTGCTGAGAAAGATCCTGCTCTGACTTTTCCAAGCTATGAGCCCCACCCATGGTTTCATCCCGAACAAGTAGGTGCAGCACAGTGCAGCAATTCCAGCAAGTAGCATTGGCAACAACATCATCCAGAAGCACTACCTCTAAGTGCCTAGCAGCCCTATCAACAGCTTTAACCCCAACTAATAGCCCAAAACCCAGCTAACACCTAATAACAGGAAACAGCTAATACTAACTTGCAGCCTAGGGTATTCCTGAAGAACGAAACAGCCACACCAGCCATGGCTAGATGTCCCAGACTGACTAGACTGCCCCCAGCATGCCCTCTCTGTCTATATTTAGCCTCTGTGAACTTCCCCAGGTGCCTCATGGCCTCACAGCACTGATGGGGGGGGGGGGGGGGGGCGGCAGACAGAAGAAAACTAGAGTGGCGTGCGGGCCAGTTTAAAAAAGGAAGCACAGCCTCTCGTCTGGGTTAACAGTGGGGATAAACACCTATTTATAAGAGAGCCAGCGGGTAACAAGGTCCAGTTACTCAAACAAGGCCAAAAACAAGCCCCAAATGGAAGTGGGTATCAGAGACAGACACGGCGACCTCTTAGTAACCTCTGCCACACCCACGAGCCCAACAGGGTGACAAGGGGTGTCTCACTCATTGGTGGATGCACTGGCCCATTCCTGCTCTGACAGGCACATGCAGAGACACCTGCAAGAACTTAGGTCCTTATGAGGATACAGGGAATCAGCCAGGGCAGGACCCCTTCAGACCCGCACCCCACTGATTATAAAGATGACTTCATGAGTACTCCGTGAAATGGCTTGGTGATGATGCAGATTCTTATGCAGGAGGGCAGGTGGATCTGACGAAGCACCCCAGGACCACGTGAAATGAAAGCTGAGGCAGCTGTGGCATGATCTTAGTGCCGCATCCGGGAGGGGGCATGCTGCTATGTCAACTCCACGCTATATGTGACCCTCACTGAGCATGCGACAGCCGTGCAACCAGATGCTGCCAAACTATTCAGTAAGCCAGGCTGAAAATGGCAAACAATTACCCACCACAAGATGGTCCAGAAGAGTCTGGCTGCCCGTTTTTCCAAAATGTAAACATGTCAAAATCAATGAGTTCTGATGCTGCTTACAGACACTGTGACGTGGGACAGTCAGAATGCAAAGCACAGTGGAGAAATGCATCACAGCACACTTGCTAAGTTTGTGTACTGAAATTGCAAAATAGTTTTAAAATCGAGGAGTGAAAAGACAAATGATCTTGCAGTGGTTTGTCTTGGCTAATAGAATCAAATGGCTGCAGTTGAGTCATTATATTCAGTCTTCATATCAGTGGACGCCCAGGCTGGTGCACCTTGATGTGATTTATGCTCAGGGAGTCATCCAGACGTTCATGGACAGGTGGTCTGGAGGAATGCCAGTATCACAGATATTACTGTTGGGACTGTTGCTAGGTCAACACTGGGAGCGGTTTTTCAGATGCACTGTTTGTATGGACATTGGAAATCTGGCAGCTGCCCCCCGCCTCCTCCTAGGGTGCTAAAGTGGGACCTCTAGAGGCCACCAGCTCCAGGAACCATCCCGGATTTGAATGACGGTCTCTCTGTGGATTATCTTTACTAGGAGCTTGTAGCCAGCAGGAAGCAGGAGGAATTCTCACCCTGCTGCTTTCCCCCAGTGATATAAATATGCCTCCGTCCTCTCCTTCTTAGTGCTGCCTACTGTCTGTGGCCCAGCAGCTTGCCTCAAAACAGTCCCTTCTGCTCCCCCTTCACTCATTCCTGACCACTAATTTTTTTTCTCCATGTCAACTCCAGAAATGACTACCACAACATTTACCCTACAGCTGGGTAGCCAATGGAAATCAAGCAAATAGCATCAGGTAGCCAGACAGATGAGCCAGTGAGATGGTAAAATAGAAAACAGCAACAGGACTAGCAGGGATGCACTGTAGTTTAACAGTCAGTTGTTATGCTGCAATGTAATGACTAAAGCTGCTGACATGTTGCTGACAATTGATCAGCTAGTTTGTGAAAAAGACTGATCAGTAGCGGCCTCTTACTTTAGTAACAACGTCTGCCCCAGCCACACAAACACACTTCTGCTGCTGGCTATTTATAATCCCAGACCATTGTGTCTCCAAAGCACAGGTGGCTAACATGTAGATATAGCAGTGTATTCAAAAGCCCTGGTACCCTAGAGGTGAATCCGCAGCATCTCTCAGACCATCCCTTTGACTTGTATATGGAGATATGTGGGTGAACTAGAAGCTTTCCTGGATGAAGGTATCATAATGCAATGGAAACTCTCAGACTAAAATAAAAAGAAGGATCTAGTAGTGGTAGATGAGGGGAGATTATTGAGGAGGTAAGATCCCAAGTTCTAGGTTTGTCTTGGTTAAAGAGTATAAGCTCTCCTGTTCCAGTCCTCCAATTATACAGAAATATATAGAATAAGATGAATCTACTAAGATGTTGCTACTTTGTACTATGATACCTTAGCCCTGTCGCCCTGGTGCAGCTTCTGCATTTTAGTTCAATGTGAAACGAGTGCTCAAGTCCAGCACTTTGATCGATGGATCATAGAGATTCCTCAGAATTAAAAAGCATCTTTGTATGCAGTCAGTTGGCAACAATGAACCATTTAATTAACACAGGCATCCCTTAGACCCCTCGGGCTGCCCCCACACCCCTTGCCCCAACTCCCAGACAGCTCCAGCACCATTGCAGTCCTCCATCCCCCTTAATACCCTATGTCTAAAAGCAATATTCCAAGTTGGAAATTTCTCTCCCTTGTCCTGATACCTGGCTGCTCTGGCACGGAGGCACAAAATGGAGGGGTGAGAGTTTGGGAGGGGCGGCCATTTTGTAAAAGCTCTTGGCGGTCGAGGTAAGCCCAAGCGTAGGGAGTTTAGCGGTGGGGTGTTCTCGTCGGCCAAACATCCTGTTCCAGCGAGTCAAACTTGAAAAATGTCCTGCTGTGCTTCTCACATTCGGGATACAGAAAACAAAGGCGCTCTCGTGAACAAGACCCTCTTGAGACATAACCTTTCCGGAAAAACAGAATCAACTCCAAATTCCTTGTGCCAGCAACAATTGTAATTTTACACTTCAATAAAGACAACAGAAAAAGAATAAAAAATCAATTTTGTGTTCTCTTTTGGACTGGAGAATTTAACATCCTCCACTTAGCAGTAAAACAGGTCTTCTATACAGAAAGAACACTAATGGCTAACTCTAAGGTGTTCTTGTACTACTAGTGTTATTGTCAAGGTACTTACATTAGTATCGGAATTATCAGAGAGGTCTGCATATGCTAGGGTATTAAAAAACCCTACAGTGGAAAGAGCAGAGAAGAACCAAAGATTGACACTTTGACATTAATACCACAAAAGTATCAAACTTTCATTAACCCTACCTGCTAAAGCACCACCTTGTGGGCTTTTAGCCAATCAGATGCAGAGATTCCGGGAGGCTGGCATCCACCTTTTGCCCAAAAATGGCTTACCGAGGGACTTGCTCACAAAGAGTCAGGTGTCGCCTGTGGCTATCGTTGGTCACAGGGCAACATTCTTGCTCACACTCAAGTGTCTTTAAATACCCATCATGCTTTCCTGGTAAGAAAGAGATATACAAAAACTAAGCAAACATCTGAGCCACAAGTTACAGGACAATACAGGTGAACTCAGATGATGAATATTCACAACTACATTTTCACCACTTTTCAACAGTGATAAACTTCAGGTTTATAGCATGGCCCAGAATCAACTATCTCCTGCTGTTCCCTTGTCCCATTACTTTCACTTGACCTTTAAATGGCTGTCTTCCTTTACCACTTGGCCCATTTCTGTTCCTCATGTTTGGGAAACAGCCAAGGCCCCTTTGACACAAAACTCAGCGCCTGTTCATTTACATTTTTAAAAATTCTGTGAACTGCTTTATTTAAAATAAAACTTAATAACACAATTTAAATAATAATAGAACGAAATAAGCAGTTGTGCGTAATAACATTTATATGCAGTTGTGCTCCCGACCTAAAGTGCCATAGTTTATAAATAGCACCTGGTGTCCAGGCTAATATTTAAGTAAATGTATTCAAAATGAAATGGTCCACATTTCACAGTGGTCAGCAGCTCAGGGTAATTACTTCCATGTGTAGACCTGGCAGACTTGGCCATGGCTAAATGTGCACATGCTTTGGTTTATCCCATCCTACATCGAATCCCTGACTCCTGTGGAAAAAAAGCTTAAAACAGAGACAATAAATATTTTTTTTGCAGTGACAACAACCTGCCTGTAGTGGTCACTGTTACCTACTTTTTTTACGATAGACAAACCAAATTCACAAACATTAGCTTGGTAGAAAGTGGTGTTGTGACTCAGTGGATAGTGCTGCTGTCTCCTGTTATTCAAGCTGCATAGGTTACCTGTACATCTATAAGTTTACTATTGTGCATGCATTGTCCTGTGATGGACTGGCATCACATCCAGGGTGTTTCCCAGCCTTGTGCTCTATGCTGCATGGGATGGGCTCCAGGACCCCCATGACTCTAACCACGGTAAGTGATTATAAGATGACAGTGAAGTGACAGCAGTTTATCTTGTGAGGGAAACTGCACTAATTAAAATGCACTTTCACTTATAAAAGCCTTGAATATGGCAGTGTGGAACTGCTTTTTCATTGGTTAATATCGAGTACCATCATATACAGACTTACTACTTACAATGTGAAGTATCCTTGATAGCTTACAGTACTACAGTTTTATTAGTTTGTATGTATTTCTGTGGTCAGCAGTTTTAGCAAGCTATGGAAAGACAATATAACGACTATAACAACTGTCAGACACTGCATTGTCTGACCACCTTGTTCATTCTAAG
The DNA here is from genome assembly GCF_048594095.1 of Paramormyrops kingsleyae. Taxonomy (NCBI): domain Eukaryota; kingdom Metazoa; phylum Chordata; class Actinopteri; order Osteoglossiformes; family Mormyridae; genus Paramormyrops; species Paramormyrops kingsleyae. Next base: position 40,031,783 of record NC_132799.1, read on the forward strand.
CTTTAGACTTTAAACACCAGAGAGAAGCACTCTTATTGACAGACACATGCAATCATGAGACTCAAACTGAATGACCCAGCTACCTGACAGGACAAAAGAAAGTATCTGAAATAAATAAGAAAAGCATTGAGTAGCGACACACGCCGATCATGACACCTCCTTTTAAGGGTCTCCATATTTGCCAGACAGGGAAATAATAAATACATAAGTGACTCATAAAACAATGATTAATGCAGATAATGTACTACTACAGTATTTGTATTCCAGAAAATATTAACATAAAATATAACACAAATGGATCATACACAATTTAGAACACTAGGTTGCAAACTGTTCGACCCTTGAACAAAACATTTTACATACTATCACATCATTGAGCCTAAACTGATTAAAACTGATATCCAATCCACAATGTATTCCTGCATTGTGCCCTGCGTTGCCCAGAAGAGACTGTAGACACCCCCTCTTCCCTGGCCAGGATAAGCAGTTGGTAAATTGATTAAGATGTTTTTATGTTAAAATGAATCATTGTGAAAAAGAAAGGCCACGTTTCAGGGCAGAAGGAAGGTTTGACAATGTTCCATGTCGAGCCTCATAGATCGCAGTTTTTTGAAAGAAAGAGCAACATTTATTCTGACAAAATGATTCAAGGCTTGGTGTGGGCAGTCCGAATAACAGTACATCCACCGTGACAGTACAGGACATGGCACACAGCACAAGAGAAGCCAGACCAGTCACTTTACATCAGAACTTTCAGTGACATCTCATGATAGGAAAATCTTTAAGCAGCAGGTTTAGCATTTATGCACAGACACAGCTTGTTAGCTTAACCACACCAGTGTGAGGGACATACAGTAATACTGAGTTAGATACTGAGGAACCCAACCCCAGACATTGTGCACCTCTGGTTCAAATCTAAATTACTAGCGCCTCGCTAACTAACCCCCTGGTAGAAATGTGGTGGCACCTTTTGTGGAGCTGGCCCTGCGCTTGTATGCCAGCAAATGAATCAGCTGAAAAATGGCACGAAAGCATATGGTTAATAGGCTAGTCCCTCCATATCACCAGTAGACTCTCTCAGGGAGGCCATCAGCTGCCCAACATTCAATCACACGATCCTTTATCTCTAATATCTCTGGTTGATGATTAGCATGCAGCAGCCTTTATTTTTGTGCCCAGTCTGAACGTTTATCCACGTTTATGTACAAGCAGATTTCAAGACTTCCTTTAACATTATTTTAAATAAATAAATCACTGCTATTCACTAGTAGGTCTTGTTTGATGGGTACTACAGTTGGGTGGAGTTCTGAATCCCGTTTGATTACTGACTGATTAACTCGACACTAACTGGTTGACCTCGGTTGCTTATTAGCATCATGCTTTAATTGGTAAGAGTCACTAAACAAACAGGCAGCTCCCTAGGTCAGTTTAGTCCACTCTGTCTCAGTTTGTTTGGTTGCCCATTTTTATGCCAACAGCTCAAATTGTGAATCCCAGGATCAGAGCATAATTCAGATGATACTGCAGGAACACCATAAGTGCTTGTGAAAACCAAAGATTTGCTATTGAGTAATTTTGAATTTATGTGGGATTTACTGGAATTATTTATGGCAGTTTATTAGCAAAATCATTTAAATATTCAATATAATTTAAAATTTATTTAGCTTTATTAATTTCTCACCATTTAATTAATACATTACTATAAATCTTAAGCTACTTTGCATTGGTAGAAAGAGCCCATTGCGATGAAGTAAAAAAGATACCAGTCAGCTTTGCCAATTATAAATTTTCTAAAATTTATAATCAACTGAATTATAATCAATTAAAATCATTTTAAGTATAAATGTTTTAATGTAAAAATAATAATAACAATAATAATAATAATGACACAAATTAATAGACTGAAAAAGCCCAGTTATTTAAGTGGTCATTTTAAAGACTGCAAAAAATGGTTGCTGGTGTATGAGAAGTGATGAGTGCATTACTGGCTAATCATCAGATGATATAATGTAAAATAAAAAGTATTTCCTCTATATCAGGAATACCACGAAGAAGAAAATGGTATGTTTTCATTGAGCACTCCCGAGGTATGTGGACCGACAGTCAAAAGCGCATGATAGATCAAACAATAATGACACATGTTCAGAGATGAGGGAGTGACCCTCCACATGAAAGACCGGGGGCCCCAGAAAGTGCTTGCTCAAAATCAAACTGAATTTGTTTGTAAAAGAATAACAGTAACAGCCCACCTATTTCAAATACATATTCAGAAAAATTACTACTGTAACACTTACAGAAATAATACTGGAATCCTAAATGTAGTAATAAAAACTAGCTGATTACAACAGAATTGTTCTGAATTAAGAACTTCATGGAGGATCATTCTACTCCTAAGTTTTTTAGTTCTTAATTAATTTTTCTTTTTTCGTCTACAAAATCATAGAAAAGTTCAGCCTAAAATGACAGTGTTAAATATGAACTAGCTTGAAAATAATATTCTGATTTGTGTGACTTAATGAAGATGGAAACTTAAACCTGCTTTTGTTCAAAACCATTCGCTGAAAATTGAGGATCCTGTGTCAAGTCAAATTTAAAATGAAAACTTATGCAAGAAAAAATCATTTGCTTTTCCTTTGCAGTAATTATCCTTATGCAACAGATAAGGGAAAACTAATAATTTTTATATAAATTTTGAAATTTCATCCAAGGTGTTTTGTAAACATAAATATCAGATTACAATTAAAGTGGGTGAGAATCGTCAATAGGTCAACTATAACATAAGAATAGGACACACAAGCACACAGAATTGTGCTTCTATCCCTGCAGTACATTAATGTCACCCAATAGTTTTTTGTGCAATAATTCCTGTAGCCTGCTACGAAGCCAAAATTCTCAGTTACATTCCACACACCACACTTAATGATTAATGGTACAGTGACGAGTCATGTCATTTTCTGCTGACACACTTGGTGAGGCATGGTCCCTGATTCAGAAACAGAAAAAAATGTTTGCAGTGAAAAGTGCAAACTTGAAAAAGCAGTAACTAACAATTGAACAAGCATTATATCGACACAAAAATCAACAATTATAGACCTCAGAATGAAAGAAGTTAGAGTTATGTGATTCTAAATTGTCTCTCATGAAGAATGTTTCAACATTTCTGATAAACAGTTAGTTTGGATCATTTTATTAATATAAAATATGATAATGTATTGAAAATATGATAGAAAAACTCAATTTTTGGAATTATAACAAATTTATTTTAAAATTAACCTAAAATGCTAAAACAAAATTGAAACTTTTTTTAGATGATTAATCCTAAAAGAAACCACAGAATCAGTCAGTCAGGTACAATTAACGACTGTGTAAATGTCCTCTTCATTCCATCGTTTCTATGTTAATAAAATTTTACTTGTTTCAGCTAGATATGTGCTTTTTATTACTTGATGTCATTATTATTTTTATTATAATTATTGCTGTTATTGTTTTTTGCTATTGTTATTACAGTAGTAGTAACAGTAATAATAATGATAGCTTCTAGACTTTACAGCCTAATTTATTTTTGATGTCCCAACCGGATAATGCTCTCTCATTTCCATGTTTCCCTTCCCCGCTGTAAGTCCGAGCTGACAAGTGAAGCGACGCTTTCGGCGACGGTGCCTTCCTTTGTTTCAGCGCCTCACTGAAAGCAAACGCCACAATCTTGCCTGAGATGTACTCCCATAACTGAGGGGCAGCAGAATATTAAATGATAGACCCTCCAACCACTCTATCTTCCTGTCTGCACTGCAAAAATCAGACTCAATCTGAAAGGTTTGTGTTATGAGAAATAAATTAATACTCACTAAAAGTACAGTGGGAATTGTAGTAAAACAGGGTTCTATTACTTCTATAATTTATTAGTTCAAAATTAGTTGCTGGCAGTTCTTTTCCTCCCCGACACAATCTTGGGTAAATTTGTGCAAATTAATGCTGCAATGTAAAAATTATTTCAGTACAAAATAGACATTAATTCTGTTAAAAACTGTAGCTGATGTACTGTCAAATCCAATAAATATGATCCAGTAAAACTAATAACAGCTACAAACTAGCTACAGTTATTTATATGTATAAACATGATGATAATAACAATATCAGACTAAATAAATAATGCATTGTCAATAACAGTTTTTTACTTAGTGTTAGAATGTAAAATGTTCAGAACCTCATAAATGCATAATTCTGCGTATGCAGGAAAATCTGGATTCATTTTTTTAGCTGAAAAAAAATTCAGATAAAATACTGTCAATCATATTTATTTTTGGTAAATAACATTTAGAAATAGAGTGCAAAAAATTTGAAAATAATTTTGCTCAGAACAGATGCATACACTCGTTGAAATGAGACAGAGCGCCTCCCTCTGACTGACTGGCTGCCCAGCTCCCAAAGAAGGCCATACTTCATCAGGATTGACAGACATTCACTTTGGCGAAATAGAGCAGGCACTATCTTAGGCAGCTCCTCCCACAAATGGCTTGAGGGTGGGGCCTTAAGTGGTGTGCGTGACTGTGTGTACGTGTGTATTGAGGGGGGGCGTCAGTGATCTGAGAATGTGAGCATGCCTTGGCCTGGGCACCACGTGTGTGGAAAGACAGGGCGGAGCACTCCAATACAGCCTTCTCCCTTGGCCCCCCCAGGTGCCCGCTTATAGCATCCCTCCCTCCCTGTGGCACAGATCACAGCTCACTGAGAGTGACGCTGGCTCGGCCTCCTGCCCAATACAGACAGCACCCTGCCTGGCCTTTCCCTCTCTCCTGCATGTCACACCTATGTGTGTGATGGAGGCAATTCCTCCATCAGCAGCCTCAGTGACGACTGGGAGCAGTGGCGAATCACGACTTAATATACACAATATTCACAGTAACTGCACTTAAATATGCTCTCAGAATCTTCAGAAACACTTATGTTTACCCCAACTCCTGTTTTTAAGCCTTTCAGTTCGAAACTAAAAAAAAAAAAGTTTATATCAAAAACACTCAGGTCTGGCCCAAGTGTGGTGAAATTTCATTAAACTGCTAGGAAAAAGCAAATGGTGAACAGTTCATTTCAGCTGAGGTTTTAACACAAACATAGAGAACAACAAGCAAGGAAAGGGTCCTCGCTGGCAGATTATTTTTAATTATTATTATTTTGGTGTAAAGAGAATAGATAAAATAAGTGCATGTAACCATCTTAACTAAAATTAAATGTTAATTATTACATTTTAATAACGTTTTCTAAGCAAATCCTGTGCGCACTAATGTCATTCAAATGAAATAAAAGTAATAAAAAGCTGTCTCACATATTTAGCAAATAGCTGAAAGTGAACATCAAATATTCTTGTGAAATGTATTCTGTTTATAGAAAATTTGTAAATTGAAAAAACACATATTAACCAAAAAGACTTCTTGAAATCCAAATAAAAACATGGCCTAATAATTATCAGTAATCATATTTAATTGAAAATCTAAATAAAAATATATATTCATATGCAAATCAATCAATCATTATGCCATATTTTAAAATGTATTAATCAATGTCTTGATTTTGCACTTCAGGTTTTAAAAGAATTCCTGGAACTGTAAAGTGAAATCCTTAAAAATATGATCAAATCCCAAACTGACATGAATTCAAACAGAAATATATATAATTTTGCTTGAAATTCTTGCACTGTTATTATGAAGTAATTAATTATAAATTGTCCTAATTTATAATTCCTGTAAAATAAAAATATCTATGCATTTAATCCTCTTATAAAAAGCATATTTAGGAAATGCTGCTGTTACATCTAATGATTCATCTGGGGTGGCAAACTAAACCCTACACAGGATTTTTTTAAAGAAGCACGTAAAAGTTACGAATTATTGTCTCGGATACTGAAGTGAAAGAGTACGAGAATTACGCCAATTGTCTGTGACCTGCGGCCCTCTGCATGTCTGCCCTAAGTCTCTTCCTCTGCACTTTTATATGAGCTGGAACAGCAATCAAGTCCATCATCCCACTTTTTTTTTTGAAGGACTTCTATTTTTAGGAATGTGGCCAAAACAGACGATGTTATATTTCAGGACTGTTGATTGACAGGAATGAGTTAATTTGTTGGTATCAGTTTTTTATCAGAAAAAACAGACAATTTCAAATTTCTGAACTTTTGCACACACACACCCCCCCCCCCCCAATTTTATACAAAGATTGACTTGTTTTATAAAATTGCACGATTCTGCCCTACTTGTGCGAGCAGCACAATGTATGTGTTTGTTTGCAATTGTACAAGTGACACACATGCAGACGTGGGCCGAAACATCAGTAACACTCACAGTCACATAATAAAGTGGCACCAGCATCGCTGGCTATCTGCGGAGAAGCCGGCAGAGTCTCCAACCAGTGGCCCACGGAGTCCATGTCCCTGCAGAAGGAGACACATTGTGGTGAGGCGGGCTGGCGTGGGGCGTAACCAAGGCCTCCGGGCTCTAAGAGCGGGATCTAGGCCTGGGTTACTGGACCCGCCTTGCCTCCACCCCCATCCCAGCCTGGTCACATGGAACAGCACTGGCTATAAGCCCTTGGAGGGGGACACTGTATGTCAGCCTCACCTGGAGCTTAAACACCCTTCTGGAAGGAGTGTGTTAGTGCACAGATAAACAGTGCACTAACAGTAATGCTGGCACGTTCTCCATGCTTGGTGGGTGGGGGGGAGATAAATTATTCAGCAGCTTAGAAAATAAGTCCCCCACCCTGTTGCGATTCAAATGCCCATACTGCTCATGGACAACGACAGGCGGGCGACTGGTCTCCTTTGCAACAGGGCTCATGGGGAGTGTAAGACGCAGCCCTGGTGCTTGTATGGCACAACCGCACTGCTGGCCCCTGAGCTGTACTGTCCCCCTCTGCTTGCCTCCAGCACTCGGACGGGGCCACCTCACGCCACTCTGTCCTTTTGTGTGCAGCTGGCATCCGTCCCATGGGGAGTTCCTCCACGCCTCTGCCCCACGAGGACAGCAAGCCAGGGGGGAGAAGAGGAGCCAGAGGAGGAGAGGGAGGACAGGGAGAAGCGGGATGGAAAGAGGGGTGCCGCAGTTTCGGCAGGGCTGTCCCTATTGGTTCACCCCATTCACCCCAAAACCTGCTCGCAGGACACGGCCAAGCCCCCAAAGAAAGAAAAGAGAAACAACAAACCGACAGTAAAACAATGAAGAAGAACAACAAAAATAGTACGTTACCATTGAGGAGTTGCCTGCGAAGGGTGACGCGGCAGCACAACCTCTGAGAGTCCGGGAAGGGAGAAGTCCATCACGCAGAGCGGTCGTGTTACAGGAAAATCACAAGGAGAACAAGAGAGGGAAAAAAGAGCTCGGGGCCGATGGGCAGTGCTGGCGGTACGCGGGCGCCAAAACGGAGACGGGGGGGGGGGGAGCTGTATCATGGTGAGGAAGAGTGGCCCCGAAGAGCTACTTGTTGCACGGTTTGTGTTAGGCTTGCTGTGCAGCTAGCTGAAGCCAGAGGGTTAAAATCCAACGAGTAGTAAAAAGAAACCCTCCCTCTCCCTCCCGCACGCACAGTCACTCGCAGGGGTGGAGGAACCAGCTGTGGAAATAGCTGCACTCTTTTTGTTTTTTTTCCCCCTCTTGTGCTGAGCCCCCCCCCCCACAGCAGACGAGCGGGAGGCGGAGGGAGGCAGGGACGGGCCAGAGCAGGAACCCGGCGGGCCAGTGGAGCGGAGCCCAGGCGGGGACGCAGTGGCAGGAACAAGGCTGAGTGCGCGAGTGTGCAGCTTCCTCAGTGAGGAGCTGTGTTACCGCCGGGGAGAGAGAGAGAGAGAGAGAGAGAGAGAGAGAGAGAGAGTAAAGGAGAGGGCGGGAAAAATGCAGGAAAAGGTGGAGGGACGGGAGGCAGAAGGGGGGGACACAGAATCCGCCCCACTTGGCTGACGCAGGCGCAGTGCAGGGGCTCACGCCATTTTAACAAACTACACCTTGAGAGAAAAGTAGAGACGGAGAGAAGCAGATGAAAATGAAAAAACAAACTGAGCCAGGCTGCTGGGAGGAGATGGATAATGCACTGTGGTACTCGGCATGCAGAATTAGGAGTAGAAATAAACACCCTGACCGGTGATAGTTTGGCAGAGAGCAAGTGGATGAGGTAGGAGCCGCAGGGACAGCAGTCAGACCGGCACCGCCTCAAAGGCCCAACTGAGCGTGCGTACTTACTGCCCCCACCCCCCCCAAACTGCGATGCCAGAAACCATATTTGAACCAGTGAACTCGGCCCCTGTGTAAGAACGATCTCTGTATTCGGGCTGGAATGGGTCCATGTGCTCTTGTAGAGGCCCAGCCCACGATCCGCCGTGCCCCCCATCCTCGCGTCTCATGATATGGAATGGGAGCCGATTTCTGGGTTGCTCAGCTTTTAGTATAAATAAATAAATAAAATCACAGACACACACACACGCCAGAGTCCAAGCCCGCTGAAAGCAGACTCCACCAGCTTTCAAAACTCAGGAATAATAATGCAAAGCAGCAGAACGCCTCTGAGTGATCCACTATTTCATACCCCCCCCTGCTGGCCTCGTGCTCTCAGTGATGAGCATTTGGATTTTTCCATTTGTAGCAGATTACTGTAACACTATTGTAAAACAACTTCCTGCCTCCTCTGGCCATGATGCCAAAAACAAATAAATAAATAAATAAAAATAGAACAGTAAAGAGGCTTTGCGCTCTGTCCCAGAGCGGGGAGAGCACAAAGGATGGGAAAAGACGGAGGCTCTCCATCTGGAACAAAAAGAAAGTCTCTCGCCGTGTCAACACTAACTGACGCATTTCTCAGGCTTGTTTCAGCGAGGCTGCAGTGTGGGGAGAGACAAGGGATGGAGCTGATACACGACAAGGTGGGGAAACTTTCTTTGTGCTTCAGGACTTCTCCTCCTCCTGCGTGCAGTCTGAATATGGCTGCCACCGCCGCTGACTTGGGAGGCTTGTGCTCTGTGCCTCTCAGGCCAAGGGAGCCAGAGCTGCGCCCAAATGCTAGTGGGAGGGGGGAAGGGTTCAGGAAGGGGGGGGGTCTGTTCGCGGCCTCACGCCTCCCTCGCTCCTGCTGCCTGTCCTGCCCGAGCCGGCGACATCGGCCGGAGGTGGACGGTGCCCGGGACGCAGAAGATGGCCGGACAAGCAGAAGGAGTAAAGCGCTGTGCCTTTTTTTTTCCTTCACCCGGTTTTTGCTCCCGTTCTGTGTTTTTTTTTGTTTGGCATGGAGCAGGAGCCTCTTCCCGAGTGGAGTTGCTACGTCACATCTCGCCATGCCTCCGAACCAATTGAAAAATCAAGCGATTCGAGGAACATTATATACATTCAATCAGAGAAAAAAAACAACAACATGAAGGACACATAAGGAAGAAATCCCAGACGTCCCTGCTAGGCTTTCGTAGAAGTAGGTATTTAGAAGGTATTTATCTGCCTAACCGGTTCATTCTTCATAAACCCCGCTAGTTGTATAGTCACTAATCTGCAGCTGAAATCTATAACCTTGGCAGGGGCTGCACACTGTACATTGCAGGAAGTTCAGTTAAGGATACAGTTTTGGTTTTGGGTCTGCTGCCAACTCTCGACAGCGCGCTCCTCTGCGCAGTGCTACGCCTCCCCGGCACAGATCGAATGTGCTTTCGCAACGTTTTAACTAAGATAATTCTTTAATGGCCCTCAGACAGGAGTTCCTCTGCTTTCACACATCAAGGGATAAACTTCTAAAGTTTGCGAGTCAGTGTTACAGTGTTTCTTTCACACTAAGAAATCACTTCTTAAAAATATGCCGGACCAATTTGTACGTCAGAGAAAAAAAATTCTAATTACTTGTGTGTCTGTTAAGAACACAGGAGTACAGTAACATACAAAAATAGACTCAAGCAAAAGTAAAAAATGTAATAAAAAATAAATTGTAAAAAAATTGTAATCATAAGCACCTCAAAATGGTTAAAATATGACAAAAGTTGGAAACATCTAAACAGGATGTAAAAAAAACTAAAGGAGTACTCCAATATAAAAAAGAAATAAACTACATAAGTTAAAAATATCTAAATTGTGTTAATAAAACAAAAGAGTACTCCAGCACAATAAAAAATAAACAGCGGTCAGACACATTTAAATGTGTGTGTGTGTGTGTGTGTGTGTGTTTGTGTTTAAATTTAAAAACACAGGAGTACTCCAATATGCAAAGTAGTAACATCTAAAGGTGTGTGTATTTTCACACTCACACACACAAAACGATATCCAACAAGGCATTAGTGTAGCTTATACTACAGTAAGTTTCTGGGCATGAGCTCAGTGTGTTAGCAGGACCTTAACCCAGTCTTATGATGACGAAGAGCATGATCCTGATTGAATAATCCTGCAGCTCTTCGCTTAAGTGCTGCAAGCCCTGAAGTAAATGGTTGACTTTTGCCATGTTATCTGTAAGGGGAATCTCTCCATCGGTATAATGTCAATATTTAAATTTGTTATTCCTCAGCAAAAGTACACAATCACTTCTTTACAGTCCTACTGGCCAGTAAATTTAAGGAGCTATGGTTTATCTTAACCAAGAAAAAATGTTTTGTGCTACAGATTTCATACTTTAATAAGTAAATAAAAAATTAATCCCATAAGGGTATTAACTTTAGTATTTTTTCACATTGGAGTAGGCTTTTTCCAGATTACATTAAACAAATACTGTTTTTATAAGTAATAAATTAATTCCACAACATTTAAAACTAAATTGTATTGCAGATGTCATTATTAAGGCACTTTAAGGGCACTTACTGGAGTTAATTTGTTTGGTGATAAACAGCAGTATCTTTAATGACGCACTCTATAACTGTTTTCAGACACAATTGAGGCAACAGTCAAATATGGAAAATAAATACTACTTAATTCCTCTCCTGCGAAACAAAAAAAATGATAGTTAATCACACAGAACTCATTTTGAAGAGGAAAAATGTATAATTGCAAAATATATGTTGGTTATGCTGAGCTATTTTAAAAAATGCAGGAACAAATGAGCTTATTTAATGTAGGTGAATAAACAAGCTACATGCAACCAATGCTGAGTTTTGCGAAAATTAAAAATAGTTTAAGGTTGATTAATGTTAATCTTCAGATGTCACATGAATCCTCACAAACAAGCAGGACAATTAATATTAGCGTCGGGAAGGTTATTTTTTTGGGGGGGTGGGAATTCAGGAACAAAGACTCCCATGATTAAACTGCAAAAGGCTGTCTGCCAGTGATGATGCTGACGGCACTTTAAAATATAACCACATTAAACAAGTTACAACCTATTTAATTTCTGACATGCTGTGTAAGGGACGGTACACTACAATGTTGTTTTTTCCCCAATCTCGGGGTTCCTCTAGTACTTTTTCATTTAAAAGAATTACTGAGTTTGTTCCTGTCAATCAGATTGGAAAACAAAAATGTGTGCCTCTGATGAACACATCTTTTCAGTGTTTTAGTTTTTAGTTTTTTTAGTCTCCCTCAGGTTCTCTGGAAATTACTCTGGTGGCTTGAAAGGCCACAATTTAGTTCCCAACTCAAACTTTAAATATGAAATGGAGGCAAAGGACCTTAATGCCGACGTCCGTGTGCTTGTACTCCTACACCCTGCAGGACTTTTGGGAAAAACAAGAACTTAGGAGATGATGTTTAGGGGGGACAGATAGAGGTTGTGAGTAAGCAGAAAGAAGACGTGAGGTGTGGAAGGTGAAGATAAGGGTGGATCCATGATGAAAGACAAGGTACATAGGAGCACAGCAGGCTTAAGAATCTGTCGGCACTCAGGAGTCCTTCCCGGGGGTCACAATGGTGGTCTAATTTGCGCCCTGCACGTGTCTGAACAACTTCTCCATTACTGCCATGACCTCAGAGGTCACTCTCTATTGAGAGGGGAACAAAGGGCATGACCTCAGGGTCAAAGGGCTTGGCTGGGAGTAGGGGGGCCCTGCTGAGTGTGGCGGTGTTTTCTTTGAGGAGGTAAAGAGCACTAACACACTAACTAAAGGAGATTAGGGGCCCATCCACACTGGAGTTCTACTCAGGGTGACATAAATCACCTCCCACTAGGTGCTGAGTCAAGCGGCAGCTCCGGGGGCCAGGAGAGCAGCAAGAAAACTGATATGTATACATGATTATCTGATGTATGTGCTGTACATATACATACAGACTGTCACTGTAACCTCAGGGATGGGAGAGCAGCAAGAAAGTTGATATGTATACCTGTGTGTGTGATTATGTGGTGTATGAACTGTATACGTACATACAGATGGTGAATAACCTCAGGGAGAGGAGAGCAACGAAAACGTTATGCATACCTGTGTGTGTGATTATATGGTGCAGAGATGGGTAAAAAAAAATCAATATCTATTTTAATACAAAATATCTGCAAGTGTATCAAAATAAACTACAAACTATACACACCAAGCCAAGCATCAAAGTAAAATACAAAAATATATTTTGCATACTTCTATTCTATATCAGCCTGCTCCTTCACAAGCACACTGACTCAAATGGCCAAGCATAAGAGTAGCATTTTTTCACTGCTTATCAAGACACTACAAATGCGAAAACAAACAAAAGATCAAATATCCCAATAATATATCCTAACTACTTTCGGGAACACACAGATAATGGTAAGTCAATCGAATGAAAAACTAATACGAAAAACTAATAATAAATTCAGAAAAAATGGCTTTTTTTCTAATTTAATTAACAGCTGCTTATTTTTCTACACCACTAGATGCAAATAAACCACAAAACCACAACATTTAAAACGAAAAATGACAAACACTATTTAATGCTTCACTCAGCAACATCTTAGCCTTAAACACGAATAGGCCTGAATCGACATTTAAGTCTTGTTTCAACACAAGTCATAAACTTTTGACTCTAATGTAAACAGAACGTTACAATGGCATGTGCTGAAAATCACAGAAATAAAATGGAAATAACTTACATTATTCTTATGTAGCATGTAGGAAAAATATAATAATCGAGACAAACACGTCCTACAGCACAGGCTTTTTAATGCCACTTGTCTGAAAGGTATGAGAAAATGTCACACCACACAGTTTAGCTTTACAGAGCCACTGTCTGATAGCCACTCCAATGTCTGAATGCAGAGGAGCCCAAACAAATGTTGTCTTATGGATTATGGACGTTTCTTTCACCATCTGTGTGTCCTCTGACAAAATGGAGTTAAAAGTGACAGCAGGGGGGTCACAAAATGGAGGACAAAGCAGGACAGCATAACACAGAGACCTCCTTTTGAACCGCACGGCTGTCCCTGTGTCCATGTTGCTAGTCTTAGAAGGTATCAGACCTGGCTGTTCAACGCAGATATGGACCACAGCAACCGACTGCAATCAGATTAAATAAAGCATTTAAAAAATACACACACACACACACACGCACACACAGCTCAATGTAAAAAAATATCTGAAAGACTTCTGACACGACAAGTAAAAACCCATATAACAGTCCAAATTGTAGCATTTCAGTCCTTGTTCGGAAAGTACAGTATAATAATCATTAAGGGCAAAAATGAAAAAGGACAGTCCACCTTTACTCATCACCTCAGCTGAGTGCAGAACTGTACATAAGTGTGGTTATTCAATGACACGTAAGAGAATGGTGCAAAGGAAAATTAATTTATAATATGCTTTTAAAATGCATTAAAAATATATAATTAAAATCAGTAAATCTGTCACATTACCCGACAAAATAACCGTTTCACATAATCAACATTATAAACTCTAAATAAGACCTACTTCTGTTTTATGGGCTGTTTATGGGACCATAAAATATATTATTTAAATGGTATGCTATGCCCATTTGTTTAATTTGGAGAAAATAAGTGTTTTACCTCCCCTTTAAAAAGCGATTGACAAATGATCAGGACAGAGCGCAGCTTTTTGAATCGTGGATGAGGAATAGCCACGTTGCCTGAAATGGGGTTTCAGGAGGCTCGGGATGATAGTCACTGTGTTTTAGGAGCTGATCTAATGCTATGACAAAGCTTTTCCTTTAAATTGTGTAGCGTGGCTATGGGCAAACGGGACAACTTCTCAGCCGACTGACCTGCAGCAGATTTCACTTATTTTTTTTCCAGGTACATGTAAATGCAAAATGCTATATCTTTGCCCCAATCAAAGCAAGAAGCACAAGTAAAAATGTGAAATTGTATGTATGCATATATAATGCATGAAATAAAGTTATTCTTATTAATGGAAGAATCTGTAGGAGTCGAATTACCTAAATTAGAACTAAAACACAGCTACAAAATTTAATGAGAACTATTGACATCAGTGACTGGCGAAATATAATTTTCTAGCTTGCAGAAAGATCATATATTCAGCAGTTTGAGAAGGAACTGTGTTCTGAAAATATATAAAATTATAAGGCAAATATCTAATAGTGGTTCTAACTTGTAACTTTTACCGCATACATTTTAATCATATCTTGCAATATTAAATGCATTTAGTTAAAAAAATGAAACTAATAAAAAAATTTAAAAATCAAACCAATTTAAAGTAAGAGATCAGCGAGTATTGTTTAACAACATGTTTCTTAAGAAAGAGAGACTAATCCGAGTTGAAACAGGGCTCGTGCTAACTAACGCCGACAGACTGATTCTGGTCCCAACTTATGGAGCAGAATACACAAAAGAGATATTAAAATGTTTTGTGTCCACTATACAGTATTTTTAGAAGAGTATTAAATGTAGTTGCAACATTCTTGCATATAAAATACCTGTGAGAATAAAGTTAGAAAGCAGAAGGAATCATTGCATATTTTAGGGCTTTGCAGCTGTGGTTTATTGTGCTGCTTTAATTTGGATTTTATGTGTTCAAGGTGTATGTGCAAAATTGTGTACGTCCGTGTGTAAGAAGCTCACATGTTCATCACTTCATAAAGTGGGCAGCATTGTGTCCCATCACAAAAAATAAGAAATTAAATATATGCTCCAAAAGATGGAGAAAAAAGACTTTGAAAATGGTAGTCACTTTATTTTACTAACATAGGGCTCTCAGGGTGAACAAATTATTAATTCACATATTCAGTTCACAAATTAGGAGTAAAATATGACAAAATAATACTGTGAAATCAGGTTTTGTTTATATTCTGTCACACATGAGCTGTGCATGACCTCTCAGGATCATTAGGTTCCCATACTGCCATGGAGGAGCAAATTAAACTGTACAAATGAAATTAATAAGAATGTAAAGCAAACATTTAGCATTAAATATATTCCAAATATTAACTGAAAAATAACTCTGTTATTAAACAATCTTCAACACATTTTCCCTATAAAATATTGGACCTCAACGATTATAAACAGGCTCCTGTAACATGAAAAATAATCTAATTTAATTCTAATATCCTTTTAACCTGAAAAGCTTTTATCAAAGATGAGGATAATTTATTTCATATGCATTAATGTTTAACAGAACAATACTGAAATACCCATATGCCTTCAGTGCAAAATATGAAATTTCCATCTATATGTGAAAAACATTCATTATAATTTCCTTTTTAATATTATTAATGCCATACTGAGTAACACTTAATATTTTGTATGTCCAGCTTTTTATTTAACAACTTATTTATACAAATAAGATCTGATCTTGTGTCTATAAGTAAACAAATACTTATATACATGATAGGAACATATTTCGCTGTATAAAAAACCTATTAAAATTTCATGAATTATCATTTTTAAATTATTTACTAGGAACAAAAAGAATAAAGAACAGAACTGAAAGAGTATTTTAATCAAGAGGAAAAAAGTTAATGAATTAATAATTTTCCATACATGCTCTGAATCAAAATCACAAATCTTAAGTTATTTAAACTGACAAATAATGAAAAACTAAAAACTTAAGGGTTTTGCTATGAAACTTTAATGTAGGCAAAAAATGCCCATCAGAAAAAATATGTATAAGGTTAATGGTATTTTTTGGTGTGGTTGAGCATGGAGATCATACAACAAATAAAAGCATTTAAAAAATACCTTTAAATAAAATATAATACTTATCTGCCCAGGGCTTGCTTGTCTGCGCAAATACTCAGTACTTGTCACTGATTTATGAATACTGAATTCTCCCCTTTGGTTAATGAGTTTCTACAAATACAATTAAATTAAAGATGGAAAACTTAAAATTATAACAAAAGATGACATATAGAATAAACATGCAAAATAAAGTTATGAATAAATGCTTTTAATATTTTTAACTCACACAAAGCTATCCTGTAGCAAAAGTACTTGGAATAATAATAATTATTATTTTTACTGTTATTATTACTACTACTATTGCTACTACAACTATTATTATCATTATTAACATGGCATGAATGAGGGCACCAGACAGACATATCACTCTGCTCCCGTTCAGTCCCGCCCCTGTCAGAGAACTCACCTCGGCAGTAACCCGGCAGGATCTCAGTCCACACCAGTTCTGACCCAGGTGTATGGTACTGTGCTCATCCAAAGTGTGCCTAACTGGTGCTTTATTCTCTGCCTGGCATCCTGAAGCTGGTGGATATAATGGCCCAGGCGTTGAGCTGAGCAATAACTGCTCGCAAAAAAATGAAACGGTCTCTTTACATGCAACATGGACGGCCCGCGTCTCCCTGTTTCTCCAGGTGGCTGCTGAAAACATGCCATCTTCAAATTCTTACGAAGCGGACATTCAACCCAAAGCACACGGCTATCGATACCTGGGCCATATCAGGGATGGGCTATTGAAATGGGCTTCCAGCTGAAAACCCTGTATTTTTTTTAAATGTGCATATTAACCCAGGGTATTGTGTTTGCAGCAGGCAATCAAATCCAATTCCTGGATAATGCACACAATTCTAAGAAAAGATGATGATGATGATGATGATGATGATGATAATAAGAATAATAATACTGATCATGCAGTTACTTCAGTACAAAACACGCTGTCCCTTTATGGTCCATCCAGTGTGGAAAAAAATTAACTGCAGACTTCATACACCAGAATATTTTAAGAAGAAATGTTTGATAGCATATAAAAGAGGCACGAAAACAATAGAACTAACCATATATACCAAAATGATATCCCAATATATATTCAAGTACATATGCCTTCATTGGTCAGATATCGGCAGATATCTCCTAAAATAATATAAACATTCAGACTTCCTTCTAGAGCCTCAAGGTCTTAGAGACGTGAGTGTGCGTATCCTGCCTGTCTGCTCATGTGTTCTCTGCACTAGCAGCAGACCCTGAGAGAGGCATGCTGGTGTTTCACAATCTCGCGTTTCAGCGAGGGCGTCAGGGCCTTGGCCCAGGCAGGCAAGGGCCAGAGTGTTCCTCCGTCCGAGCCCTGCGCTGCCTGCCACGCCCTTCTTGTTTCTGTTGCCTATGCTTATGGAACTAGGCAAAAAGGCACAGGGCAATAGCCGGAGTGGAGGCAATGAGACACAGAGTACTGGAGACAACAGAAGCCATTAGATACAGAGCACTGAGGAAAGTGGAGGCAGCGAGACACACAAAACCAGGGAGAACAGAGGCAGTGAGACACATAGAACCAGAGATAGTAAAGGCAATGAGACACACAGAACCTGGGGAAAAGAAGCAGAGAGACACACAGAATCAGGAAGCATAGAGGCAGAGAGGCACACACAACCAGGGTTTAGTGTAAGATATTTTCCTGGGCACCTGCAGCCTGAACATGGGCGGTCATTTTGCCTGTCCCATGAGGACACAAAAGAGGGATGGAAAAAGACAATACTAAAGAATCACTAAAGAAAACCTGTTTCTCCTTTATAGGAAGATATTTTTAGAGCCTAGTTTCCAGCATGCATTTAGGGGGATGTGGGGGGTGCAGAGAGCACTAACGATGCCACCGGTGCAGAGTGGGTAAAGGCCCAAACACCAGGGGCAATGTGCTCACAGCCGGCCCACAACAAAAGGCCCCTCTATCTCCTGATAAGGAGGCTGCGCAACAGAGATTCACATGGCACAGCTAGGGACTCACGGCCGGATCAGTAAATTTGCCGGGAACCAAAGAACATACGGTATACTGACAAACAAGCATACATGAAACAACAGAAGATACAGAATACTGACACATAAATATCCTCCTGAGACCCCACCCATTCATTTATGTCCATTGCAGTGGACATTTTGTTTTTGCATATATCTTTTCACTGATGTAAAAAAACATATTTATTCCTGTTGTACACTAAAGAGGACATGCTGTGAAATTAAAAATAAAAATAAATTTGAAAAAAAATCTAAATTGTAAGATGTCTTATTTCCTCCAAAGACAAATAACCTAAAATTGAAGGACACTTTTTTCCTTGGGTCTCAGGAGGATATACTGAAAAGTACAGAAGATAAAGTAAACCGGCACAAACATACAGGAATCTAAAGGATATATGGTATATTGACACATAGAGGAACCTACAGAAGATACGGTATACTAACATAACTATACAGGGAACTACAGGATATACGGTATGCTGACATACAGGAAACTGCAGAGGATACAGTACACTGACACAAGCATGCAGGGAACTACAGGACATGCAGTATACTAGCATATAATGGCAACTGATGTCGACAATGCGACTGGATCATTGTTTTGAGCCTTAGTGTAGTCTTTGACATGGTTGACCATTCTGCTATTACCGAGACCTGATTTTGATCTTGGGTTGTGAGGAAAGGTGTTGAAGTGGCTTAAATCCTATTTGACTAATCGATATCAATATGCTCATGTGTCCAATAACTGCACTCTGTCATCAAAATCACTGGTCAAATCTGGAGTCCTACAAGGATCAGTTATTGGTCCAATATTGTTCTCTCTTCATGCTCCCATTAAGCAAACATAATGTAAACATGAGCAAACAAAATGTTAATTATCACTCCTATGCCGACGACACCCAAATATACATTTCAGCTAGGACTAATGACACCTTATCTATTGTCACTTTAGTCAATTGCTTTAATGAAGTTAAGAATTGGATGTGTGAAACTTTTCGTCACTCAATGAGGAGAAAACCAAGGTTCTGCTATTGACAAAATCCGTGGATAGGTCGGCCAAACTCTCCACATTCTGCTCTGAGGGGCTGAACTTAGGTACCACTTTAAATACGGGCCTCTGGTTCAAATTGCATGTGGACCCAGTATCGAAGTTGTGCTTCCAATAGCCAGGTAACATTGCCAAACTATGTTTTCTCATTATTCAAGACACTGACAAACTAATATATGCTTTTGTATACAGTTGGTTAGACTACAGTCATGCATCATTTAATGACAGGGATACATTCTGAGGAATGCATTGTTAGGTGATTTTGTCAATGGGCAAACATCACAGAGTGTACTTGCACAAACCTAGATTGTATAGTCCACTACACACCTAGGCTACAGTAACCATTTTTTTGTAAGTAGAAAGCTTACACTTTAAAATAACAAAAAGTAGTAAATACATGAATAAATACATAAACCAGTTAAACCAGTAACATAGTTATTATAATTATGAATCATTATGTACTGAATATAATTGTATGTGCTATACTTTTATGTGACTGGCAGAGCAGTAGGTTTTCTTTACACTGGCATCGCCACAAACACGCGAGTTGTGCTACAATGTTACGACAGCTGCAATATCACTAGATGGCAGGAATTTATCAGTTCTATTACAGTATAATCTTATGGGGCCACCGTCACATATTTCGATCCATCATTGACTAAAGCTTTGTTATGTGGCAAATGACTGAACTATAATGTCCCATTATCTGGGAGTACACATCACACATTACACATCACACATTAAGCACCTTACAGCACATTCAAAATGTAGCAACTGGAATTGTCACCAGGAGCAGGAAGTTTGAACACATAACCCCTGCTCCTTACTTCCTTACACTGGCTTCCTGTAAAGTTCAAGAATGACTTCATATATACATATATACTTCATATAAGTCACTTAAAGCTCTAGCACCTGCCTACCTCAGGGAACTAATTCAAGTTTACAAGCTGCATCATCCACTCTCATCACAGACTGCAGGATTCCTTTCCACATATAAAGTAACAGTTATCAATAAAGCCTTCTGCTACAGAGCCCCTATATTGTGGAATGGTTTGCCAGCTCATGATCAGAAAGCTGAATTGGTCTCAGTCTTTAAATCTCAACTAAAGTCCTATTACTTCAGTTTAGCCAACCCTCAACTTAACACATAACATATTGTAACTATGGCTGCTGATGCTGCGGTACATGCCATTTTCGTCAAGAGCACTTGTCCATTAATGTGTCTGTGCATGTTCTGACCACCCATGTTCTCTGTCTTTCTTCCCACATGTCTGGATGGTGCCCAAGTTTTTGGTTCCTCTCCTCTGATGTCATATGATATACTGACATATAAATGCTTAAAAAAATACAGGACATTTGGTACACTGACACATGAATGTAATGATAACCCAACATTGATTCACGCACACGTGTCCAAATTGGTTAGCAAAATATTCCCAAAGTAACAGTATTTTCATGTCGGCAGTATCTGAAAGTCACATGATGAATTTGTTTTTCCTACTTTTTGACTTCATAGCCAATAAACCTAATTTTTCATTTTGCAGTGAAAAGGTGCTTCAGAAAATAAACATGTTTTAAATGTTTTTTTTTAGATATTGTCATTTTAAAATCTATATAAATGTAAATGTGATTAAAGAAGAATAGCAACAGGATAAAATTAAATTTTAGATGCTGCTCACTGGTGAGTTGTGCTATTTTTAGAACAGGTCGACGGGCGACTCATGGGGTCCTTGGGGGCATCCTGGTGCCTGCGGGCACCATGTTGGTGACCCCTGGACTAAATGGTAGGAGCAAAGGAGCAGAATAAGAGAAGGGCTGGAGAAAGACAATGAGGGGCGGGGTATACCGGGGTGGAGTGTGCCAAGGGAGGGTGTAGAGGGGGGGTGTGCTAGGGGAGGGGCAGGGCATGTCAAGGGAGGGGACAGAAGGGGACAGAGTGGGGGGGTGCAGGGGTTGGTGTTTGCCAGGGGGTGGAGAAAGAGTGGGGATGGGGGGGGGGCATGCTGGGGCAGAGTGTGCCATGGGAGGGGGTGGAGGGAGAGAGCAGCAGAGTGAAAGGACAGGTTTAATGCATAATGCCTGACTTGACAATCATAGGAGATGAAGAGGGGTGAGAAGAGAGGATAAGAAAGCTGTGGTGGCTCATCACGTATTTTCAGCCTGTCTGAGCTGACCTCTGACCTGGTGCGACTGGGAAACGTGCAAATTTGCTGACTTGGACAGAGTAAACAATGAGAGTTATTGAACTGAGCCTGATTTTAGCAATGGAGCTGTGATTATAAGACCTGGGAGTGTCTGGGGATCCTTCCTTAAGTGAGGCTGGCAGGAGGCTACAGATCTACTTTCTGACTGCTTATTATTCAGGTCAGGTTCACAAGGTGCAGTTACACTGTATCAGTGAAACCTGTAAGTTAACATTGGACTAACAATCCGCCTCAAAGTTATAGAAGCCCAGAGCAGGCAGGTCGAAGTCACCCCATTCCAGGGCAACCATGATGAGGCAGACTCATGAGCCTGGGCTTTGGGGGGGAGCATTTACTGCATAAATTTGCCTTTGATATACCATGCTGTGTCTGTCAGCGACCAGTCTGAGACATTTACACAACAGCAGCATACTACTTTGGTTATGAGAAATGGAGGGCTCCAGGCTGTCGGTGGGAGCGCCAGTGTTCTGCGTGACGATGTTTCTGACTTACAGGCTCCTCTCTTGCTCCAGTGACATCAGCTGGGCCCAGTACCCCCAGGCCCGAGGTGCCCAGTCCACTTGAACATCATGGTGGTCATCCCTTGCAGAGCTGGTAATTCTGAACCTGTCTCTATTTCATGCTCCTTTGCTTCCCTGAGGTAGACTAACCACAAAACAGAAAATGCAGAGTGGCTGCTTATGGTCACATGGGAGTGAGGGCCAGGCTTTCCTTGCTGGAGATTAGGCAGAATTACCGTGATCTACATGAAGTATGCGATGAAGCTCTGAAGGACTGAGGCCTCCTTCACAAGGGGTGAAGATATTTTTCGGCACATAATGTTTCCATTGTAGTTGATTTACAAAAAAAGTAGACAATAAAAGTAGATTACTGTATTAAATACTATATAAATAATATTAGCCTAGACAGCTATATGTTGTATAATCAGTGGTATGAACGGCAGCTCTTTTAAATGAGTGAAAAATAAAGAGAGCTGAAGTCTGAATTATTGCAAAATGTGTTGTTCAGTTGTTTTATTCACACAGAATCCAAAAGGCTTTTTACGAGGAAGTCACAACCTGATTAATTTATTTTTCCCATTCAATTGGCGATCAGCTCTCTGTAATATGGTTTGGAGAGTCACTGCTGCCAGTGTGGTGTTGTGATGGACACTGTGGCAGACGAGAGGCCCAAGGAGCGGGCAGGGGGACCACCGCTTCATTTTTGAGGTCAGAGCCCTCGCTAGGCAATGGCAGCTTCTAGAACCTACTGGTGAGACGGCCTCAGGGGGAAGCATACTGCCAGAGCAAGGGGAACAGGAAGAGAGAGTGATGACTTCCTCTATGGCGGCCAATAAGAGCAGGCCTCAGCAGTGCTGTCATGTTATTTGATTCAGAGAGCCTAAAAGAACAGAAATATGTAAACAGCAAGTGCAGTAAGTTTATTATGTAAGACCGTAATGTTTTGTGGTTATGGTCATGGTTTTAACATTCTACTTTTAATCTATTCAACCATTTTCTAACAGTTAATCCTGATCAGTGTCATAGAGCTGAGCAGTAATGCACAAAAATAGTATCCTTCTTTGGGCTATTAAGGTACATGTATCTGTTGTGTACCATCTAGTACATAATTTTTAGTTTGGCATGCACAATGAAACAAATGAATACATTTATCGACATGAGTGGAACCTAAATTCACAAGTAGATCTTCAAAAATGAAAACATGTTAATTGTGGCTGTGAGTTTGTTACGGCTAGTGCTTGTTACAGTCACTCGTAATCGACAGTTTGGGAAGATACTGGTTTCCAAATTACATTAATTACACCAGGAATGGAGACCAAGACTGTCTGTCAGTTCTGTTATACCGAACTCGGGAAATATTGCTGGAAACAGATCCAACATGCTAATTCATTTGAGACAACAACATCTGAGTGTTTGTACAACCAGAGCAAGGCAGAAACAGCCTCTGCAAGTTAGACTCCCCATGGCATTTAAGGCGCTTTTTCCAGGAAACTCCGACCAGGCTAAAAAAACAATTATGGCTACAGCGGTGTTTATTGTTACAGATATGCATCCACAATTGGCAGTAGAGAATATGGGGTTTAGATGGGGTTTAGCTCATTATGATTGTTATAATGTTATATTTTTGATTTTTAAATTTTACAATTTAATGACAGGGATACGTTCTGAGAAATGCTTTTTTACAAAGTGTTACTCAGACACTTTGACAGATGCATTGCCTTTGGTTTAGAACCGTTCCTAAACTGTCTGCAGTCTTAATAATAATTAATTTCAAACCAAATTCTGTTTTCCCCGCTGTACCAAAATTGCACCAGACCTAGGACCCAAAACCAAGATTTGTACCAAACCATGAAATTTGCGCATCATTACACCCCTGATCCTTCTATCTCTCTTCATAACTGCTCACCCAAAACAGGCTCTTACAGGGACAGGACACCCAGGATGCAATGGCAGTTAATTGCAGGACACACACACATTTAGTGACAAAGATTCACCCCTGTGTGTTTCAGCCTGGGAGGAGACCTGTAAAACCATAGCTGGGATGGCAGAGCTATGGGCTGGGTGGGCTGGGGGGGAATGGGGGGGGTTGGCTCAAAGAAACGGACCTCGAAGTGTTTCAGCTGCCTTCCCATCCCCCCTTTTTTTTCCTCACACAGAAGAGAATGGAAAATGCTGGAGTGGTCCAACAAGCCGAGAGCACTTTCCCCTCTGTAATGTGCTTCCTCGTCCAGCAGCTCTGCATCATGGAAAATGGCTCTTTGGCTTAGAACTTTGCAGAGGTGCCCGTGCCTGAAACGACATCGTCCCATCCATGTCCAGTGCAGGACGGTCCTTCCAAGTCCCCAGAAACATGTCTGTTTGAGTTCCTAAACTGAAATAGCTCTCGGGATCGGATTTACGCACGGCTCCCGTGTTCCCACCCGGCCACAAAGCTAGGACCGAGCGCCTGCCACTGGCGGCAAGGCCCCAAGAGTAAGATCCGTCAGCCATCTTCCTGGCCTGATGCCCCCAATGCAGAAAGAGCCTTTCTAGACTGGCGCTGTATCAGGGAAAACTCCTGAGCTGTTTCGTCTCTGCCAGGAGCCATTTACTGTCTGACATGGGCAATGGTCTATAGTCGGATAATTATTATGAAATCGGATGTTTTATTATTTTTGTTGTGGATGTTGACAATAGAAAGGGAGCTGGACTTAATGTCAGTGGGGCAGATTTGGATACTACCTCTGAGTGCACGTTTCCCGGCTGGACCATATCCCGGTCACACTGAAAGCCTGAGCTTAATACAGCAGGCCAGCCGAGTGTCACGTTGCAGACTCACTACCTTGAGCCCCGCCGTTTCTCCCTGCTGGGACTCTGCTGTGTGTCTCTACACAAATTAGCGTTTTTCAAGCCTTGCATCCAGTGGTATCGGAAGGAGTTTGACATTGGGGGACCCCCCCCCGTCCCACCTATTTCCGACACCCCTACTGGTATCTCTATGGTACTTGAGTAACTCTTTCGAGTCTAGTGCATGGTACTCATGTGGCTCCCTCTAAACGCTGCTCAAGCACTGTGACCTGTGGGAGGTGCTATATCAGATCAGTTCCCAGGGTCTCATCGGCCTGACTTCTGCTGCAGGGGAAGCCCGTTCAGCCTGGCTGCCGCTCACACTCTTCGTCGGCTCACGTGCTACAGGCACGTAACATCTGGGTAACATCTGAACCAGGTTGCACTGCCAGGGGCACAGGGAGTGGCGACACCGGCATCAGGAGAATGCATGCCTCGAGCAGGAGCAAGAGGAGCAGACGGGGCTCCTGACTCAGGTCCATGGGCAGAGGGCAACCCCCTTCTTTATTAAAATTTCAGGACATTTATTAAACCCAAGACACAACATGGCAGCAGCACTGCACACCTTCCAGCACCCTGACACCAGACTGTCACGTGATCCCATTATCTAAAAATATATTTACAGTGTGTTTGCTCTGTTTAGTACCATACAATGGATCTCATTATCATTTAACTTACTATAACATTAATTTCTCTCTGTGTGCAACCAGTTTTTTAAATATAAAGCTTTCTGCAAAGTAGCCTGCCTATCTCCATCTACTTTAATGTACTACATGTCCTGAATACATACCCAGGAGAGATATCATTGCTATACCAGTCCATCAAAAGACATAGATCCACACACACTCACCACTGGTAAATCATACCATTCAGCCAGTGTGCCTTTGAACTGCAAGAAGAAACCAGAGCACCAAGAGGAACTGCCCACCAACATCGGGAGAACATGCAAACTCCACACGCAGGAATCAAACCCATAACCCGTGAAGTGTGGAAAGAGAGTGATATTCCAGTGAGCCTATCTGCCAATTTTTTTAATAAATAATAAATGAGTTGAACATTCAGAAAAATCTAAAAGATATTTAGTAATGTGCTTCCCAGAGACAACTTAAAAAAAATTAAAATAAAAAAACAATATGCACTATGTTTGAGAATTTAGGGCAGGGGTAGGCAATCTTATCCACGAAGGGCCGGTGTATATGCAGGTTTTTGGGATAACCTTTAGGTCAGCAGTTTAAGCCCAGGTGTGAAGACTCTTCAGCCACTCAGTCCTCTAATTAGTGACCTAATTAGGGAGTTGCTGTGAAAACCTGCATACACACCGGCCCTTTGCGGATAAGATTGCCCACCCTTGATTTAGGGGTTCTGAGACACTGCAGAGAGATGTTCCCATCATGCCTTGCGATCTCCCTTTTTGCAAAGTTTGGGAAATACTAACAAATTTGCAAGAATCTGTAAAGCACCTCTGAAACCTGACACACCTTTCGTGACTTTGAAGTCTGACCTCCAATTTGTATGAAATGTTTAACTTTGTGCCACCATGGTGCTTTCAGCAGGCACGTACTAAGGTTTATTTTCCCTAAAAGGGCAACCCAGACGACCTGCTCTCATTCACGCATAGATTAATTAATCTAAATGAGATGCTCTGTGTTGATAAACGCAACTTTCTCCTGCCGGCCCCATTCCCACCAGCAGTAGGTCCAAGTAGCTACTGGATCAGCAGGTAAACTTCATCCATTTTCATCATCCATCCTCCTATCCAGTTCAAGGCTACTGTGAGTCAACCCTGGAAAACAATGGGCTGGAGTCAGGTAAACCACACAGCTTAGGAATGTGGAGAAAACCAATGTACAAGAGGAAAGTCCACACATAAACTCCAGACACAGAAAACAGGGATGGGATTCGAACCCACAATGCTGGAGGTAGCCATAGTGTTATTCACTGAATCTCATCTCTCAGTACTGACACTCCTCACTTAATGACATACCTGTTTAAAGACCACCCGGACTTACGATTAGCTCTCCGACCAATCGATATTGTCTGCTGCATGAGAACTTTGGACATGGACACAGCAGTGCGGCAACTCAGTGTCAAGAAATTATGCAAATTAAAAATTAAAGTTATCAAGTTGGTGTTTTCTTTCTAAATAAAAATGATTACCTGTATTTGCAGTATGCAGTATGCAAACCTCAGTACAGCTGATATCTTCTATTCTGTTTATTACAGTATACAGTACACTACTGCATAAACATTTATAAACAAACTAAAAATTATATAAATGGGGTAAAGGTGCTACTGCATAAACAATTTGAATAAAAAGCTGTTAGGGCCAGCTGTGTTTCCTCCGGGTACTCCGGTTTCCCCCCACAGTCCAAAGGCATGCTGAGGCTAATTGGCGTTGCTAAATTGCCCTTAGGTGTGCATGTGTGAGTGACTGGTGTGTGAGTGTGCCCTGCAATGGGCTGGCCCCCCGTCCAGGGTTGTTCCCTGCCTCGTGCCCGTTGCTTCCGGGATAGGCTCCGGACCCCCCGCGACCCAGTAGGGTAAGCGGGTTGGACAATGGATGGATGGATGGATAGGGCCAGCTGTTTCAAACTGTTAGGGCCGGTGATACTATGCTACCAAGAATGACAGTACAGCTACCAGGAAATGACGTCACAGGAAACCCAACCATGACAGCAAACGCTGAAGCAAATGCAATTATGAATGCAGCTTGTAGGGCTACACAGTCTACCATGCTTTCTAGATGTGCTAGACAACCTCTTTTCAGAGGAAGAGGCAAAACTGGCAGGGGAGATGTTATGGAGAGCAACTAATTAACAGAACATAAGTAGTGCCTGGCCTTTTAAGAGAGCCGACTCAATAAAGTACAGCAAAACAGGAAAGTTAAGCAACCAAAAGACTACGTAATACCAACTTCCCAAGGCAGCAACGTGTCACAGTTGGAGCCAATTGCCTTTCCTTTCATTTCAAATCTGACTCCCTCCAGCATTGAGTCCAGCTGGTTTTAAACCATCTTTAATCAGGTCCCCCAGCTAGACCCAGCTGGGCAACATTATCGTGGACACATGAACAGAAACTCAAGCAGGAATGTGCTCCATTGTCCAGCAACCTTTCTATTGTCAACAGCCACAACAATAATGATAAAATATTCTATTCATTTCAAAATAATACTAATAATAATTATCCCACTAGCCCATTGCCCATGTGTGACTAAGAACAAGGTTCATCCATTCTAGAAGAATCCGGGTTGCTCATGCACATACAGTATATAAGCTTCTGTACTAGAGCAGCTGGATATCACACCAAGAACTGTAATGAAGGCACCGTGGCCAGCAGAACAACAATCTCAGCAAAAGGACCAGTCCAGAATTTCATAAGGCCAGGCGATGTCTGAGACATCACCACAGAATCAATATCTGCGTGAACTCTCTCCCATTCTGCCACGGGCCAAAGAAAAACTGTAAAATTTAAATGGATCTGAAGCGT
The DNA here is from genome assembly GCF_048594095.1 of Paramormyrops kingsleyae. Classification (NCBI taxonomy): domain Eukaryota; kingdom Metazoa; phylum Chordata; class Actinopteri; order Osteoglossiformes; family Mormyridae; genus Paramormyrops; species Paramormyrops kingsleyae. The sequence goes on from NC_132799.1 coordinate 40,059,895, forward strand.
CAGACTTGTATCCCCTCTCCATACACCATCAAGGAAGGACTTTGTCTAAGAGGTCATACCACAAATAGCAACATAAATATGGGAAACAAACCAAGGATGGTTTGGGATCAGTAGGACAGACTAAAGGCATAAATGGAAAGGAACTAGATGAATTTTATTTTAGTTTAGCTGTATCTATATAATTGTATTTAAAATTGTGAACAGAAAATGTTTTGGGAGTATTAAATTGTAATGTCAAGGGAAACAGTATTTAAATGATCTTCATCCTCAGATGTCAAAAAAGCTTTGTCATGCTTGACATGTGACCCTGACCCCAAACAATATTGGCGATCTGAAAATTAGAGGGCTTTACAGCCTGAAAACAGGGTTGATGTAACTGAAAGAGTTAGGACTGTATTCGGCCTCTAAGTGTGTGGTAAATGGCGAGGAGAAATTGATCAGAGAGCACAACGAGAGTTTGAGAAAAGTAAACATGGAAGAAGTCATTCTGGCCGCTCTTTATATGCTGCTGTAAGGGTACATTGCCAGTGGACTGAAATAAAGTTTAATGGGCGATTCAAGCAATTGCATGTCCACCACCTCTACGGATCATTTGAGGACAAAATACCCCTTAGGGAGTTACTGGGAAAACATGGTTTCACCCGATCTTAGCTCACACATGAAGAAAACTGATCTAGAAATGCTACACTGGGAGACAGTGAGGATACTCAACTGGGGAGAGATCGTTTGCATGCAGCTAAACGTCTGAGTGCCATTTCCCTTGTACCACAGCCCTGAGCCAGGATTGAGTGTTCGACAACTATGGCTAATGACAACAGCCACAGTTCGAAAGAAAAAATTAAATATTAGCAGTCCAAGTCAAGCTGAGAGGGAAGGAATCTCGTCAAAAGGAAGAAGTACAGTGGTACCTCGGTTCTCGAACTTAATCCGTTCCGGACTCCGGATCGAATCCTAAAAAGTTCGAGTTCTGATCGAATTTTTTCCATAAGAAATAATGGAAAACCTATTAATTGGTTCCCGGCCCCCCAAAATTACACCTAAATGTTTTTTTTTTTTTTTAGCAATTTAAACACAAAATGAACAGGATAAAACAAGAGCATTTTTTTCTTAATGGCTTCCAAAACGATAAAGATCTTGTCCCAACATTACCCCTGTCCTGCCCCCATCGACCGCTCCTTCCGTGTGCCACGCCTCCTCGTTAACCTCGTGTGGGATCCCCATGTGATCAGCTGTTTCTAATAGTACATGTAAGTTAGTGGTTTATTTATTGTTAGTTACTGTAATGTTGCGCTGCTTTATTTGGTTAATCGTCCAGTCTGTGAAGAAGGCATGCAAGTAAGAATTGCATTGTAGTATGACTCATTTCCTGGCGCGTACAATTTATATTAGGGTTCACAGTTCAACTTCTGATATTCAGATCGAGTTCTAGGTCAAAGCCTTGGTTCGACTTTCAAGAAATTCGAGTTCTAGTGAGTTCGAGAACCGAGGTACCACTGTACATGTTTTCTGCACTGAAAACACTCCTTCGTTGTTCAGTCATTTTAGAATGGTGCTTGCCACACTCAATGCGGCTTCCTGGTTAATATAAATCAGGAAGGGAACCATTCCAACCACATTTTCGAAGGTTTTAAGAAGTGTTTCTGTTTTGAAACATTTTGGAGGAAAATTTCTGCCGCAAAGGATGAAAGCGCTTCTTCCCGAGTATGGATGTGGAAATATGAGTCAAAATGGCGCAAAAAAGGATTCACTAAATACATAAAAAAGAGTAATGGTAACAGCCGGTCAATACTTTGCAAAAACTGAACAGGAACTCTGTCAGCACCTGGAGATTTAGAGCCCTAGAATGATGTCATAGATTACTCCCCCCCCCCCACCCCCCCAACCCTGGTGGGAAGAAAACGACAACCTCAGAGACCCCCATGCAATTCCAGAAGTGTGGTAGGACAATTGAGCAGATTTTGTCCCTGAGGACTTGTTAAAATCCAACAAAGCATACAAAGAGTCAAGCAGAAAAAAGAACCTTTGCTGACTGGTGGTCAAATGGTCCTGGGGGAGGTGTTTCGTTTTAGTGATTAGTAGGAAATTTCGGCTTGTCAAACCTGATGGGATCCAATTGCACCAGCCTTGTTACCACACTTAATTAAGAACAAATTTACCTGTTCCAAATATTCGGTGGCATATGAGGTGACTCTGCTCAGTCTCTTCTGAGCAACAGTGTAACAAATCACTTTTTACTTTTCAATGCTTTGCTTCTTTATTTATTAAAACAAACACTGGATGTCACACTTGAAAAACTCATCTTTGTTGGACAAAAAAGTTGTGCGGAATAAGTGAGATTACAACCAGACGTTGCATATTTTTTAGATCCAAATGACACTTAGTTTCTTATAAGAAAATGCCAGGTTTGTTCTTTTGTATTGTATTTTTATCAGTGTTTTATCTGGTATAAATAAAATGGGGAGAAACCAGAGTTCTTAGCACAGTCTTTCCGTTCCTCTGGGAAAGACCGCTGCACTACCTCATACCCAAGATAAGAACAGGGCTTAACCACCTCAATCCAACAGTAACCAGCCTCTCAAGAGGAGGCCATTAAGCCAACAAGCATGATTGGAAACCATAAGGAAGTTATATTTACAGGTCTCTGCCAAAGACCAATGAAATGTGATCTTTTGGTGAAAAATATTGATGGGACAGAAGAATGAAAAAAAGAAATAAATCTCACACACAAACAGAGGCCATGTCTGCAAGAATCCCACAGATTTACAGTTGATGAAGAAAGAAGAGAATGTATTTTATTGGGAGATCTATCAAGAAGTAAATGCATCCCCTCATAATTAGACAGTGATCAGAGACATCTGGGATGGGGGGCGGGGAAATCAGAGGAAACAAGCCAGATTTCCCAGAAAGTGATAACCCTGGAATCTTCAAGATGCAGCATAATAATATGTTCAGCGTTCTCCAATAACCACATGATGATGATCATCAGAAGGAGCTGGAAGCCCGTAGCCCAAAGACAAAGAGGTCATGGCATGTGAATGGCAGGCTGGCTTCTTAACTGTGCGTGTGTATGTGTATGCTTTTCTGCTTGCAATTAGGATTCACATCTACTGTACACTACAATAAAATATGCCAAAGGCAATTCTCACTGCGGAAGCGATGAAATGACTCAGTCATTACATTGTAGTGGAATATATTCCATCCCAGTAGGACACATTTATAATGAAACACAGAATTCTGGGATACACAGGGAGCCATTTCATAGATGGAGCAAATGAATGAGAAGAAATGGGCCAGCCATGTGTTTGGGTGACAGGATGTGTGCCCAGGGTAGCCCCTGAATCACTGTCACCTCAGATGCCTACCCTCCACCTTTGAAACAAGGGGAGTGTGTCATGCCTGTGGCTTTCACTAAGATAAAAATAAACATTTCACATTTAACATTTAAACATTTATTACCTTCATGGAAGCAGAGGGCAGCAGAGCACCTGGCAGGACTGGAGGAAAGGGGCGGAAATGGCATGGGTTTTTCAAGCGTCGGGAAGTTTGGAGGATGATTCCATGATTCTCTTTACAGCGCAACCTGGACTCCCCAAGAAATGCTCCATGTGGTCTAAGCTCCCTCACTCCTGACCACCCCTGTGGACACCACTGAGCCCAAAACCAGGCCTTCACAGAACTTATACCTACTGAGCCTGTGCCCTGGATGTGATGCAGACAAAAACATTTTTACACTGAAAATGAAATCTTAGGAAATCTATCCCTTGCAGACGATTGGGCGTGGGATATATGTAAACATCTTTGTGTTCAAGAGCTTTGGTGAAAACTTCTGAACCTCTTGCCAGAAAAAATCGTCTCTTTGGAACCACCCTGGTTTAACGGACAGAAAACTCCTGTTGATATGCAAATCTGAGGTTAACAAATGGTCCTCTCTCATTTCAACAGCATAATCGCCATTGTTCTCAACCGTAAGTGAGATCCCACGACCCTGCAGGGGAAAAAACAGCTGTCCCAAACTGGACTGGGTTGTCAAAGATGCTCAAACTCCCACAGGATGTGCGTCACCCTCCACCTGGTCACCCACAGCACATCCGCCACCTGCCCTGCCTGCGCCGGCCCTGGATTTTCCTTGGCACTCCTGGATCTGTGGGCAGGGTCAGTTGAGCCCTGGGTCAAGCCGAGCAGGCGAGCAAACGGCAGGCAGGCGTAGCTATGGCAACAGACAAGAAGGTGTCTGGATCACGGGTGGCTGTCACCTAACAAAAAAGCTGCCTTGTGCCCAGATGGTCTGGCACAGGTGACCGCTATCAGTCACCGCGAAAGCGTAGCAATAAACAGACAAGGAACGACCAAGTAACGAGAGCAGCACGACTGACTGTTAAATTAGCAATACTATGATTCACATATTTTAAATAAGATATTCAAAATATCATTCAAGTACCCTTTCTTATGATGGCCTTGCTGATTATTTATCAACTATACTACAGGAATTATGAATGCAAAATATAAATACTGCGTTATATTTAAGCTGATAAATAATCTGTCTGCACCACTCCCAAAATATGCTTTTTTTAGTATTATCAGATAAAATTCATATTGCCTGGTATCTGAAGATGTGATGTTTACTACAATAAGACTGGCTGTCCTTATAAGCTACCTGTGGACGTCCTTGCAGAGCACTGAAATGTGCATCTGCAGATCCAAGGTGAGAGACATGCGACAGACTGAGGAGAGAAGTGAGTGAAAACCTCTTGAAATGCAGCAAGAAAAAACTCCAGCAGCATTTGCTCACGTCTGTCTGTGCTGCTAAATACCTGTGCGCCCCAAGACCACAAATCAGCCAATAAATTCAATTAAAGCACAAGGCACCCAACAGGTTATAGAAAGAAGAAAAACAGAATATTGACCTTTTAAATGATAGCGGAAAGAAGACAGGGAAGACAAAGCCTCCATCAAACGAATGAGCCATATGTCATATGGGCAGCTATTTGAGACCTGAATATCAAAGATTAATATGTTCCTCAGGAAGACAAGCGGAGGCAGGCCGACGGGATTAACCAGCGAAAACTTTGGTCTGGGTGATGCAGATGCTATTCGCCCTGGTTGTGGCTGGTTTAATAATTAATCGTGGACAGCAGTGTAAACAGAAGCATGGGCAGAGTCAACATTAGCTGGAACGGGGTGCACGTTCGAGGAATGAGCATGACTGTTGACTGCGTCGCCATCCTCCTCGCTGTGTCATCTCTCCATCCCTCCCTCCCTCCACATAAACCACAGGTGCTTTTCACACGTCCGTCGAGAGCGTCTGTAGTCCTTCTTTGCCCGAGTATAACACTTCCATGCACATTCATGGAGTAAAAATACCCCCTCCGTGTGACGTCTCGGGTCACCGGAGCACTTTGCCGGCCGATCTGTCATGGAGAAACTCGAGTGATTAAGCTCAGAGGACACAGCTGCAAAAAGTGTACAATAAAATAGGATCCTAACCACATACTTCTTAAACACACTATATAGTGACATCATATCATCTGTTTAATATAACCATAATCAATTAAAATATAATTACTCCTCTGTCAGACTGCACCTTGAGTGATTACGCACAAGGTCAGCAAAATCCTTGCTACTAAATTTAAATTAATTTAGGTTCCTGGCTAGATAAACATATGATGTCACTCTTAATCATTACATTAATCTCTGCTATGCTTAGAAGAACATCTATTACACAGTTTTCTTTTATGAATTCCGATGAATTATTGGACATTATATAGGTCTCAGTATCTGAGGGGGTTCCCTCATCCAACAAGGAGCACCATCAGTATTTTTCAACACCCAGCTCCATTTTTTATCCACTGTAATCAATCGGAAATACTACAGAACACTGCAACAATTCAAGATTCAAGAGCTTGTCCTATGCCCAGTAAACAGCAATGGAAATCTTACTCTACATGTCCTTTCCTGGCCCCGGTAAACAAAAATGAATATACTAAATTCCCACCCAGGGTGCAGCTGTCTTGTGCCCTGTCCTGCTTGGGCCCCACAACCCATGGATGGATGGATGGGTGTTTCTTAATAATTAATGTCACCCTGGAGGTGTGATGTCACAGCGCTAACCCCTGAGCCATCGTGACACCCAGAACCACTGCTTATTAGTATTTACAAAAACTATTATAATCAGCACATTTACTGCTGAACTTACCAAATGCTGTTCTGAAGACCAGCAGTGGTGATTCTTGCACAATGCCATGTTCAAAATAGTTTTGTTAAATAACTAAGCAAATGTTTTAGGAAGGCAAATGCGTAAAATTATGAAATATGGTTTATTCCCAGATCCAGCACAGCTGGAATTTTCTGCGTACTTCACAAAAGCACTTCATAAGCTTCCACGTGGACAGTCCCAGCTATTTACATCATACAGTATGCTGCTTTAATAAAGTACTTTCTACTGGTTGACTGAGCTATATTGCATCATAAATAGGCAGGAAGTTTACAATAAACCGGGGTAGTGTTTTTTTTTTTTTTTTTTTTTTTACAGGAGGTTAGGGTTAATAATGAAAATGAAAAGATAAGGTGCTAAGCACAAATGCTAATCACAATGTCTGCGATCTCTGATCATGCTAAATGACTGGGATAGGTTTCCTCTACTTTAAATATACTTTATTTTGGATATCTTATGTTAAGATTTCTTCCTTCTTCTTTACTTTCAAACTCATTTAGGGACACTCCAATGATCTTGTATCGGTTGCTATGCGACTGACGTAACAGCAGGTTACTATTCATGAATTATTCATGAGTGTCTGATTCTCACCCAACTGATGTGCACGAATGCAGATAAGGTTTATGAAGTATTGCAGCATTGTATTCTGGGAAAAAGCACCGAAACATTCACTTCTTTGTGCTGTTTGGTTTTTACAAGTAAATCTGCACTGTGTTGGGTGGGGGTTTGTTGAGACCTTTGCCTCAAAAAAACTTTGAAATATATGAGTTGCAAGAGCACAACACACAACGACATCTTGTGCTCAGATTGGTAATGATTACCAACAATCTGAGTATACTGTAAACAGAAACCAAGCAACAAACCAACCACGAAGCTGGAGTTAAACAAAACCAGCTGAAAAATGATGACATCATATCCTGTATAGGTGGGCAACTTCCCATATAAAATGTTCCCCTTTGATCGCATAAAAGCCCAAGAAAAAAGCAGAAAAGAACAGAAATGAAGATGGCTTGAGATTGTACTGACGCCATCTCAGGAGCAAGGCTGAGTACTAACATTATTCCAGGATTCAGACCAGGTACTGACGCCTGCTCAGAATTTAGATCGGGTAAATCAGATAAATCGTCTCCAGTGAAGGTACCGTTTTATTGTAGAATGTGCCTTCACTCCAACGTGCCTTTTCCAAGTTCATCTGCTAATGTCTTTCAAGCTGCCCCTCTCCCTCCCTCTCTCTCAACCAACAAATTCCCGTCTTAGTTGCCGTGATACAACAGCTGACAACCCTGTCTTTGACAATTCACCACTCATGAGAAACAAAACAAAACTCACGGCAAATAAATCACAACCTACCCAAGCTACACCTCAGTGAAAAATTACACCACGCAGATTTAAAAAGAGACAACTTAGTTCCAAGCCTCTCTGACTATTAATAAACCAGATGATTTATGCATCCACATCTGAGAATGAACAGCCTAGCCAAAAGTAAACTATTGCGTAATTCTGTTCTTATTTTAATATCCTCCCTCAGTGAATTCTACTCAAAGATTTTTTTTGCTGTTTCACAGCAAAGTAAATTATGTTCACATCTGTTTAAGCATTAAATAGAGCTGGTTTTAATACCTTTCCTGAAAAAAAAACAGGAGAAAATGCTAATCTTACAAGCATAACATAACCAAAAAGAATTTATAAACCACATATGCGAACAATAGCATACCCTGTGTATCTGGCCACTATGCATTGCTTCATAAACTTCAAAGGCTGAGTTACGACAGCAAAATATGGAGTGTGTAAAATCTCAGTTACCCCTCTAAAATGATAAATCTCTGACTGGTGTCCATCATGATGATGAGCCTATCATTGAGACCTGCAGATTCAGGAATGAGGCTCCAAGGCCCATGTGACAAGGTGAAGAGGCTGTATCTTCTCAGGGGGGCGCTAGGGGGCTGCTGGGGGAGCATGGTTTTATCAGACAGTCATGTGTTGGCACAGGCACAGAAACTGGACCAAAGTCTCAGTCTCCACAAACATGTACTAGAATGTATTCATTGACTCAATATTTCAATGAACAAAAATTCTTCAATTTAGTCTGATGACAGCAATAATACTTGAGGGAGATTCGCTTACACAAAATGTTCTGAGGGCATAACGAAAAATGGTTCAGAAGGATGTCTTGGTCCCACACCCTCTAGTTGCTTTGACCCACCCTGGGGGGGGGGGGAATCTACAGTTTGAATGATCACCTGAATATCAGACTCAACAAGCTGAATCAACCGTTGTTGAATGATGATAGTAAAACGGACACATGCTCCAGGGGTTTACCGTTATAGCCTTCAAATCAGCTGGTGACTCACGAAAATGTAAACACTTCTTACTCTAGTTCATTCCTGTTTAGGTATTTTAGCTTGTTCCAGGCTTGAAATTCTACTGAACTGTTTCCTAGAAAAAAGCAACAAAACAAGCAACAAAGCAATGGATCCAAAATTTGACCAAGTCCAAACAGCTGTTTTGCTTAGGAACCTGTTTCATTGTAAGAATGAATGACTTTTCCTACAAAGCTAATGCTATATGTCAGAAGGAATATGTAAATTATCTGCGTATCAGTAATTTAGTGGACAGAAGCGCAAACATCTGCCTTAAGTGTGGGTTCTTTACCATCTATAACAATAATAAAAAGAGAAGCCTTGCAGGAAATACGATATAAATATTTATTACATATTTATGAGGCCAATGTGATTTTGTTTTGTTTTGTGATCACAAGAAATATTACTTGGTGAAGCTGAGGGGAATTTACTCAGAGAAACTCTGAAAATGGGGGTCATGGGGATGCAGGCGCAGTGGTTAACACTGTTGCTTCACACCTCTGGGACCAGGGTTTGAGTCTCCACCATGAGTGTAGAGTTTGAAGGTTCTCCCTCTGTCGTTGTGGGATTTCCTCTGGGTATTCTGGTTTTCCCCACACAGCCCAAAAACAGACTGAGGTTAATTGGAGTTACTAAAGTGTCCATAGGTGTACATGGGTGAATGTACTCTGTTATGGGTTGGCACCCCATCCTGGGTTGTTCCCTGTCTTGTGCCCATAGGCTCTGGACCCTGGACACCCCTGAATAGGATAAGCGGTTAAAGAAAATGGATGGATGGGAACACTAAAAATGCATTTGCATCGCTGTTTACATATTTACCACTGTCCATTTGAAATTGCCAATTTGAGTTGCATGTCTGTGAAACGTGTATTACTTAGACAACTAGATATACAGATTATGATTATGTCTGTTGAGTGGGAAGGTTGTGAAGCTATGGGAGGAGTGGTTTTCCTTTTTGAAAGACCCAAAGTAAATCAATGTAGATTTTTCTATAACTCGTATCTGGATAGTTTATGTAATTCTGATATACAGTGGTACCTCAAAACTCGAACTTAATCCATTCAGAACGATCAGATCGAATCCCAAAAAGTTTGCGTTCTGATCGAATTTTCCCCATAAGAAATAATGGAAAACCAATTAATTGGTTCCCGGCCCCCAAAAAAATTACACCTAAATATGTTTTTTTTAGCATTTAAGCACAAAATGAACCGAATAAAACAAGAAGAGCATATACTGTACTAAACACATTTAAGCACATTTATCAAAACAGTGATTTGTAAAGTAAGAAAATAAATGTATCCAAACAATGTATAAAGTTAAAAAAAAAAACAACAATGTGTCCTGCCCTGATTGTCCACTCCTTCCGTGTGCCAAGCCCCCTCGTTAACCCCGTGTGGAATCCCCGTGTGATCAGCTGTTTCTGGTTGTTTTCATCAGCCCTCTGTATTTCGTCCCCGTTTCAGTTTGTTTCCCTAGTCCGGTCATTGTATTGTCCGTCTGCGTTTTGCCTGCCTTACCTGTAATTAAACCCTGTATTCCCCATACCCTGACATCTGTGCTCTATTCGGTCCCTGCTCGGCACAACAATATTATTAAAATTAAATGTATTAACGGTTTATTATTAATATAACAATAATTAATAAGAAATCTTTACTTTTAAATGTATTTTATTGTATAATAATAATTACTGTCTATTATTGTGTAAATGTATTTTTACCGTCTAAATATATGTATTCAGCTAGTGTAAACATGCACAATGCTATCACAGCGAATGCGAGGCTGAGACTGAAGCGTTACCCTTTGTTTCCACTGAGAGACGTGCCGTGTGACTCATTTCCCCGCGCATACAAGTTATCTTAGGTCGGCGTTCACGGTTTGACTTCTGAGATTCAGATTGAGCTCTAGGTAATTTTTTTTCGAACTGGTTGGTTCGACTTTTAAGAAATTTGAGTTCTAATGAGTTCGAGAACTGAGGTACCACTGTAATTCTGGTTGGTGATCGAAATGGACCAAAGCAGAAACATCATTAACACGTTATGGGAAGGACAAAGTTAAAAGTTATACACATTATAAACTGTACAATGACATCAAGGGAGACACTTAAACTTTGATTATGAATATTAGCTCCAGTTAGCTCTACAACTTCTTGTTTAATATTTTAGCTAAACATTCACCCAGAATTCTTGAGCAGGGTTACTCACAATGCTATGCTCTTAGGGGTGGCCATGTTTACTGTCCACAGAGTTACAGTTCCACTGTGTGGTTCACCTTTTATCCTATGATAGTGTCAAACATTTTTCAATGAAAAGAAACTTGACTAAGCAACTCACAGATTCAGTTCAAATCAATAAATTTTTATATGATGCCTTTCACAACATAGCCTCCCCAAGGCAGTAAAGATCAAAGGCTTGCTGACTGAAAAAACACAACCATGTTGACGGCTATCTTGACTCCTGAGTTAGCCCTGTCATTAACGAATTACAGTGAAATGAGTAATCAATGAAGCAACTTACATCTCCAATTATGGCTAGAAGAGGTTTTTCTGAATTAAGATTCTTTGAGTTTTTATAACACAGGCTAATGTTCTCCAACATCATTAGGTGTGGTTGCCAACTTGCCATGTATTTCAGTCTATCAGGGCCGGTATGCATAAAACTTCTCAGAGTAAAATTTCACTCTTAAATGCGTCACAATTCTAAGAGTGATGTGATTTTGCTCCTACTCCCAGACTTAAGAATAAGTGGCATGCATAAACATTCTTAAGTGTTAAGACTTGGTCTCAGCTCCTAAATTATTTAAGAGAGCTGGAGAGGACTCCTAAGCCAGTTAGGAGTTGAATGATGGCAGCTGCACCACGCGCACCCAGACGGAGACCGTGCTCTTTCCGTGAAAAAAAGGACGTACTGCGGATTTACGATGATAACGAGTTGATAAAAAGGTACAGGCTCGATCATGAGGGCATTATTTTTGTTACCGACCTAATTAGGAACCGGATACAATCTCCTACGTCACCTAAAAATGCACTTACAGTTGAACTGAAGGTGATAATGATGCTACGTTTTTGGCAACTGGAAAAATATAATAATAATAATAATAATAATAATCATCTATTATAGCGAGGGTCATAAGAGCAATATAAGTAATGACACAAACCTGTAGCTTGAATGCTTGCTTTATAAACTGTGGTTTCCTTTCGCGAGGTCGATAAAACATTATACCACCTTTTTTCACATTCCTCTGCTGAACGCCTTGTCCGAGGTGACACAGCATTACGGAGCTTGCAATAGCCTCCTAAGCTTTTTTGTCCGTGCTTGTAACAGCTGGGCCAAACTTTCCTCGCACTACCAACTGTGCCAAAAGAACCGTTTTGTTTGTTGTCTAGTTTGGTTTTCTTTTAGAATCCAATGTCTTGCTATGAGTTTTGCGTTTGACCCATAATTTATACAACGTGCATCTATTAGTGGAAATTGATTGGTGATGTGCTAGGTAGATTTTTGTACAACCAATTAAAGGTAATATCACAGAAAGGTAAGTTGTATAAAGCTCTACATTAACGGTTTAATGTCACTAATATATTCACCGTGCATCTCCTCTATTGGTTGAACTCAGTATTTGGGGTGGGGTTTTATTTGTAGTCCTCATTTCACAACACATGCTGGCTCCATCAGCACTTAGGAATTGGGCTTAGACTTTGCTGAAAGTTACTTTTAGCAGCTTTATACAATGCTCTTAGGTCCTACTTTTTGCTATGATTTTTTTAAATCTTAAGTCCAAGTGTACGACCATTCTTAAGACCATTCTTAGGAAGTTTTATGCATACCAGCCCTGGTCTGCTATGACAGCATATGGCATTTTCTAAGGGAATAGCACTTGTCTTGATAGCCAACAAGGAAAAAAGGAGATGCAGAAATTAGCTGCATGTTGCTTAGTCAACAGCCTGGCCATCAACACCAAGAAAGTAAAAGAGTCATAGTTTTAGGAGATCCAGATACAAGAAAAACCCATCCACGTAAATGGAGAAGCATTTGACAGTGAGTCTCCTATGAATTCAGATCACTGAAAACGTCACATGGCCAACAACTCCAGGTAAACTTCTATCAATGCACTACCAAGGGGATCCTGACCTACTACTGAACAGCACAGTACACTGGTCACTCCAACAGAGACTGGAAAGCCCTGCAGCAACTCATTAAGTCAGCCAACCAGATCATTGGCTTATAGCTGCCAGACATCCAGGGCATCTACAACGATCACTATTTCTGAAGGGCCTCAGCATCATTATAGATTCAACTCACCCTGGCCATGGCCTGCTCACTCTGTTGCTGTTTGGTGAAAGATATAGGACCATGCATGGTAAAAGGCACAGTAACACACATGGTAGGGTTGGGCCGATGGACAAGCAACACGATGTTGAGTCAGCATTGTGATTCCCCCCTCGTGCACACCAACAATAACAGTGTCTCTGCTAGGCATACATATAAAAATTATTTTTAAATGTACCTGGTTTGAGCCTGCCTCAGTAAATCAGGGGGTAAATGTTTATTTGTATAGCAAACCTTAGGATTAAAATTTACCTGCAGAGTGAATTCTCACATGTTCTGCTATGCCTGTCGTAAACAAATAATTTCTAATCAATCAAGTTGTTTTTAATGTTTTTTTCACCGATTCCCACCCTGCACATTAAATTGAGAATATTTCACATTTAGGAAAAATATAGTCATGAATCATTAATATTGTAATGACTGGAGGAAATACTCCTAATTTTCAGCATTGCATTTTAGCAGCCCTAGTTTTGGACTTCCATGACTTCAAATAATTAATTACATTTTTCTGATTTGTTAATAATTTAAACAGTCAACACAATTTAAACAGTCAAGGCTTTGACTCCAAAATTACCTTTGCAGTTATCCTAAACAAATTAGGCCTATAGTAAATCTTACACAAACTAAACGAATTATACAAAAAAAACAATAGCACTGAAAATTTAAACTGGCCTGGTTCAATTAGATTAAAATAGGTTAAACCAATGCTTTGGCAATGTATCATATTCTGGCTGAATGGCGTACAGTATATGCAAATGGCCCTAAAGAGTCATCATCTGTCCATCTTTTGTGTGGATTACACAAGCATAAATCCCACACATCACATTAGACGAATCTCCAGAATCTCTTGGCTGTCCTCTTTTGTTAGGCCAAAACCCAAAGTAGTGGTACCTTTCTTAGCAACCAAGTCTGTCAACATCATTACTACAGCACTATGACCAGTAAGCATAGTTATTAGTCTCAAATTCTGTACTTCAGCATTTAAAATCCCTTTCCATGCTCATGACGCTAAAGCTTGCGCTTCTGCGCGCCGGTGCCGTATTATTAACCCTACCACTGCTACTCATTTCTCTGCTGCATTTAAAAGTGCCGCTGAGGCTCAAACTCCTCTTTGTCATGATACTGAACAATTGACCTCATCTTTTTATTCTACCTGCTTTAACATCCTGGACAGTGTTGCACCTTTTAAAACACTGCGCCCTAAAACCAAAAAAGAGCCATGGTTGACTGACACCTCTCGCTCAATCAGACGAGAGTGTAGGAGGGCTGAACGCAGGTGGAAAAAAGATAAGTTACATGTATCTTTGGACATTTTGAAAGAAACTTGGTTTAAATATCAAAAAACTGTTAAATCTGAAAAAACTAAATATTTTTCTGATATTATTCTACGCAACTGTGACAAACCACGTGTTCTTTTCAATACTATCAACACTGCTCTCAATAACCATCAGCCTGTGGAGTCAGACACCTCCTCAGTGAATAGTGAAAAATTCCTGCAGTACTTTGTGTTCAAAATTTCTAGCATTAGAGCTCTTATAACCCCGCCCTCCATTGACCCTTCTATCTCTGTCACTTGTACTGGGACTTTCAGTCAGTTTGAGCCAATTTAAGTAAAAGTATTGGACAAATGAAAATTTCATCTGGTCCAGCAGACACAGTTCCTCCTCTTCTTATTAGGCAGACAATTGAGACTACAGGTTCCAACATATTAGATATTATGAACTGTAACCTTGCCTCAGGTGTTGTGCCAAGGAAATTTAAGCATGCTGTTGTTCAGCCATTGATTAAAAAACCTAACTTAGACACTTCAATCCTTTCTAACAACAGACCCATCTATAAACTTCCATTTTTATCTAAAGTTCTTGAGAAACTCGTGCTTCAACAACTGCAGTCTTTTCTAGATATACATGGTATCCTGGAACCTCTCCAATCTGGTTTTAAAGCCCTACACAGCACTGAATCAGCACTTTTTAATGATCTATTACTAGCTACTGACTCTGGAGATTCTGCTGTCCTTATCCTTCTTGATCTCACCGCTGCATTTGACACTGTAGATCATGACATATTAATCTCCCATTTGGAGCACTATGTGGGTATCAGAGGCACTGCTCTGGAATGGTTTAGATCATACCTGGCAGACAGAAGTTTTTCTGTCTTCCTAAATGGATCATTATCTCCGTCTGCACCTCTCCCCTGTGGTGTTCCTCAAGGGTCCATTCTGGGGCCTATACTTTTTTCCCTTTACATGCTCCCCTTGGGATCCATTCTTAGAAAATATAATATCTCTTTTAATTGCTATGCAGATGATACGCAAATTTTCAAGGCATTAATACGTAATGACTCCCACTCTTTTAAACATTTACTTGACTGTCTAGAGGACATCAAAGCCTGGATGCCTTTAAATTTTTTAAACTTTAATGAAAACAAAACCGAGGTTCTAGTCTTTCGGCCCAATGCTGCCTGTGATGCATATGTAGACCTAGGCCCCCTATAACCATATGTGAAAGACACAGCCAGAAACCGCAGCGTAATTTTGGACTCTAATTTTAAAATGGAGAAACAAATTAACACAGTTGTAAAGTCTAGCTTTTTCCAATTAAGGCTTTTATCCAAGGACAAACCTTTCCTATCATTCAAAAACTTTGAGAGGGTTATACATGCCTTTGTTTCATCCCGCCTAGACTACTGTAATGCCCTGTATGTGGGCATTAGTTGCTCCTCCATATCCCATCTTCAACTAGTTCAGAATGCTGCAGCCCGCCTTCTAACCAGAACACGAAGGCGTGAGCATATTACACCTGTGCTCACAGCCCTTCATTGGCTCCCTGTCCATTATAGGATTCATTTAAAAAAAAAATTATTCGTTTTCAAATCTGTACATGATCTGGCACCTTCCTACATACTGTATCAGGGACGGTATGCATAAAACTTCCTAAGAATGGTTGTACACTTTGACTTAAGAGTTAAAGAAATCTTAGCAAAAAGTAGGACCTAAGAGCATTGTATAAAGCTGCTGAAAGTAACTTTCAGCAAAGTCTAAGCCCAATTCCTAAGTGCTGATGGAGCCAGCATTTAAGTGTCATGAAATGAGGACTACAAATAAAATACCGCCCCAAATAATGAGTTAAACCAATAGATGAGCTGCATGGTAAATATATTAGTGACATTAAACCGTTAATGTAGAGCTTTATACAACATACCTTTTTGTGATCATACCTTTAATTGGTTGTACGAAAACCTACCTAGCACATCACCAATCAATTTCCACTAATAGATGCACGTTGTATAAATTATGGGTCAAACGCAGAGCAAGACATTGGATCCTAAAAGAAAACCAAACTGGACGACAAACAAAACGGTTCTTTTGGCACAGTTGGTGCTTAAATGGAAGGAGGTAGTGCGACAAAAGTTTGGCCCAGCTGTTATAAGCACGGACAAAAAAAGCTTAGGAGGCTCGGACAAGGCGTTCAGCAGAGGAATGTGAAAAAAGGTGGTATAATGTTCTATCGACCTTGCGAAAGGAAATCACAGTTTATAAAGCAAGCATGCAAGCTACAGGTTTGTGTCATTACTTATATTGCTCTTATGACCCTCGCTATAATAGATTATGATGATAATAATAATAATTATTATTATTATTATATTTTTCCAGTTGCCAAAAACGTAGCATCATTATCACCTTCAGTTCAACTGTAAATGCATTGTTAGGTGACGTAGGAGATTCTATCCGGTTCCTAATTAGGTCGGTAACAAAAATAATGCCCTCATGATCGAGCCTTTACCTTTTTATCAACTCGTTATCATCGTAAATCCGCAGTACGTCCTTTCTTTAACGGAAAGTGCGCGGTCTCCGTCTGGGTGCGCGTGGTGCAGCTGCCATCATTCAACTCCTAACTGGCTTAGGAGTCCTCTCCAGCTCTCTTAAATAATTTAGGAGCTGAGACCAAGTCTTAACACTTAAGAATGTTTATGCATGCCACTTATTCTTAAGTCTGGGAGTAGGAGCAAAATCACGTCACTCTTAGAATTGTGACGCATTTAAGAGTGAAATTTTACTCTGAGAAGTTTTATGTCTGGCAAGGTGACCATCTTCCTCTGTTGTCGAGGGAGCTTCGTAAACTCCAAGTTTCAGTGGCAGCACTCTCCTAGGTATGCAGACCAGGGAGTGGCAAGATCTTTGTAGGTGGGTATACCTACTTTTAGTGTGGTCGATCTGATGGCTGCCATATTCAGGGAGTAGCTGTTGCTGTAGCGGATCGGCTCCTTCCAATGGTGTCTGATGTCACTCCTTTCGACGAGTATATCATGAGATTTAGGCTAAGGCACTCCCTGGGTGTCTTGTCTGTTGTTACAGTGTATGCTCTGATCGTGGTGAGTGATGTCTCACTGAGGGAGACATTTCACTCGCAACTTCATTTGGTGGTTAAAGGGTGCCCATGAGGTAACACTCCTCTGGTCATGGGTGACTTCAATGCGACCACTGGCACTGACAGGACTGGCTATAAGGATTGTTTCAGTCCCCATGGGTCTGGAGACCAGGGTGAAAATGGCTCTGTGTTCCTTGACTTTGCAAAAGGTCAGGAGCTGCAGGTCGCTGGATCCTGGTTCTAACATCCTGAGCTAGAGGTCGACCGAAATGGGTTTTTCAATAGCCGATGTCGATATTTAGGAGTCAGGGTCAGCCGATGGCCGATATATGCTGCCGATAATTTTTGGCCGAAAACTGGACGTTTTCCCCACTATTTGCATGATAAAATATCACACTTATAATAACAAACACACAAAATTTCTCAACTTAGCATTTATTGAATGCTGACTTGTGTAAATTTAAATATAAACTTAAATAACAAAAACAAAATACAACTTGTTAACAATAAAAATAGCCGCATCAGAATCTCTTTTAGTGCACAATATAGCAGCAAACTCCTTCAGCTCCCAAGCTCACCAGCCTGCTGCAGATATTGCACCTGGCTTTTCCTGGTGTTGGCTTGGTGAAATGCTGCCATATAGGATTAGATTTTTGTTCAGCCATCAGACAGCAATTACTAAAACAGAAGAAAAAATGCAAGGTTAGCATTTTTATTATAATGCCTTCATCTTCAATTCATTCTACAATTCCAGTATTCCATGCACATTAAAACAATTACACTCTAATACATTTTGAAAGAAAAAAAACATTATTAACTAAGTGCACCATGGTATGATGAGTAGTGTACAAGGCCCAAAACCTTTCACTAACATGTTGTTTATGTTGTTAGCAGACAGACAGCTTACAAGCCAAATTCACAATCAGAATCTAGCGATCGCAGAAAATAAAATAAAATAACTTTGTCGTATTACACAGCCTTGTATAAGCAAGGACAACATAAGCCCCTAGTGATTGTGACGTTGTCGACGTATAAGCCCGTATAAAGGATAGACATGTTTAATGAGGAAACTAACTGCGCAAAGTCGTGCAATTTTTATCAAGACGTCTGGCAAATTGTTCGAATCTCCGCTCTCAAATGCAAAAAAGTTGCACAGAAGGACCATTGTCAGCATCAGCTCAACTGAATGGTAACCACGCTTTCGAACAAAGAGTTTTCTCCGCCATGCATTGTTCTTAGCAGCTCTGTGTCTCCGAGGGCAGTGCTGTCTGTCGGTATAAAATCGGGGCAGAGTAACACGACTCTCAAACATGCTGCAGTATTTGAGAGCTGCCTGCTCCGCCCCACACACACAGAGTGAAACTCTCCGACACACAAAAAAAAACAGAACTGATAACATCGGGCTGATATGGTAATAATTAAAATGTTAACAATTAAAATTATTTTTAACGAATAAAAAAATGTCTGTGAGCCCACCAACAAGCACACAAAACTGTCAGAATCAATGATCCTTAACGTTACCTGTAAGCTACAGTTGTTTGAAGGCTCATTATCATTGCCCCAGTTCCCAACACCGTAATTTGCGTTCTCTTTTAATAACATTTCATAGCAAACCAGTTAAATAAATATGTCTTTGAAAGATCAGAATTTAAGCCTTACCGTTTTCTCCCAGGACTCTTCCAAAACTTCTGGCTGGGGTCCTGCACAAGGCAGCATGAGTCACGTGTTCCACAGCAACAATAACACTGCGCAGACGTGCCTGTCTGTAAATCGTCGTAGTGCACTCGGATATCGGGGTGCAACTGCTGACTGTGATGTGGGAGACCTTCTGTGATAAGACCCTGAAGGTTGCCGAGGGCTGTGTTGGTGTTGCCAGCGTTCCCGGAAGGTGTTTCATCTCGCAGGGCATCCTGGATATTATGGAGATGAGTCGCAGTGCACGACTTGGTGACAACTCCAGTCTGTACCGGAAACAGAGAAGGACGGCTGTGAGGGCTCTGAGGTGTTTGTTAGATGAATGTGTGAGCAGGTGATACACCATCTGTGGTGTAGTGACCCACGTCCAGCTTACAGAGGAATCGAGGCATTACACACATCTGAATCTGTTCCTCGGAGACTTGCAGTCAGGGGGGGTGATGGGATGGTCCTTACGGATCACACTGCAGTTGTGACCCGATGGGCCAGCTACTTTGAGCAGTTGTTTAAAGCTGACCCTCCAGGTAGGATGTTGGACATCTCTGGGTCTACGGTTCTCAAAGCTGATCCTCTGATCAGCTGTGAACCACCCAATCTCACTGAGACTGCATGGGTGGTGAATCAGCTGGGGGCAAGGAAGGCCACAGGGCTGGTGGTAAGGCTGTCCTCCTGACATTGCAGGCAATCTTTGCTTCCATTTGGGAGTCAGGCGTTATCCCAACTGATTGGAAAACAGGACTTGTAGGCCCAATCCCATTTCTCCTTCCTTACCCCTACCACTAGATTTCGAGGGCCCTCCCTTCCGAGGTTGACTTCACAGATCGTAGCCACAAAGGGTAGGGCTTGAAATCTTTACCTAGGAATCGGGACACCACTCGCTTACGTCATCAGCAGTTGATCATTGCACATATGTTTCACACCTGCGACTTTGCATTTGTTTATAACAATGCTGGCTCAAGGTATGGCGTTGTCGACTGCGTGCATTTTAATCATCATACTCCGTTTGATGAATACTCTCAGAAGACGTCTGCGACGCCTGCTAATGCTTGTGGATTTTTATGAGATATCGTTTAAAAACGTGTCAGCTAGAGTGCCTGGCTAAAGTTTTACCTGTCGCTTTACCTCACAATGTTCATAATATAATGTACCTAATTTTCATTGCTTAATGTATTTGGCATACTATTTCCTTTTATAAATGTGACTTTCTGTGCATGTCCACAGCAATTAACATACAAATTAGAATAAACATATTATTTTATGCACCATTTAGCAAATGCTATCCAAACGCCGCATGCTTAAATATAGTGCATCGCAGTACAATATAATTTTTTTTTACCTCAACTTTTTTAAAAGTACATGTCCTATATGTGTGCGGATTATTTGTTTTATTGCCCTGTATGCATGAACACATGGAACATTTTAAAGGTAAAATCATTTGTTTGCTCTGATACCATTTAGGTAGCTTTAATGAAAGAGGACTTTCAAGTAATGTGTATCAACAATCGGGGGTGTTTCCCAAAAGTGTCGTAGCCAAAAAACTACATAAAAAGGACTTTGAATGCCCTCTCTCTGAATAAATATGTTAATTCTTCGAGGATTTTATAAATACTAGAGATACTGTTCTGACTCTACGCACGGAATTAGCGATTTTCAGAAAATTGTTTTTGAAAAATTCAACCTAATACTCCGTTTCACTTACATTAAAGATATTCCTCTAAAAATTAGATTTTTTTGCAAGCATATTTATAAAGATGTATTACATTTATGAGCTTCTTTCCCCACACCGCTAGCCATCTTTTCTTTTCTTGTTGTATATTGCAATGCATTGTGGGAATTTTCTTCTTTCACTCGGTTTTGAGTCAGCATCTTAAAAATCTCAGTTTTGAGGGCTGAACACCACTACCCCTCGCTGCTAAAAAGAAATGGGACAACATTACCCTACACGGATACACGCAAAACGGAGGGGTAGGGCTAAGTGGGGGTATTGGGATTGGGCCGTAGTCTCTATCTGTAAAGGGAAGGGTGATCGCCTGGAAAGTGGCAATTACAGGGGGATAACACTGCTTTCAGTGCTGGGTAAGGTCCTTGCTAGGGTCATCCTTAACAGGATCCGTGATCACTTGCTTGCCTGTCAGTGACCGGAGCAGTCTGGTTTTATGCCTAAGAAGTCTACCATCGACCGTATCCTTGCACTGAGGGTTTTCATTGATCGCAAGCGTGAATAATGGCAGAGGTTCTTTGCAGCCATTGTCAACTTTCGTAAAGCGTTCAACTGAGTTGATCGAGTTGCCATGTGGGACATTCTGAGACTTCACTGCTATCTGAAGTTACTGAAAGTCATGGCCGTCCTGTACACTGGTACTGTGAGTGCTGTGCAGAGTGGAGGGAGAACCTCTGCAATCTTCCAGTTGATTCTGGGGTTCTGGGGTTCGCCTGGGGTATGTTCTTGCTCCTACTCTGTTCAGTGCTTGTATGGACTGGGTTTTGGGCAGGCTTGTGGGGTCCAGCAGCTGTTGGCCGTCCGTTGGTGAAGAAAGATTTACTGGTCCTGACTTTGCCAACAATGCCAGAGTCAATGGAGGCTCTGATTGGGGCTCTCAAGAGACTGAGGGAGGAGTCCTGGTGCTCCCTGTCTTGCTGTATGGCTGTGAGACATGGACACTATGCAGTGAGCTGAGACGAAGACTGGACTCCTTTGGTACTGTGTCTCTTCAGAGAATCCTTGGGTACCACTGGTTTGTCTTTGTGTTGAATGAGCGGTTGCTAGAGGAGTTCTGAAAGAGGCACATTACCTGAGGTAGCACTAGTTACGGCACTCTGGCCATGTGGCATGTACCCCTCAGGGTGATCCAGCTCGTAGATTCCTCATTGCTGAGGACCCAAGTGGCTGGACCAGGCCAAGGGGACGCCCATGTAACACCTGGCTACAGCAGATGGATGGCCATTTCCAGAGGGTGGGACTGGACCGTGAATCTGCCTGGGGGATCTCCGGCCAGGATCCTAAGGAGTTTCGCTGTGTGGTGGGTGCGGCAACGCGCTGCATCAGCGCATGTTCCCCAACCTGACCTAACCTGACTAAAGTAAGCGATTTGAGGTTCCCAGCACATTATACGAAGGAAAAGTAAGGAAAGACCGGGTGAGTCGGACAGGCTGTGCTCAAACGTGCCAAAAATAGAAATAGTAGGCCTAATAAATGAATAGTACTTAATGAATTTATGAAGTCATTTTAAAAGTGTAAAAGAAACTGCATAAAAATTCATAGTATCTTAACAAGACAACTGCCCACCCCCCTGATGTCATAGTCCGTTGTGATGTTTCACTGTAAACATCATCATATGCCAGTTAGGTAGACATCAACCAACCATAATACATCATCAAACATACAGGACCAAACATGATAAAAGGTACAGGATCATACACAGTGCAAGATGTAAGGTCATACATGGTTAAAAATAAAGGATCATGTATGCTATCTTCCTCAGAGCTGTTGAAAAACTGATCTGTACCTGCCATCATTAGCTTTTTCCCACCACTGACAGTCCAATTGATGTATTTTACTGTGCTAATGTACAGTATCTACTCTAGGTCACCAGATGAGTGCAATATTGTCATATCTCGACAACTGTACTTTGATACTAGTTTTATCTTACATAGTATTGTCCTGCACTTTACTCTGTCCGGTACTTTATCCTTTATCAGTATTTTGTAGGCTAGTACTGTTAATGTAGCCCAGCACTTTGTCATTTACACTCTTGCACTGTGCATTATCTCAGCTGTAATGCATCAGTTATACTTAGTGTAATCCTGTTACATCTAATGTCCAAGTCTTAATATCCCCTGACCTTTAAATGTAACCACTGTATTGTTTGTAGCTACTTTATTGCTTTATAACTATGGTAGTACCGGTCCTAAATAAGTATCATGCCCCCCCACTTTGTTGAGGCAAAGTGAAACTCCAAAAGATGCCGCCCTATGCAGCTGCTTATGTCACCTATAGGACTGGCCAGCCCTGAGCTATGGCATTGTACTCTTGAATTTTACATTTGTGGTTACATTTCACATATCAGTTTCATCATACTAGTGTAACCACTCACACAATGACAATAAATAAATCCTTGATCCCTTGATCTTATAAGTCACATTCCAACAGTAACATAATTTTAATGAGAAACCAACTGCCAAAGAGATCATAATGAAGACACCTTTCATGTTTTATGCAACTCTTTCATGAAAAATTGTTCAGAAGCTACACTATTACAAAATAGCTCAAAATACTGATACATAATATCTTGCTCTGCCATATGAATCTATGAAAAGATCTGTAACTCATTTAACGTAAATGGACTTAAGGTTTTCATCCAAAAATTAGATTACATTTTATTTATTTAGAATAGGGCTGAACGATTTATCGATTTCAAATCGAAATCGCGATTTGAAACAACGCGATTAGCAAATAGCAAAGGCTGCGATTTAGGACATACATAATACAGCACGTAGGACCCAGGGTTTAAAACTGTTGTAAGAATAGTTTTCCAAACTCATACCGTGCTCCCTATGTGACAGCCGTTCTCACAAATCACAAGCGCCGTGCTCCTTATGTGACAGTCATGCTCACCAATCAGAAGTGGCCCGAGGCGACGGAGTACACGCCCACAAACAGCAAAAACGTGAAACCCGAAGAAAATGTTGCATTCGCGGTGCGGAAAAAATGCTGATTCCGCTACTGAGCTATAAGTGAATTGCCTTCCTATTTCATGGTCCGAGATTGTTTCAGAAAGGTCCTATCATCAATAGAACCGGCGACCTCCTTTTAATGGGAAATCACATTAGCATATAACCCATCAAACCAACAATGAGACGATCGGTAATCCTCACAGCAGCACAGTCTGTGATCCCCCATAAATGCGGTAAAATCCATAATACAGTCATATGTCATATGTTTTTATGCTTATTGATTTAAGTATTGATTTCCATAGATTAATCTTGTGAAATTAATCTTAATACCACAACAGTAATAAAATGAAAACCTCGCTTTAACACAAATACTAAAAGAACAGATCGCTTTAATCGTTATTACAGTTGGGTATGTTCATGGTCTAATTATTTAAAAAAGATATATAAAAAAAGTGACGCATATAATGTTTTCTCCGTTTTTTATTTGCCAGAGCAACAAGGCAAAGGAATGATAAGCCGCTTCAGTCGAATCTTTGGTCAGCTGCTTGGAGTGAGGCTTTCTGTTTGAGACGAGTCTGCACATACATTTACTTGGTAATAAAGAGTTTTATTACCATGTAAATAGTCTATAGGGTTTGCAAACTGCCCTAACGTTTTTGATGCAGCTAAGTTCATAATGGAATAATTTAGATTTGCCATAAGATTGCTTGCGTGAGAGTCTGAAAGCGTGTTACACAAACCCGTGAGTTTGCAACCCTGAACACATACATTTTTTGTTTCCCCTGAATTGATTTGTACAAAAAAATAACCTTATACAGTTGTTAAAAAGCGGAAACGTAGACCAACATGACCACCAATAAACTACGTCTATGTATTCGACATTTTATAAAATGCATACTACGTTTGAAAATTTTCCAGCTTTACAGTTTCAGGACAGAACAGCCACTCTGGTATGAACATTGCAGCTTTTGAGTGTTAAATTGGCTGCTGTTATTAACACTAATAACACATTAGCGCAAACAAAACGCCTGCATACACCGAAGTAATTCTTGCTTGTTCACTGGCGTGGGAAAGGCGGTTCTAGTGTTATTAAGGGGGTAATCAGCGTTACCTGAAAGATCGCTATTGTTTTTCTTTTTGCTGTATTTGCTCATTATTAGGCTACATTATTTAACTTAACACGCCACATCTTTAAATGATCATCCTTGAATTAGAATATAGACCAGTTAATATTTTGATGGTATCTCATGTGGTAATGCTGCATAATATGTTTTAAATTTACTACACACTGAATATTCAACTGAAGCTTGACATAAAAAATTATATCGGAAATCAAATCGTTCAGCCCTAATCGTTCAGCCCTAATTTAGAAGGCACTTTTATCCAAGGTGACATTTTGAAAGAAACAATGGTCATGCAAAATAACTCTGCCAACTCTTTGATGTGAATCGGAGACCATCCTACCACAGGCACTGTATCCTAACCCACCGAGCCACACAAAAATTCGTCTTAAGCATAAGTATAGAACATTTGTAAAGAGGGAAGCAGCAGCACTTATCTAGATAGGTACCATCGAGCTAAGACAGCAAGCTTCAGAGCTCTTTGGGTTCCTGATTTTTCATTTATATTTACAAATTCAAAACATTTCCCTATCTAGTATCTCCAGAGGGGCAGTTGTAGTTGAAGCAGGGGTACAACCCTGTTTTCAAAAAAGTTGGGATGCTGTGTAAAATGTAACTACAATCAGAATGCAATGATTTCAAATCATCTAAACCCATATTTAATTGAAAATAGAACAAAGACAATGTATCGAATGCTGAGTTTCATATCGAATAATGAAACTGAATTTTATTGTATTATCACAAATATATGCTCTATTTGAATTTGGTGCCAGCAACATCTTTCAAAAACACTGGGACAGGGGCATGTATTCCCCTGTGTTCCATCACTTCATCTTTTAGCAACACTCTGTAAATGTTTGGTAACTGAGGAGACCAGTTGCTTGAATTATGAAAGTGAAATGTTGACCCATTCTTGTCTGATATAGGATTTCAACTGCTTGGGGTCTCCTTTGTCATATTTTTCATTTCATGAAGCGCCAAATGTTTTCAGTGGGTGACAGGTTTGGTCTGCAGGCAGGCCAGTCTAGCACCCAGACTCCTCCACTACAGTCATGCTGTTGTAACGCATGATACAACATTGAACATTGTTGCCGAAAGATACACGGCCTTCTCTGAAAAAGATGTCTGGTTGACAGCATATGTTTCCCCAAAACCTATATACACTCACCTAAAGGATTATTAGGAACACCATACTAATACGGTGTTTGACCCCCTTTCGCCTTCAGAACTGCCTTAATTCTACGTGGCATTGATTCAAGGTGCTGAAAGTATTCTTTAGAAATGTTGGCCGATATTGATAGGATAGCATCTTGCAGTTGATGGAGATTTGTGGGATGCACATCCAGGGCACGAAGCTCCCGTTCCACCACATCCCAAAGATGCTCTATTGGGTTGAGATCTGGTGACTGTGGGGGCCATTTTAGTACAGTGAACTCATTGTTATGTTCAAGAAACCAATTTGAAATGATTCAAGCTTTGTGACATGGTGCATTATCCTGCTGGAAGTAGCCATCAGAGGATGGGTACATGGTGGTCATAAAGGGATGGACATGGTCAGAAACAATGCTCAGGTAGGCCGTGGCATTTAAACGATGCCCAATTGGCACTAAGGGGCCTAAAGTGTGCCAAGAAAACATCCCCCACACCATTACACCACCCCCACCAGCCTGCACAGTGGTAACAAGGCATGATGGATCCATGTTCTCATTCTGTTTACGCCAAATTCTGACTCTACCATTTGAATGTCTCAACAGAAATCGAGACTCATCAGACCAGGCAACATTTTTCCAGTCTTCAACTGTCCAATTTTGGTGAGCTCCTGCAAATTGTAGCCTCTTTTTCCTATTTGTAGTGGAGGTGAGTGGTACCCGTTGGGGTGTAGCCCATCCGCCTCAAGGTTGTGCATGTTGTGGCTTCACAAATGCTTTGCTGCATACCTCGGTTGTAACGAGTGGTTATTTCAGTCAAAGTTGCTCTTCTATCAGCTTGAATCAGTCGGCCCATTCTCCTCTGACCTCTAGCATCAACAAGGCATTTTCGCCCACAGGACTGCCGCATACTGGATGTTTTTCCCTTTGCACACCATTCTTTGTAAACCCTAGAAATGGTTGTGCGTGAAAATCCCAGTAACTGAGCAGATTGTGAAATACTCAGACCGGCCCGTCTGCCACCAACAACCATGCCACGCTCAAAATTGCTTAAATCACCTTTCTTTCCCATTCTGACATTCAGTTTGAAGTTCAGGAGATTGTCTTGACCAGGACCACACCCCTAAATGCATTGAAGCAACTGCCATGTGATTGGTTGATTAGATAATTGCATTAATGAGAAATTGAACAGGTGTTCCTAATAATCCTTTAGGTGAGTGTATATCATTCAGCATTAATGGTGCCTTCCAAAATGTGCAAGCTACCCAAGCCAGGGGCACTAATGCACCGCATACCATCACAGATGCTGGCCTTTGAACTGTCTGGTGATAATAAGTTGGATGGTCTCTCTCCTCTTTAGCCCAGAGGACGTAGAGTCCATGATTTCCAAAAAGAATTTGCAATTTTGATTCCTCAGACCACAGGACAGTTTTCCATTTTGCCTCAGTCCATCTTAAATGAGCCTGAGCCCCGAGAAGTTGGCAGCATTTTTGGATCATGTTTAGATATGGTTTCTTCTGTGTATGGTAGAGTTTCATCTTGCATTTGTGGATGCAGCGCTGAACTGTGTACACAGAAAATGGTTTTCAGAAGTGTTCCTGAGCCCACGCAGTGATTTCCACCATAGAATCACGGGCCACATGGGATCCCAAAGATCAGGGCTATCCAATACTGGTTTGCGGACATGTCTTCAAGAATTCAAGACTTTTTATTGTCATTGTACAGTTGCCTGGACAACAAAATTAGCTGGCAAGACCACAAAGATGCAAGAAAAGTGACAGTGTCAGTACAAGATATAAAAACAATATAAAAACACAATATACACTATGTATAGGTACAAGAGACATTGGGGGAGACGGAGGTATATGCAAGGGCATCATAAATATGATAAATAAGGGAGGAAGGGCTTTAGTCAGTAAGAATAAGTGAAACTATTGGGTAGGTTGGTAATTGCACATTTGCCAAGATATTGCACAGGGCCATAGTCAATAGCAGCAGTGAGATGACTGTATGGAAGAAATTTGCACACACGCACACACACACACTTTGGTCACCATAAGTTAAAAAAAATAGCAGTGAGGGGAAGATTGAAGGAGTGATGTCAGTGATCTGGTGCATTAAGAGTTCTGACTGCCCACAGGTAGAAGCTATTCTTTAGTCTGTTGGTTTTGCACCTGATGGATCTGAACCTTTTTTGTCCCTTGTGTACAAAGATTTCTCTGGATTCTCCGAATCATCTAATGATATTATGTACCATAAATAATGAAATTCCCAAATCCTTTGCAAAATAATGTAAAGGAACATTATTCTTAAATTGTGGCACTATTTGCACATAGTCTTCCACAGAATGGAAAACCTCTCCCCATCTTCACTGCACAGAGACTCTGCCCCACTAGGAGGCTCTTTTTTTATACCCAATGATCTTACTGACCTGTTGCCGATTAACTTAATTAGTCGTGAGATATTCAACCAGGTGTTTGTTCTAGTATTACACAACTTTTCCAGTCTTTTGTTGCCCCTGTCCCAAATTTTAAAAAATGTGTTGCTGGCATCAAATTCAAATTGAGCATATATTTGTCATAAAATGATAAAATTTCTCATTTTCAATATTTGAAATGTTGCCTTTGTTGTATTTTCAATGAATATGGGTTTATATGATTTGCAAATCATTGTATATTGTTTTTGTTTACATTTTACACAGCATCTCAGCTTTTTTGGAAACAGGGTTGTATAATTACGGGAATAAATGCAAATGAGAGATGCATGTGTATGCGTGTGTGTGTGTGTGTGTGGGGGGGGGGGTTATGTATATATTACATTCTTTTAACATTTCTTTTTAAACAGGCTTTTGATCAGTGCTGAGTAGTTCCTGTTTGTTTTTATTTTTATTGGTAATGTCTGTGTTTTGTTTGTTTTGTTCCATTTTGTATTGGACTGTTGTTCAGCGCTCTGTGATCTTTGTCTGAGAAGGGTGCTATATAAATAACCTACTACTACATTGTGGAGATGCTGGTCTCCACAATTTGATAAAAACCTGTTATTTTGACGATATGGAGACCAATTTTGTGGTCCTCACAAGGGGAAACTCAGTTTCATAAGAATCCGTGACTGCAATCAAACACCTAAAAATGTAAAGAGGCTTTTATTTTGTTTGATTACTTGTGGTTAAGGTTAGGGCTGGGTAGGGGCTAAGGTTGTCATTATTGGAAGTAGGATTTTTCCCTGTAGAAATAAATGGACGGTCCCCACAAAAATATGAATACAAACATACAGTATGTGTGTGTCTGTGTGCATGTGTGACAACATTATATATAATTATAACTGGGCGGGTCACAGAAGGATATTTTTTTATGATATATGTTTTATGTCTATTCTTCTGATTATAATTTGTAATTTGCTTTTTAATGTTTTTATTTGATTTTCCCAGTCTTCTATATATTTCGTAGATTTGAACATCAGGATTTGTTTTAATGAATGTAAAGCACTTTGGGCTGCATTCCTTTTTATGAAAGGTGCTACACAAATAAAGATGTATTATTATTATTATATATTATGGCTTTTAATATAATTAAATGTATTATTAGTATTAGTATTTTTAAGTTCCCAGGCATATCAGTAAAATATTACTCAAGTATGACAAAGACAGCATAATACATCATAGAATTATGTTGAATTGCAAACAAAATTATAATCATGTACCTGTTATTATTTTATAAATCTTTATCACCATTGTACCTATGTGCTTTCTTCAAACCTTGAAGCCTGCCTTCCCTGCATAGATGACTCATCTCTCACCGCATCAGCCACATGTGGGCTAGCTGCATGGTCACCTGCACAGCACTGCACACCCCCTGCCACAATGCAGTCACATGGCCAATGAAAATGGACGGTGCCACCAATGCCTACCTCAGAGGGAGGGAGGCAGCCAACAAGCATTCACTTTTCTCTTCACAAGAGAATTTCAGAGAGGAGGCAATGCCCCCCCCCCCAGCCCCCTCCCCCACCCTCTGGCAGCAAGTAGCAGCTCTAGCGTAAGGCAGCCACACCCGGAGCCTTCTGGCAAAAAGTGCAGCTGAAGCTCATGACTCTGCAGAAAAGCCTGTTTACACATTAACATGGCATTGGGAGGGCAGGGCCTGGTGGGATGAGGGCAGGGCCTGGAGGGGCAAGAGTGGGGCCTGCCAACATGCCACTTCACGCGGGCGCAGTAATCTGTGAAACCGCACGGACATGGATCCCCGGGCAGCACTGGCAGACAAAGCCGACGTTCCGGCAGGTCTGATGCGGCAGATGCCGGAGCCGGCAGTTCCTCACCATGTTTTCAAAAGACCTGAAGCTTTCTTGGCAGTGATCGGCAGGGTGCCGAGTACAGCCAAAACAGACAATAAAGCAGCAAGGAGAGAAGAGCCCAGGAAGATTCACGCTGGAAAAGAGAGTGCTCCCCAAACCCTGCAAGGCAGTGGTGAGGGGGCCCACAGGAGAGGGGAGCCCACAGACAGGAGCCCACAGCAGTGGGGAGCTCCGGGGACCACAGGGAGCGCTGATGAAGTCCTGGCAAGAATATTTACAGATATACAACAGCACATAAGATATAAAACAGACCGCTGTCAGGCATACCACATGACCTCCCCACCTTGTAGGCCATGTTCTGCACATGTGTATGGGTACAGGTTTCTCTGCTTATGTTAAGCCCGGCCCTTCCGGGCAAGCTACCCACCCGGTGAAGCTCGTATACCGGGCATCCGAAACTGTCCCTCCTGATGGAGATATTAGCGGCTGACACATACACACACACGCGCTCACCTGACAGTTCAAAGCCCCGCCCTGCTTCTCTATAACCACAGAACGACATGCTGAGCACTTTGAACACAGGTCCGCCTCCTCTAATGTAGAAGAAATTCTTGCCATCCAATTTTCGGCTAAGCCATGTCACTATTTTGCTCTGAGGGGAAAATGATCAAGAGGTATTTAAATTATTCTGTTATTTAGGATGCTGTTAAAAAGGTAAATTGCTTTATCGTCCTTGTCTTAGATGAACAGAACCTACAGGCAGACATGGGGCTGGAAATTAAGCTGGTCCACTCCCCTGAGGCAAGTAATGTAGATGAAGGGCAAGTACAAAAACATGAACACTACCCTGCTGGCTAGTAAAAAAAATAATCATGTCGAACTACAGCAAAAAAACCACATTACATCGTGTACTCATCTCTAGCCACCAGTGTTATAGTAGGTTTTTAAGTTCAGTTTTTTTTCATATTATTTTCAATTTTTATTTGAAATCCAGTTTACTTTTGGTTAGGTTTCAGTGTGATTTTATTAGGGGTGTAACAATACATCGATTTGTATCGATATATCGATTGAACGGCAAACGATCCGATGCATCGATGTGACCGCATAAATATCGATACATGCGTTTTTATTTTCTCGCCTGTTCTAGTATTGTTTTCATGATCCACTCAGACACGTGTATACATGGTCTACACCAGGGGTGCCCAATATGTAGATCGCGATATACTGGTCGATTGCAAAGGTAGTGTGTTTAGATCGTATAGCATAAAAAATAAAGGATGGATGACGCCAGCTGCTGCAAATCTCTAGCAAGCTACCAATCGTGTGACGGGCAAGCAAGCAGGGTGCGGGAAAGCAGGATCAGGGAAACGTAAATCCAGAGGACGGGGTTTATTCAGGGAGGACAGGTAACCACACAGTACAACCGTTATTGACAGACCTGGGGAAACAGAAAACGGACTAAATACAGGACATGACATCAGAATAAACACTAGACAGCTGATACGATGGGAATTCACACGCGGGTAACGAGATGGGCGTGGCACACACGAGGACTGGACGCGCAGGTCATGACAGTGGCCTAGTTAGCCTAAAGTTACTACTACTAAACTTAAGGAAGGGTATAAAAATGAATGGGGGACCTGGACCAAGTAAGAAGCCAAAAACCTACCACTGTTTTTTTTCCCACCATGTCATATTCAAAGTGCATTTGCCTCATCTGTCAGTCTACCACTGCTGTTCCGCAGAAGGGAAATGTGGAGCGGCATTTTCGCACTGTTCATGAAAACTACAACATTAACTTCCCTCCGAAAAGCGAGCTGAGAAATAGAAAGGTGAAGGAACTAAAATCACAGTTCAATTAAAAAATACTTTATTTATCCCTTATTATTAATAAGGGAAATAATTAATAATAATAGTAATAATAATACATAATATTAAAGAATACTCAATATTTTTATACATAAATATATGTTTTGCATTTTTATAGTAGGTAGATCACTTTGATTTAGTCATTTATCAGAGCATGTGTTTAGTACGGCAGAGCACACAATCTCCTGAACACGTTGACCATTTAATTTTTCTTTAAAAAAAACCTCTCAAAGAAGAATACTGACATACTTATTTCACCGCAGAAGTCAGTCATGTTGATTTTCCTCATTCTACATGTCTGTCCATGCAATGTTTTTTATTTGACTTTATTGCACTTAATTTTACTTGTTATCACTGTATCCCAGCGTAGGGCGAGCGAGCAGGGAACGAGGAGGAATCAGGGTCAGGCAGACAGAAATCCAACAAATGGGGAACACGGGGAAAACTTCAATGACAGATCTGGACTCTGATGTAGACTTAAATACACAGGACTAGACGAAACAATAAGAAACAGCTGGGAACAATCCGGATTGCACGCGAAGTTAATGAGGGGCATAGCACACGAGCAGGTCATGATAGTTATGGACATACTTTTTGTTACACTTCTGTATTTGTTTGGAGAAGACTTGATTCAAAATAAAAATTAGTCACCATGTTAATCTACATCCATCCAAAGTTTTTATTTTTACCTTATTGCACTTTATTTTGCTTGTTTTATGGGACATACTTGACTACACTAGATTTTGTTTACAGTTCCCAATAAAATATGATAAAATGCTAATTCATTGAAATGTAAAGGATTGTGTGAAATTTCATCATTTCGACTACTATCCCCAGTATTGAACTGAATCGAATCGTATCGTGTCGTGGGAATTTCTGAGGTATCAAAAAAAATCGAACCGTTGGCTTAAGGAATCAATATTGTATCGTATCGCGAGGAAAGATGTGATTTACACCCCTAGATTTTATTAGTTTTTATTTTAAAGATATATTTATATTTAGTTTTTATGTATTTTACTTTTTTTTGTCATTTTATTTCTAGGGATAGACCGAAAGTTGTACGGCTATTTTATGTGTCTTTTCTTTAGAGAATCATACATGAATACACAGTATTCATTATGTACTAATATCCTCAAAATGGGCAAAACATGTTCCAGCTATTACAAATGGTGCTTAAATATAAACAATTGATTATTGTCACGCCCAGCTCCGTCCGATCCTAATGTATGCCACGCCCACCTCGTTACCTCCTGTTTCTGCCTGATTGTTCTCACCTGTTGCTCGTTACCCTTAGCTTGTCTTTTGTATTTAGTCCTCGTCTGAGTCAGTATTCCCCAGATTTGTCATTGACGTTCGTCCATGTGCTTCCCCCGGTCCTGTCATCTGATTAAAACCCCGTTTATTTGACTTCCTGGCTCCTTTTCCCTGTTTCCCTGCTCGCCTTCTTGCCGTGACGTAACAATTATATTAACTATATATTATTAAAAAACAATGAAGCATTTGACATTAATTTCAGTTATTTTCAGAAGCAGTACTGGTGTTTTCATTTAGTTGTAGTTTATTTTTGTATTTTATTTCAGTTTACAAAGTTTTTTTGTAGTTTTCATTAATGACAAAAACCCTACTCTGCACAAGTATGAAGACCACTCCTTGTCTAAAAATCCTCTGGGGTGATGTTTTCTTCACAGTCAATCCAGATTTCAGACAACCAATTAACTTGAAGGACTTGATCAATTGGTACTCGGCCATAGAGACAAATTAGTCATTTTCCATAGAGACAAATTAGCTGAGTCATAAGCTTGACTGATAAGAAACAGAACTAAATAGATTTAATGCATTGCTTTTTTTCACAACCAACAACCCCCTTAACTGAAGCATCCCAGTGTAGACTTAAAAAACATGAGGATGCATGAATCAGAAAAGTTTTGGATGGCTGAATGGTTGACAGGGTTTGGCTGTGTATCAACTGTCACCAATGTTAGGCCTGAGAGGTCAAACTTCATTATTCAAATAAAAATTGAACTTAAAAAATACTCATATAATTGACAGCAAGAATGTATATTTGAATCTTGAAGATTCATGTAGGCTACTATTAGTCATCTGACATGTTAGTTCATTTTTGTTTTGCCTAATGACCTTTGTCTCTTAACATACAATAAAAGATCTACCACTCTAGACTTCCACAAATTTATTCAGCTAGCCAGGGGTGGATTTCCCATACAACGATGGAAGTTAGCATTAACGATGCATCGTACTTTGTTAGTTCAAACTAACTAAAATCTAAAGTACGACTGTTTCCCAAACCACAGTACCACAGTAGTTTGAAACCCATTAGTTCGAACCACCGTAATTCAAACTACAATGATCCTATAGGTGATTAGTCTGACTGTCATGGGTGGGCTGTGTGCAAAAACCCACAAATATTATTTAGAAAATAATATTTATATTTTATTATTAATTTATTGTGTCAGTCGTATAACAGCAATAATAGTATTAAAAACTCAAAAACAGCAATAGTGTAATAAGAATATGATATTTCTATGATGCCTCTTGTAGACGAAAAAAGGACTATTAGCTATTAGGCTACACTGCATTTAGTGACATCAGCTCTATCTGTGATTACCTTTATTTTAATCACACTATGAATACTTATAAATTCCTGATCCATCATTATTTGTACAGCCTTAGTGACTCAGTGGGATTGATAGGCACACAAAATGCTGGGTCTTGCCTACACAGTCATGGGTTCATATCCCAGCACCACTTTGTTTATTTATGTCTATTGAAACAACTCACAACAAGGCCACTAACTTACTAGACGCACTCTATTGTTAGATAACCTATTGTCAAATAGAACTAATTTCGGGTAATTTCATCTCCTTTTTGGTTTTATATATATCGCAATATTACTTGATGTAACTAGTTGTTAGCAACTATGCTTTTGGAAACGCACACCAGAATAGCTGAAACTAATGAGCAAGAAAGCAGAAAAATAATGTGTAAATCATAAGAACAATGTGACGATACAGTAACTTCTGAAAACCTGAAAAGCACAGTCTGGTAACTGTTTGGATTTCCCCTGCATATTTTATTGTGGGGGTCTCCTACTCAGCAATTTTTATTGTGCCAATACATTTTATCGCCAACAATTCATACTGCTGGAATAGCATTGCTTTTGAAAATACTGTCAACATACCAGATACTGTTGTGTAATGTTTGGATGGTGTGACGGTATGAAAAATTAGATAATGCCCAGGCCTATTTAGATGTAGCCTAAACCGATTAAATTGGACGGTGTTGTTTGTTGAAGCATTAAGCTATTTCATGCACATAAGCCTACACAAGCTTTTTAATGTCTATAGTTTGATATTTTCACGCCACAATTTGGATGACATTTTTCTTGTTGCTGCTGTTTTGTCATTTAAAATTCTATAATTGGCTGTTCACGTGGTTCTTGGGAACGAGAATAGGCAACCATCTTTCAGTTGGCATATCTGTTTTGTGGTTACATAAATAAATAATAATGTATTATTATATATTAATGTCTCCTCATAATTTTCTTCACTTAAGACAGTAGTAGGAGAAGATTTCACCTTTCATGGTCTGTTGCACACAATGCGCTTAGGCTACTGCACAATGATGGGCTGGGCCTGTAGTACAATCAAATAATTAATATTCAAATTACTCGTAATGATAAATGTTATATTATAAAAAAATCAAGTTTCCCAGCCCTCATTAGCATTTGGTGCTCTAAATGAGTAAACTCTTTATGGAATGATACACTGAAAATAACTTTTTTATTTTTATTATTTATTATTGCAAAATGTGGTGGCCTTTGGTTGCTCTTTTTGCTTGAAAATCACATTGTACACTGAAAATTTACCTGGGCTAATACATTTCATACTGATAAAGCCCAATAAGCAGGTAGCAAAAATTCTTAAGTTACACCTTGGGTATACAGTAAATAAAGCAGTGCAGTCCAAGCTAATGCCAGTGAGTGTGACCTTCTTAATTTGTGCAGTATGAAAACTGTTCAGGCTTGCTACTCATGGGTAGGTGTAAACTCCAGAGTTGGGCCATCGCAAGGACAGATATGGGGGGGAGGGGGGTAGGAAAAATCAATGCCCCCCCACCCCCCAGCCTGATTACAACAGGGAGGAAGAAGGATCCCAATTCCCCACCATCTCTGAGCCTGGCTTTTGCATCTTCACATAAGGGGTAAATATGTCAGCATACCCTCCCAGCTGTTAGTGTCCACAAGGTCACGCTGGCAAGCAAAAGAATCCTGCCCCGTTTCCTTCTTTTGTCCAAGGTGTGCCAAATCCAACTGCACTGTGCTGTCTCCCTCTGCTAAAAACATTTGGCTAGCGAGGGCGAAGATGTGGTGCATTTTCAGCTGTGAAAAAAACAAAGGACCGAAGACTGAAAGTGGACACATTGTCGGTTTAAGCCAGGGCAGTGGGCACCCGTGATCTGTGCGGGTGTCTATGGCTGCCAGACATTGTTAATCAATTACCGAGGCCTGCAGAGAATCTTTGTGACCACCCCTGGGAGGTTTCTATTATGTCCCTTGGGTGGATGTAAGCATAGGTGCCCATACTTGCACATGCATGTGATCCCCCCCCCTCCCCAGATGCTGCAATTTATTCTTAAGCATTTACCTTGTTCCACTTTGCCACAGTCACTCTCTGAGGAGTGACAGCCCAAGTCTGCCTTTCTGATCTCCCTGCCAACTTTCTTCATTTTTGTCCCCGAGTGGCGAGTTGAAGAGCAGCTGGGGGACTCAGCCCAGCCGCATGGATCACTGCAAGGCCTCCCGGGCATGCTGCCCAGCAGAGGGAGGCAACCAATTGCTTTCCTGGGCGTGCTGCCCACCAAAAAGTGACAAGCCACTCAGCATCCAGGGCATGCCGCCCAGGGAACAGAGACAACCAATCAGCTTCCTGGGAACAAGGTGCAGCAGAGGGAGGCTGTCAGTCACAGCCTAATACAGATGCACTGTAATACATAGATGCAGCCAATAGCAGCCCCCCTGCAAAACTGCGCCACGAAGAAAGCCAGCCAACCAGCTGGAACAATGAACGGCAACGCAAGCCATCTAAAGACACACACTGGATGACAGAACGAGCCAGGCAATACAACATGCCGTAGACACAGAGATAGTGAAGAAGGTGGCCAATCAAAGCATCCCAAAGACACTCCACCATAACATAGCACCAATCACAGCCCCAGGGAAACACTGCACTACAGCAAACAGCCAATCACAGCCTTCCAAAGATACATCACGGCTGTAAGGTCGTCGACCGTGGCTTCACAGCGACACACAGCATTGTAAATAAGGTA
This sequence comes from Paramormyrops kingsleyae, assembly GCF_048594095.1. NCBI lineage: Eukaryota > Metazoa > Chordata > Actinopteri > Osteoglossiformes > Mormyridae > Paramormyrops > Paramormyrops kingsleyae. Next base: position 40,097,295 of record NC_132799.1, read on the forward strand.
CCCAGAATTTCAGGGGACTCCTGCTTTTCATGGTTTTCATGAGACTAACTGTGATCCCCACCTGAATACGGCAGTATGGAATACAAACATTACAGCAATAAGTATAACAAGAAATATCAATGTTAATATAATATTTTTCATCAATTAATGATGCTTTCTCAGCTTGATAAAAGAGACCCTCACACCACTCCTGGCACCAACTACATGTTACATTTGCTTAATAGAAGCTGTTATTTTAAATTATATACAAATCTTATTTTTTTCCATTTTACACATTATATCATGTTACTTCAGTAGATACTGGTCATAAGTACATGAATTCAGGAATAAAAGCAGGACCCTAACTGTGGGGCCAAACCCTTAACCACTATGATTATCTCAGTATGGTAATGCATGGACAACAGTGAGTAAAAGTACAAAATAAACACTATAATAATTTGTTCTGAAAGAGGATCAGAAAAATAGCAGCCCAGGCTTTTGGTCATTGGCATGGCAAATTCGCAATGAAGATGAAAAAACTGGCAGTTTCAATCAGGTCCATGTCTTGTCCGAATCTGGGACTTGTTTGTTAAGATAATCGGAATGGGGCGAGAGCAGCGGCGAGGCGGGGGCGTGGCCAGGGTCATAACTCACAGGACATGTTTTCTGTGCTACAGGCTTTCGGGATATGAGATGTGCTGCTAGAAAACCCTGTGACCCAGCAGCCAGTCTCAGACTCCAAGGGACTGGCAAAGATCCCCATCAGAGAGGCAATCATCACTGAGGTCAAGGTCAAGAACTAAAATGGCACCAGAGTTTAGTGTTAGCAAGGATCAGCTGTTGTACTCTTGAGGGGCATTTCAGCTGAGGAACAGGCAGATAAATCGCATAGCTTTTATGCTGCATCAGAACAAAGCAGCTAGACTGAAGTCACCCCAAGAGTGCTGCGCGGCCATTTTGATGCTTGAACAAGAGCCACCCTGATTGACTCCCCAGCCCATGATACTGCCTCCACGGCATGTGGACAAGGGTGCGGACATGAAAACCCCTCAATACTTTGTTATTTAACAAATGTGCAAGTCGGACAGAACACTAGCATGCAATGAAAAAATTACACAACCTAATAAGTATGCTATCACGGGAAGCCATGAAATCAGAGATGGGCCATATCTGCCCTCTGAGGCGATAAATAACCCAAATACAACACGGAGATTTGTGCTAATAAAATCATACTTTTCAATGTGATCATCAAATTCACCTCTTTTCCTTCATAATTTCAGGGTCATTAACGTTTGAATATTTTATGATCTGATATTATCTTTTGCAGAAAAAAAACTTCATGCTCACACTCACCATACCTGTCCAAAGTCCGTTTGTGTGTTACATGTAGTGCTCTGCTCAGTCTTCATCTGATGGTTATCCTGGAACACAAAAGCAGCATTACATTTTCAGAATAAATATTAAGACTTTCATGTATCCCCCCCACCCCAGTAAAATAGATAAAATTACAAAATGAAACCATGCTTTATTTTGAGTTGTCCCATAAAGAAACTGCAGTGATGAAGTGTGCCTAGAGTAAACTTCAACATTAACTCCAAAATTGTATCACGTCAAGATCACTGGTGACAAATAATTTTAATGCAGAGTCGTCCGAAGTTACAGATGCGTGTGATTTAAAAAAATAATAATAAAAAATGTTTAATTAAAATAAAAAATATCCTATACAAAATATATATAGTTGGGTCATCATACTTTCATTGACATGAGAATTCACTAATAAAAGTGGAAATAATAAAAGTGAATATAATATAAGTGAAAGCATCGATAGATTTTTTATATATATTTACTGCATGAAATATCATGCATGAAATTTCTAGCTAAAACACTGAGATTTTCTTCTGAAATTTAAATTTGCTTCATGTGAAATATATACACAAATATGTGAAAAATTCTGACACGTTTATGCAAAGAGGATGGAATTCAGTTACAGTTCACAAATGACTATACGTACCGAAGATGCATCTGTATTTTATAGATTTAGATCTGCTTTATGTATTTAAAGCATAAATTATAATAGCTTTAAAATCGATATTATAATTAAAAAAATATTTTTCTTCGCTAGCACCATTATGGTTAACAATATAAATGTAAAAAAGCTTCAAAGATAAATATAATTTCGTAAAAAAAAATCATAAAATAAAACATAATCTTCCGTGTTTGAAGATTTTACTTTTACTTAAATGTTACCTATATTTATCTTGTTTTAAATCTTTCAGACAACCAGTTTACCAGTTAAACAATATAGATCCTTAATTTGCAGTCAAGCTACAGTTATAAAAGCAAATACATATTGTAAACATTTGAACTAATATGCTTTCTAATAATACACAATCGTGAATAACTTTAATAATGGAAAACAAAACAAAAAAAGATTAAAACCGCAACAAGCAGAAATATTACATATATTATACATACGTGTTTTTCGGAATACTCTTAATATCCACCAGCTAATGCAATAAAAGGTGTTTTAAAATGCATATCCACATTGCTCCAAAAAACATCCTGAAAACATTTCTTGTCTCCATTTTTGAGGTTTTATAAATAAACCCAGATGCAAGATGGAGAATGTACGGAGAATACGAACTTTGCAAAGGTCCATATGGGCACGGTTTTCAAATTGAAAATCAAGACAGCGCCCGCCCCTTATTTTCAGTTTGAGCAAATAATGTTATTAAAACACTATAAATGTCCATTCCTATACTCTGTATATTTTATTTTTCCACTAAAATCATCTCGGCGACAATGCAACAAAGAAGTAGAAAAAACTGTAGGTCTTTTGGTTCAACGACTGCAAGGCGAAGCGACGCGGAGTTTAAAGAAAGGGAAACTTTTCGTATCAAATACTCAGCTTTTGCTGCTGTTGTTGGATCTCTTCTTTTTTTAATATTTCAAACTGAACTTTTTTTTTAGCTATCGCCACAAAAGCCAAAGCTTCACCCCTCCCTCCCTTCTGCTCCTTCTGTACAAGTTTAGGAAAGTTCATCTGAGGTGAACCGATTCACAACGGGACCGTTAAATAATAGAAAGTCCTCCGGCCAACCTATCCTTCTAAATAAGCGATCAAAGGGAGAAAAGCCGACACAAAACCCTCGTGATATTAATTTACACCACGAATAGTTTTACTGGGCAGGTAAAAATATAATTTACAGCGCTGAAAAACACTGAGTAGAAGCATTGCGTATGTTTGCTGCTTTGAAATGGATGTCTGCTGAGTGTGATTTATAAACTCTGGCTCGGTCTTTGGCATTAGACGTGTTGCTTTATATTTATTTTATCACCTGACTGCGTTGCCTGTTTATATAATTCAGCAAAGGGGAACAAAACACGCTAAAATGCATGTGGCTTCCTGTAGGGTGTTATGTATTTTTTTCGCTATTAAGACACTATGTGTTTGCGTGACAAATTGCTGCCTTACACGCAAATATCCAAACTGGACTGTGATGGCCGAGGCTGCCCAGGTTACTTCATTTTTTGTTCAAGTACTGGAGGGTAACTCTTTTACCGCCGTTTATAGGTGAAAAACGCACAATTACGTATTGCTTTATGAGCAGTAGGGATTTCGTACAGACTGTGTAACTTACATCGCTGGTCTTGAATATGCGTTTTTTTAATAAACACAAAATAGGGGGAATACTCAGTTATTTACCTTACATCTGTTCTTGTTGTTTTACTTTACCGGCAGATTGTGAACAAGAGTACGTGTTTGCGGTGCGTTCACGTCGGCTTTAAGGGCTGGTCCAGCACGGTTCAAGGCTGTCTAACAAGTCGCTAGTGAGCCGTAAAGTCTCCAACCCTCAGACTTATTTACGTTGTAAGCTAATTATAAATGGCTGCAAGTCACGAACAAATTAATAAGTTTTAACATTGCCAGTTATTAATTCAAATACATTTATGTTTGTTTAAAAATACATTAATGGCTATTCTGCATAAAATATTTTATAATATAAAATATTATTTGAAATACATGCACTAAAAAAATAATAGTTCTTACAGGACTATTCCAGTGCCGTGCACACAGAAAAAGAAAATTTTATTCCGCTATGCAATTTCTTTTAAAGGAGGTATGGTACGGTGAAGGATTTCAGGGACCTCTTCCAATTACGATATATTTTTTGATGTTAAAAACAGCTCTCAACGGACTTGTAGGCTAACGTGTAGAATCGATTAATTCGCACACACTCGGCCATGAGCGCGCTGCGAGCCCATGAGCGGCGGGCCGTCGCACCAAGATAGCGCCGCTCTACAGCCACCGGAAGGCCATTGCTCGCCGCTGTTTCGTTTTCTCACATTTAATCAGCTTTTATTTCCAGCTCCTTTCCCACCTCTCCTCCTTAGCATAGTATAGTGAGTCATCGGCCCTGTCACAGCGCTGGGGTGGGCGGGGGTGTAATGCTGCGGTGCGCTACTGGAGCACCCTGATCTTTCAGCATTAGCATCAGATAAACGCCCAGATGGTTAAATAGATAATTCTGTAACTTCGTATTGGGAATTACTGGACCAGGACATGCATGTCCATGTATGACAATGTCTGTCACATGATTGCATGCATTCATTCATTTTATTTAGCAGATGCTCTTGTCCAAAGCAATGTACAAGTGAGTCAAATAGCACATAACAGACATACAGCTCTAAAGGAGTCAGTTAGGCATACATGTAGCTAGGCTGAGCTTTCCAGTTAATGTTTAAGCATTGTAGGAGCAAGAGCAATACAACACCTTCCAGACAAACCAATAAGTAAGATAATTATTGAAATCAACAGATCTTGTACTATTATAAGTGATGAGTTGATTATGAGTTGATGTGATCTTTGTGAAGCTGTAAAATTAATCTAATTACTTTTGTCTTGTGTTAAAAATTACATCTAGGGCTTTTATGTAATGGTGTCTTTAAATTATTTCTGTATGTAAAGCATTATGACTGGATTGTTTTATTTAAGACTTGGACACTAGTGCTATTTGTGACCCGGCACGTGTGCTGAACTCTCGTGTTTGGGAGTCACATGCTGGTTCCCTTGAATATTTCTTTGACGGATGCACTGTGTGCTATGCTGTAACACTCCAAGAGTCAACCAATACTGTGACAAGGTTAATACATGATGATAGCTCCAGTCCCCATCCTTAGGCCATGAGCAGTTACTTAAAATACATCCCAGTAATCCAAATCAAATTTAATCCATTCTCTGATTTCAGTATTTATTTTCTCATGCTAACTTAATTAAAAACAGAATTTATCACAAACACCAGGAAATAAGTAAACATGTGGGACTGAATTTAGTTTGGATTATTTTTATAAAAATAAATAACTTTTCATACCTGCTGCCGCTGCTGTAGATGGACCTACGGGCAGTAGACGTCTTCACATATCCACACAGGTCTGGTATGAACCTGCATTAAGCATCACCTTCAGGAAAAGGAGCATGAGATCTAGGCAGCACTGTTGATTCCACAAAGAAGGGAGCCATGGAGGACCAGCTGGGTTAGGCCTTCTGGACCTGTCTAGGTAAGACCCAATGGGGGTGGTGGGGGGCACTCAAAGCAAAGATATCTGGCGAATATCCAGGGTGGATAAAATGGGACACCCCCCCCACAAAGGTCCAGTGCTCACCCCTGTCCAGTACTCCTGTGATATGTCGCTACAGGATTTACTGGTGAATTGATAGATTTTGTGCAGGCTTCTACTTGTGACTACAGCTCTTTGTAAGTATTCTGATTAAATTTAGTCCATTTATCAGATACTTTCTACCCAAAGAAGCTTTTTTTAAATTACACAATGACAGTAGCAGTTCCAGGGTCCCCAGTTAACCATTTAGGAAAATTAATATTGGTTTAATTTAAACAATTCTCACCCTACAGGCCATTAATTGAGACCTGGGGCAGTCATTCCTGTCTTATGAAGTAGGTGCCCATTTCTGGCCTGCATACAGGATGTCGTTTTTAGATCAGGCACATAGGACAGCCAGGATTTGCAAAGTTCTCCACTGCTCTCGCCCGGCTGCGGATTTCACCAAATTACATCCTCTCCAGCAATCAAGAGTGGGGTCAAACCAGCCCGAAACAGTGCCGCCATTGTCCTGCCCCAGCAGAGTGGCTGGAACACCGCATGTTCGGGCTTTAAAATATCATTTCATTCTGTAGAAAAGGGACATCCTCAACCTTGGGGATGTGGTTTTCCTTTTTACATCATATGTGTTGTCATATAACCTATGGATTGTGGAACTGGGGGGAGGCGGGGGGGGGGGGGGGGGGATTTTCAAATTTAATGCAGACCAATAAAACTGTATTAATAAATGCCTGAATTATATTATATATAATTTGTGATTTTTAGGCAGGGCATATGATACTGATTACTCACTGAGTACTCCTGATTTGATATTTACCAATCAACAGTATTCTCAAACTATATGTTTAATGTTATATCATCGGCAGCACTGGCCCTGTTGCAGTGTATCTGGAGGTAAGCAGGCTTTGATACTTTAGGGAAAAAAAACGAGGCAGAAACTTATATCTGAGTTTTCCAAAAGCAAACAGACCAGTGGACAGGACTTTATGCCCCCCCTTGCCCAGCTTGTTCAGATGTGTTCCATGGTCCATTATATAACCATCAGCCAGGTAGGGAGCTGGCCGAATAACAAGGCTTTTGCACCTTATCTAAATTATCCTTTTAATGAAATAAAAAATAGGGGTGTTTCTAAAATTCTTAAATCAGGTTTTGCTCACTGCCTGTGGTAATTCTGCTTTAACACAAGCATTATATTAAAATACTATCATGCCCTAATTACTGTTTTTGTATATTATTTGTTTGAATTTGTGGTGATTAGTTTGTATACTGTAATACCCTCGGTTCTATGTAGGTAGAGTTCCCCTTGGGATCCATATCAGTTTTGGGGTGCTATGTGTGGAGAGCTTGCAAACCCCACCCATACACTGGCCCAGTTGCAGTATATCGGGAAGTAAGCAGGCTTTGATACTTTAGGAAAAACCAAAAGCAGAAAGTTATATCTGAGTTTTCCAAAAGCAAACAGAACAGTGGACATGCTGGCCATGCCCCCCCCTTGTTCAAGATGTGTTCTATGGTCCATTATATAAGACCTTGGGGTAGGAGTTGAACCCCCAACCCTGGAAGTGTGCACTTTTAGCACCACCCACTGATTCACCGTGTTATTCACATTACTGTTTTTTTTCCCGCAATCAGTATGAATCATTATACACAGCTGCCTTTCTTAGTTTCCAAATTTAAGGCTTTGACACCATTTAAATTCAAAATGCAAAACTGTTCAAATTCAAGGCTCACGCTGGTTTTGTGACTGTGATGCCAGTGAAGAGTTCAGCCCAGTGCTGCACACAGGAAAGCTGTAAAATGAGTCGAGTTTGCTGTAAAGCTATAATAAGCTTCCCGTGGACAAAACCTGCACGTGAGTAGCTTCGTTATGTCTACGTGTCACTCGGGGTGCGGAGGAGGGATGAATAATTCAGCGAGCGTGGTCCTGTAACCTGTTATGGCTTTGAAAGGATCCACCACAACACTACAAACATGAAGCCCCCCCCAGAGACCATACAAACAAACTCTCATTGTCTGCCACGACACAGCTGCCCCCCCCCACATCCCATTCAGAGCCCCCAGACTCCCTCAGAACCCCCATATTCCCAAATCCACACACCCAAACTGCCCAGCGACAAGAATTCTGGGTTTCTGCCATTTCGAGAGGTGGACAGACGGCTCATCAGCGGTCGAGGAAATATCCTCCTGCCACGATGATACCCTGAGCATCATGGTCTTTACCTTCATATGGATCTTACCTTATTGTGGTCTTTACCTTCATTTGAATCTTATCAAGATGGGATATGCAAAAACTAATTAATTTCAATACACCTATACTCATACTGGTACAAATGGCGAACAAAGTGTCACTTAATTTCTGTGCCTTCATATAGATCTTACTTCCTTGTAGTTCTTAACTTCTTATGGTCAATGACCATGATGCTCCCCAACCCCCCCAGTACTGTATTGTGTGACCATGATGAAGGTGCCACTTTCTAAAAAAAAGAAGCAGGCCCTGCTGTATATGGTATGTGAGAGAGCCATTGCATGTCCTCCTCTGTTTGTTTTTAAAGTCATATACAGGGATATCAGCGGATACACACCTTTCTAGCCTGTGTTGCCCTGAGGCCTGAAATGAAAACTGCATGAAGCATGGCAACTTAAAAATTCACAGCAGAAACAGGATACTGCCACTCCAGGCATGTAACATCCTTTTTAAATGTTCTTCACAATCTTGATCTGTGGGTTCAGCTGGAAGATGGAAGTCAACTGTCACTAAAAAGAATATCCAGTCTTGTCTTAATTACGCAAGAAGGAACACTCAATGTCCTGAAACCATTAGGGAAGAGGCTCCTGGTTTGGCTTTACCAAGGTAGAACCTTTTGTCCTGACTTCCAAAAGATGTCGAAAGGAAGATCGCATTGGAGGCTAAGGATAACGTTAAAAGTTTCTTCCAGTATTTTAACTCTAAAAGAGCTCTAAAAGCTGAAATTACTAATCTGCAGGATAGTAAGGGTCTTATAATTGAAAACGACATTGACATAGTAAATGAGTTCAATGATAGTTTTGCACGGGTATTCACTGTTGAGGACACTAGTAATTTACCAGTTCTTATTACTAATCCAACATCGTCTATAACTAATATACACTCACCTAAACGATTATTAGGAACACCATACTAAAACGGTGTTTGACCCCCTTTCGCCTTCAGAACTGCCTTAATTCTACGTGGCATTGATTCAACAAGGTGCTGAAAGCATTCTTTAGAAATGTTGGCCCATATTGATAGGATAGCATCTTGCAGTTGATGGAGATTTGTGGGATGCACATCCAGGGCACGAAGCTCCCGTTCCACCACATCCCAAAGATGCTCTATTGGGTTGAGATCTGGTGACTGTGGGGGCCATTTTAGTACAGTGAACTCATTGTCATGTTCAAGAAACCAATTTGAAATGATTCGAGCTTTGTGACATGGTGCATTATCCTGCTGGAAGTAGCCATCAGAGGATGGGTACATGGTGGTCATAAAGGGATGGACATGGTCAGAAACAATGCTCAGGTAGGCCGTGGCATTTAAACGATGCCCAATTGGCACTAAGGGGCCTAAAATGTGCCAAGAAAACATCCCCCACTCCATTACACCACCACCACCAGCCTGCACAGTGGTAACAAGGCATGATGGATCCATGTTCTCATTCTGTTTACGCCAAATTCTGACTCTACCATTTGAATGTCTCAACAGAAATCGAGACTCATCAGACCAGGCAATATTTTTCCAGTCTTCAACTGTCCAATTTTGGTGAGCTCGTGCAAATTGTAGCCTCTTTTTCCTATTTGTAGTGGAGATGAGTGGTACCTGGTGGGGTCTTCTGCTGTTGTAGCCCATCCGCCTCAAGGTTGTGCGTGTTGTGGCTTCACAAATGCTTTGCTGCATGCCTCGGTTGTAACGAGTGGTTATTTCAGTCAAAGTTGCTCTTCTATCAGCTTGAATCGGTCGGCCCATTCTCCTTTGACCTCTAGGGGTCAACAAGGCATTTTTGCCCACAGGACTGCCGCATACTGGATGTTTTTCCCTTTGCACACCACTCTTTGTAAACCCTAGAAATGGTTGTGCGTGAAAATCCCAGTAACTGAGCAGATACTCAGACCGGCCCGTCTGGCACCAACAACCATGCCACGCTCAAAATTGCTTAAATCACCTTTCTTTCCCATTCTGACATTCAGTTTGGAGTTCAGGAGATTGTCTTGAACAGGACCACACCCCTAAATGCATTGAAGCAACTGCCATGTGATTGGTTGATTAGATAATTGCATTAATGAGAAATTGAACAGGTGTTCCTAATAATCCTTTAGGTGAGTGTATATATAACTGAAGCTGATGTTTTGCAAAGCCTAGCTAAGCTCAAAATAAATAAATCACAGGGCCTTGATGGCATCTTACCTATAGTGTTAAAAGAGATGAGGGATATTATTTGCCGACCCTTAACTTTACTGTTTCAAAAATCCTTATCTGAAGGTGTGGTACCTTCTGATTGAAAGCATGCCAACATAACGCCCATTTTCAAAAAAGGGGATAGAAGTAATTTGTCAAACTATAGGCCAATCAGTCTAACTTGTATAAGTTATGTTATGGAGGCTATAATCAAAGAGAAAATGGTAGATTACCTGGACTCAAATAACATTTTGAGGGATAGCCAGCATGGATTTAGGAGAGGTAGATCCTGTTTAACAAATCTGTTGAAGTATTTTGAGGAAGCTACTCAGGAAGTTGATGATAAGAAGGCCTATGATGTCATCTACTTAGATTTCCAAAAGGCTTTTGATGTTGTCCCCCACAAGAGGCTCTCACTTAAACTCAAAGCGACAGGTATTTTAGGAACTGTCGCGACCTGGATTGATAACTGGTTAACGGATAGGAAGCAGCGAGTAGTTATAAGAGGCTCAATGTCACAGTGGGCCTGCGTTCATAGTGGGGTACCGCAGGGTTCAATTTTAGGACCACTATTGTTCCTAATTTACATAAATGATATAGACACCAATATATACAGTAAACTGGTGAAATTTGCAGATGACACCAAGGTGGGTGGTGTAGCAGATACTGAACTAGCGGCTCAGCAGCTACAGCGGGATCTTAATTTAATTAGTGACTGGGCTGACACCTGGCAGATGAAATTTAACATAGACAAATGTAAGGTACTCCATGTAGGGAGCAGAAATATAAAGTACAGGTATTTTATGGGACCTACTGAAATAAAGGTAGCTGATTATGAGAAAGACCTTGGTGTGTATGTTGATGCTTCCATGTCTCATTCTCGTCAGTGCGGGGAAGCAATAAAAAAGGCCAATAGGATGTTGGGGTATATCTCCAGATGTGTGGAGTTTAAGTCAAGGGAGGTAATGCTAAGATTATACAATTCCTTGGTGAGACCTCACCTAGAATATTGTGTGCAGGTTTGGTCACCATATCTTAAAAAGGACATAGCGGCCTTAGAAAAGGTGCAGCGTAGGGCCACAAGAATGATTCCTAGTCTTAGAGGAATGTCATACGAGGAAAGGTTAGTTGAGCTAAATCTGTTCAGCCTCAAGCAAAGGAGACTGAGGGGGGACATGATCCAGGTCTATAAGATTCTAACAGGTTTGGATGCTGTTCAACCAAATAGTTACTTTAGCATTAGTTCAAATACAAGAACTCGTGGCCATAGGTGGAAATTAGCGGGAGAACATTTCAAACTGGATTTAAGGAAGCACTTCTTTACACAGCGTGTAGTCAGAGTATGGAATAGTCTTCCTGATAACGTAGTGCAAGCTGAATCCTTGGGTTCCTTTAAATCAGAGCTAGATAAGATTTTAACAACTCTGACCTACTGTATTAGTTAAGTTCTCCCCAAGCGAGCTCGATGGGCCGAATGGCCTCCTCTCGTTTGTATAGTTCTTATGTTCTTATGTGTCAGGCTTAATGCCAACAGAGGTTATCACCCAGAGCACGCAGTACCTACTGTCAAGCCTAGAGGTGACAGCATCATAAGGGTCTGTTTCTCTTCATTTGGAGTTCCAGTCATGAGAGAGGGGGAGGAAATAGCTCCAAATACCATTTGGAGGAACATCCAGTGTCCCTGTTGGAAAGCTGAAGTTAAAGAAGAATTTCACCTTTCACCATGACCATGCTCCAAAGCAAAAATCGCAGAGAAACGGCTGGAAAAAATACAATGTCTTGGGATGGCCAAGTCAGAGCCTGAACCTCAGTTCTTCGAAATATCTGTGAACTGGCCTAAATAGGAAATGCCCATGGAAGACTCCCCCTACAAGCTGATTGCGCTTAAACAGAAAAGTTTAAAAAGGAAAACTGAGATGTGCTAATTCAGGAGAGTCCAATCCCAACAGACTAACTGACGCTAAGGTATTGATTAAATTATAAAATAGATTAAGTTTATTTTTTTATTTCTCAAGAAGTATCCTGTGACGTTCCCGGTCCCGGAGGGGCGGAACTCGACAGGTGTAGCGAATCTGACTTCATCATCGTAGATATAAAAGGAAGTAGGACCCAAACCATGGTGCGAAGTATTGAGCCAATGTTCCTATTGTGCCTTACCGAGCAGCTTCTTGTCTCTCGTCTCCCCGCTCGCCCCGTGTCTGTAAGTCTTACCTTGGTCCAGCGCCTTTCGTTCTTACCTTTTCTCTCCAGCCCAGCTCCCGTTCCTGATCCGCCTGCCTTGCCCAGCCCAGTGTCCTGTTTTGCCTTCCCCTTCGGTGTCTTATCTACGTCCCTCTTCGTCGGACTGAAATCCCGGACTTCGACCTTCCTGCCTGCCCCCGACTCCGATTCTTGCCTCTCGTTTGGGACACTTCTGCTGCCCTGTCAAGACAGGTTAATAAACCCGGCTTGCCTCGCTTATCTGTGTCCGACTCTCTGTCACTCAACGTCACATATCCATTTGCCTTTTTACTACTGTTGGCTACAGCTCTTAGTACAATACAATGTTCATGATTTGTCTTTAAGGAAATATATAAGTGTGTATATTTTTGATATCCTAAAAAGTTCGAGTTCTGAACAAATTTTTCCAATAAGAAATAATGGAAAACCAATTAATTGGTTCCCGGCCCCTCAAAATTACACCTAAATATGTTTTTTTTTTTTTTTTTTTTAGTATTTAAACACAAAATGAACAGGATAAAACAAGAAGAGCATTTTTTTCTTAATGGCTTCCAAAACGATAAAGATCTTATCCCAACGTTACCCCTGTCCTGCCCCGATCATCCGCTCCTTCCGTGTGCCACGCCCCCTCGATAACCTCGTGTGGGATCCCCATGTGATCAGCTGTTTCTGGTTGTTGTCATTAGACCTCTGTATTAAATCCGCGTTTCAGTTTGTTTCCCCAGTCCGGTCATTGGGTGCGTTCGACTTGCTTACAGCGCTGGCTTAAAGCAACGCATTCTGATCCTGACACAATGCAATTCGGTTAGATGCATTGTGACCTCTCACCCGGCTGCACACACTGGAACCGCCTCCGTGACGACACAACTTTACCCTTATTGGCTGAAGAGTTTAGTTCCACGCATGACGTTTATATCCCAGGTGTCACGCCCAGCTCCGTCCGATCCTTGTGTGTGCCACGCCCACCTCATTACCTCGTGTTAATTCCCAATTGTGATCACCTGTTACCTGTTATTTCGGCTTGTTTCATGTATATTAGTCCACTTCTTCCTTAGTTGGGTGTCCGTCATTGATGTTGGTTTGTTGCCGTCTGCCCCGTGTTTCCGTTAATAAACCCTCTTGTCAGTGGATTATCTCCTTCCTGCCTCGTCCTTCCCCACGAATCTTGACACCAGGCAGTTCCGATGCGTAATCTGCTATTTCTCCCGAATATCATGTAAAGCCCTGAGAACTGGTTTTCAGTTAATTTACCTGGTAAAATAAAGTTTAAATAAATTACATAAATGCTCTAATAGTACATGTAAGTTAGTGGTTTATTTATTGTTAGTTACTGTAATGTTGCGCTGCTTTATTTGGTTAATCGTCCAGTCTGTGAAGAAGGCATTCAATTAAGAATTGCATTGTAGTATGACTCATTTCCTGGCGCGTACAGTTTATATTAGGTCAGCGTTCACGGTACGACTTCTGATATTCAGATCGAGTTCTATGTCAAACTAGTTTGTTCGACTTTCAAGAAATTCGAGTTCTAGTGAGTTCGAGAACCGAGGTACCACTGCAATACCTTTCCAAAATAACCTTTCTGTTAAAGTGCACTCAGCCTTTCCTGTGGGCTAATGTATTATAATTAGTACAAATTCCCCATGCTAGAGGTCACAGGCATCAAATGGAAATTCATTTTGCAGACCCTTCGAATCCATAGGATTCCCAGAACTTTGTCACGTTCATAATCGATCTTTCAGCAGCCGGTATTCTGTCATAAAATACTACCTATCGAGACGTGCTATTGAGCTTTTCTGCGCATGTGCAGTTCCACCGTCTTGGGATTAGGGTTAGGTTTTAGGGGTTAGGGTTAAGGTAAGGGTTTTGGGGGTTTTGGGGGGTTAGGGTTAGGGCTATCGTTTAGCACTACAGTAGCATTTTTCGACAAGGCAGCATATATCGACAGAACACCGGCTCCAGTTTCTCGGGGCTGTGTTTGTCGCGCTGCGAGGATCCACCCTGAATGCGAGATGCAGAAGTGTGAAAACCCGGCACTTGCTGTCAGGATGTGTAGGTACCCCTGTCTGCCAACAGAGTTGCTAAGGAAAGAGAGGTCAGTCACACCTGTACTTATTTCTCATATCTTTGCCCAGGAATTATAAACTAGCATATAAATCTTGCTGAAAGACAAGCGTGCAAACACACACAAACAGACACATACACAGAAGCAGGACGCTGCTCTTTGCTGTGTGCTGCATTTCTGCAGTGGGACGATGGACCCCTCACTGGCTGCCTATGATGGAGATCATATTATCTCCCAATCAGCAGATATTGTGGCATGTTCCCTACAAGATACATTGATTAACTTCATGAGGGTATCAAAACAAACCAAAGGTACTGAAATGCTTTCTGTTTAGTGTACAGTATGGTTGGTTTGTGTGAGTGTGAGCAGGGTTGGATCTAACTTTTCAGGCCCCCAAAGCAAAGCTTTACTGGGGAGACCCCCTACCAAATAAACTGATGATCATTTCACTTCCTAGGCAATGCAGGTAGATCAGTGTCCGGTGTTTTTCTGCCTGGATATATATATATATATATGTGTGTGTGTGTGTGTGTGCCTCACACTTCTGGAACCAGGGTTTCAGTCTCTGCTACAGCGCCATGTGTCAATTTAGGGTTTACTCCAGGAATTCCAGTCCCCCCCCACAGGCCAAAAACATGTTAATGTGATTTGGAGTTCCCTGTAGGCTCCAGAACCCCCATGACCCTGAAGGGAACAAGAAGCTTAATAAAATAGATGGATGGATGACTATATAATATAAATATATTTTTTCATGACTTTATCTGGGTACCGTTGTGCCAACCAGACAGTAGGCAGCTGCCTAGTTGGCCAATGCCTCAATCCGGCCCTGTGTGTGAGTCCTACCAATTGTACCCTATTGGGGAGCTGTGAGTTTACTCTGCCCTCTTGCCCTGGCATCAGGGTTAAGGGTGTGCTTCCTGCTCAGAAGCTGTGTGTTCTTTGTTAAACCAACACAGTGCTCACTGGGCCATAACCCTTTATCGGACAGGTCCATGTGGGGACTCCCTGTGCTGTGGATAGAATGAGCTGCAAGGTCACTAGAATGTCACACATGGAAGAGAACGTCTTTCTCCGGTATGGTAAAGTCTGTGTTTGTGACACAGTAACCAAAGGTTTGGCAGTTAGATAAATGGCCCCATTGCTAAAGCTGCTGGCCTGGGTGGTCAGTCTTCCAATGTGGCAGCATGCAAATTCTCAGCTGGCCCATCCAGGGTTTCCATGGAGACCACCAGTCATCACCAGGCAGCCCCATGTTCACAACTGTGAGTCAGCAAAGCACATTAAGGAAGCTGGGGTCCCTGGCTGAAATTGCAGTTGCTCGAGTACTGCTGAATCTTTGAGCAAAATACTTCATTGATTAAAGTTGCTGCTGTCCACTTTTGGTTGCTATCCACTCTTCTGTGATTGGTTACTTTCTCTTGCAATTACCAATATAGCAAATCTGTAGTACTGATATAGTATTACTCTGTAATACTCATATATACTCTTTAATACTGCTATATAGTCTTTAATATTCAAATACTTGAAACATGCTAGCAGGAGTGAAGTGGTCTTTTGCTCCACCTGGACTAGGCATCTGAATTTATTTTTAAGGGATGTGAGTTTGCCTGACCTCCCAATTAGACTGATGTAGAGGTATCCCAGAATTCCAAGGTAAACGTATAATACATAATTTTCAATCAATCCAGAAGCATCTATGTGCATCTTTGCTAAATTTTACATGATAAAAGCATGAGTGGAATGGGGATATCTTAATTGGATATGAGTGTCAGAGCAGGGCGCTACACCAGCGCCTCCTACAGCCCAGCGGTGGGACACCTACTGCTTCTCCAGATGGCACGGTGCGTGGCCGGAGCAACCAGCTGGGAATGCTCACCGCCTTCAGGGCATCTTTAGAGAGTGTAAGGAAAACAGAGCCTGATAAGTAATTTGAGACAACTAAATTACCATGAAGAAAATAAATAGCTTGATAATGATGATGTATGATGTGATCAGGTGATATGCTTCCCTTTGCTGCTATGGTTTGCTTTAACAGAGTCTGTAACACACCAAGCTTGATATAGCTAACAGTCCCACTCACCACAAATGATCATTAATTCCCCACCATCGTTTGTTCTGCTTTGGATCAAGGTGTAGAGGGTAAATGTTTATGGATGTAATGTGAAAAAAGCATTCATATGGGTTTGATGAACCTACAGGAGTCTCATTCAATTACTGTTTTACAGCCTTTTTCCAAAGTAAGGATTCTATGATGGTGTTCACCTTAAAGTCAACTCCATGAGTTACTCTCTGCGGTTTGACCATACCTGCCAATATTAGGCTGTGAAAAATATGTTTTTTGTGATGTCGAGGTGGTGATCGATTCTCACAGTCATAAAAGTGTGAAGGCAGAAAATTGGGAGTTTATTGGGAAAAATGGTAAATCAGGAGTAGAGTGGGAGGAGGAGTGAAGAAGCCTGGGGAAATCAGGGGTGTTGGCAGGTTTGGGCTTGACTGTTGCATGAAACCATAATGAAAATATCACAGAACTAGGATATCTTACTGTAGATTCTCTATTTGTGGTTCCTGCTCATCACTTGCAGACCCAATTGTCAGTGTCAATTGGGGCCCAAAGCAGCAACATCTGTTAGGAATTGGCTATGTCTGGGGGTGGTGTGTGTCTCAACAGGTTAGGACTCTGTTCCTATGATTTGAAGGATGGCGGTTCAAATTCAAGAGGCCAGTATACTGATGCCGCCACTGGGTCTATTATCTGGGCTCTTAACCCCCAATTGTTCCAGGGGGACTGGACCCTGGCTAAGCCTGGGATATGACCTCCCCTGCCCCCCAAAGCTTACTCTCACCTGTATGTGTCTTATAGAAAGCAAGATGGGATTTGTGAAAAGACAATTTGCCCACAGGAATGAATAATGTATCGCTATTCTATTTGCCATGCAGAACTTTTCCTTCCCATACTTTCATTTGTTCCCTCAAAGGACTCCATCTACAGAGCCCACATCCTGATATAAGTTGATATAAGCAATGATATAAGTTCTCACTGGTAGAATAACATGCACAAATCAGTCTGTTTGCATTAAGTAGCTTCTTATGACCTTCAGTCCTATGTGGTCCAAGGCTTCAAAACCCACCCAACAGGATGTTCAGTAAAGGTTGCTGATTCTCTGAAATATAATCAAACATAAATCTCAACCAATATGCACCTGCAACTGTATTTCTGTACGCACTGTACGTACCATTGGCATTTAGACGTATTATTATTTGGCTAATGTTACGTGTATATATATATTTGCCTCATTATGTCTGTAACAGAAACAGGATTAGGGCTGTACAATTCTGGGTAAAATATGAATCACTATGTTTTTCATTCAAAGTCGAGATCACAATTTTCTCTCATGATTCTTGAGCAATATATTTCTCTCTTTATTATTTACAAAGATGGAACAAAAAATATGTAGAGATGTACAATATGTCAGTTATCCTACTGATATTGTGATATTTAAACTTTATCAATATTCAAAGTTAGAAGCACCAGAGCTAAAGATACAAGTACTGAAATAATGGTGATGATTACTAATTAATGGAGATGATTGCTAATAATGGACAGAAATGCTAAAGATAAACGTTATAATAACATGTGCTTTTCTACCCCGTTTCCCTGTCATGTGGGGTAATGCAGTCCTATCACAACAGGTGTGTGTGTGTGTGTGTGTGTGTGTGGGTGTCGGGGGGGGGGGGGGGGGATAAAATGCTGCAGGTCCGCTATCTCAACCATGTGACATATGTCATTATGTTTACAGTTCTATAGCAGAATACCTACATGCAAAGGGGGGTGTTATCTTTGTTCCACAGTTTAAAATACATGAATTACCACCAGTAAAATCAGCATGTAACAGACAAGCCATTCATGACCTGAAGGTAACACCCTATCTAGCATTGGTTTATTTGACTAATAATAATCACCTTTGGCTTAGAGTTCACTGGAGGGAGTCACACTTGATTGTCAGGGTGGGACTGTCCATCCTCCATTATAATGAGGTAGAGATGGAGGAGAGATAGTGTAAACCAAAATGGTGTATGAGGTTTTATCTGTCCCCAGACAGAGTTTTATACCAGTAACAGCCAACCATCATCATTGTAGGTATGGGGATGGGGATGTTAATCACTGTACCTGTCTCTCACAGACAGCTCACTAGCCTCTGTTCCTGGCACTCAGAGAACAACTACTCACTGTTCTTGCATCAAAAAAATAACAAGTCACCATGTATCTTCCTCACAAAGATGAAATCCTCAGGATAACCTTAATTAGCATAATTTACATTTAAAAATGTACCTTTTCTTTTGATAAGAAATCTCTCTACTTTTGACCTACTCGGTTTATTCTCTATCTCCACCATAACAGAGATTATTATTTAAGTTCCAAAGGGCTCAGTGGATCAGCTTGTTTCCCTCCCGCCCCCGCAGCAGCACATTAATCATCATACACAGGAACAGGTAATTAAACTCATTAACAATCTGCATATGCACAGTGGCACTCTAAACTCACTTTCCATCAAGCAGCGGGGCAGCTCAAGGTCGGGCTGGGTGATAATTAGGAGGTGCAGATAAGGCAGGGCTAGAAAATGACACAGGAGGGGGCCTACAATGTGGGGGGAGCTTGTACACTCCCCTCTGCTCCACTCATTGATAGTATGTCATGCAGGACATGACTTTACAGTGAATCTCACATTAATGAAACATTTGATTTCTCACTTTATCCGAGGAAAATGCAGAAATATGGATGTGTTTCTCAGTGTTCTCTATCATTCTGAGGATGTTTCCCCGAAAATATGAGGAGCCATCTATCTATTATGAGATCACTTTCGAAAAACTGTGGTTTGGGCAGTCTCTTTAATGTATGGAATTGTCTCTTGTTTGGCCAGTCTCTCCAATATATGAGTGTCTCCCTTATTTGGGCAGTCTCCCTAATATTTGTATTGTCTTTCTAGTTTCGGCAGTCTCTCTGACAGATGTGATTCTCTCCCTTGTTTGGTCAGTCTCTAATATATGGGATTATCTCCCTTGTTCGGACAGTCTCCTTAATAAATGGGATTGCCTCTCTATTTTGAGTAGTCTCTCTCATATATGACATTTTCACCATTGTTTGGGCAGTCTCACTAATATATGGGATTGTCTCTCTTGTTTGGACAGTCTCTCTGATGTATGAGACTGTGTCTAATGTTTGCCTGGTCTCTGTAATATATGGGGTTGTCCCTCTTGTTTGAGTGGTCTTTCTAATGCAAGTAATTTGGTAGGTAGGAGTACTATCTTTGAAAGCCACTATACCCTGAGAATAAATGCGCTCCAGTGGCCACTTCAAGGGGACAAACCCAAGAGTCCCTCATCCAGAACTCGGTGGTGGAGCATGCGTATATACCCTTTGATCCACAAGCCTGCCGCCCTGTGCTTCCTGGGATAGGCTCTGGGATCATGACCATGCTGTATTGAATAGAAGGACATGGAAAATGGATGGATGCTTACTAATTCAAATTTGTACTAAGCCCCAAGGCTGGTTTTGTCTATTAACATTATAGACATAATTTACTGTCATTAAAATATACACAAATAATAATGTGTAGTTCTAATTACTATTAGAACTACAGAACGGCTGGTCACAGACAGTGATAGCAAGAAGCCCTCTTGCCAAGGAGGAAACATTAAATGGCAGATGTAATTAGGCGACACTTAATACTGTAGCAAGGAACTGCGTATGGCGGGTTAAAGGTACAGCTTCCTCTGAATATCTGGATCCTGATCATATGCTCCCACCTAGTGGCGATTTTTAGAAATGACGCTGCCTTTGAAGGCAGCTGTATAAATGCGGAAATTTTCATTTCAGTGACTGCTTAAATACGCCATATTTCACGTTTTTCACTGTAATCTGTGAGAGCCCCTTATAATAATAATAACAATAACAACAATAATAATTATAATTGTTATTCTGATTATAATAATGATAATTATTGTTGTCATTATTATCATTATTACAGTGGTGACATGGTGGCACTGTTGCCTCACACCTCTGGACAAGGGTTCGAGTCTCCGCCATGGCTCCATGTGTGCCCCCATGTCGTCGTGGGGTTTCCTCCGGGTAGTCTGGTTCTCCCCCCAGTCCAAAAACATTCCAAGGTTAACTGGTTTTGCTAAATTGCCCGTAGGTGCGCATGTGTGAGTGAATGGTGTGTGAGTGTGCCCTGTGACAGGTTGGTTCCCCATTCTGGGTTGTTGTCTGCCTTGGGCCCATAGCCTCCTGCAACCCTGAATAGGACAAATGGATGGATGAATAATAATAATAATAATAATAGTTGTTGTTGTTGTTATGGTTATTGTTATCATTATACATTAGTTGGTTAATTGGTTTTTGTTTAATTTAATTATTAAATTTGAATTTGTTTTGGCTCTTTTTTAAAGTAGTTTGTGCCAAGGCCTTAGATTTGGGCGGTGGGAACATCGGGGGTTTAAAAACCAAGCCTTTGGTTTGTGCTGATGAAAAGGTTTATATGAGGATTGTGATATTGCTCTTGCGATACTGTGCTATTCGTGATACTCCTGGGCATTGAGCACTAAGATCACCTGCAACATACAAGCACCCCCGGACTGCGTTATATACCAAAATTTCAAAAACATTCTAACTAAGGTCTCATCACAGAGTTGTATGCAATCCTGCCACTAAGACTTAATCCTTTTAAGGAGCGAAGTTGGGAAAAAACAGGTGCCAGCAGATTGTGAGAGGTACTACATCCCGGTGAGCTCTGCTCTTACGGGTCAGTAAAACTCTTTACGCTAGCTTTCTTAAGTCTTTTACATAGTCTCTTCCTAGATCACTTGGAATATATGGAGTCTCTGTTGTATTGGTAGTGTATTGTAATGGTATTATCTGTTTCACTGGCTCTGTCGCCCTCCGCTGGTGTATCCGGGAATTTTTAACCAAACGACCTGTGACAAAGGTATTTGTTAAATTATGGAAAAATCTGACAGGTATTCAGTCAATGTTTTTTTTTTGTTACTCTTTAAAACAGAAGTATGGATTGTAAATAATTGTATCCATCCATCCATCCATCCATCCATTTCCTACCACTCATTCAGTCTTCATCTCAGTCTACTGGATAGTGTCCATGTCTCACAGCCATACAGCAAGACAGGGAGCACCAGGACTCTAAAGACTTGGACCTTCATCCTCTTGCAAAGATATCCGGAGCGCCACACACCCCGTTCCAGCAACCTCATGACCCCCCATGCTCTCCTAATCTGTCTGCTGACTTCATAGGAAGAGTCACCAGATACATGAATGACTCTGCCAAGGTAAGTAAATCTCTCGACAAGGTTGATATTCCCCCTGCAGACAGACACACTCCTGATGGCTGTGCCATTAAATGCCCGTATCTTGGTCTTTATCCAGGACACCTGCAATCCAGACACTCAGACTCCTCGCTCAGTCTCTCAAGAGCCCCGATCAGAGCCTCCATTGACTCCGCTAAGATCACAGCATCGTCAGCAAAGTCCAGATCAGTAAATCTTTCTTCACCAGCTGAAGCCTCACACCTGCTGGACCCCACAACCCTGCCCAATACCCAGTCCATAGAAGCATTGAACAGAGTAGGAGCAAGAGTACACACCTGGGGAACCCCAGAATCAACAGGGAAGAATACAGAGGTTCTGCCTCTACTCTGCACAGCACTCGCAGTACCAGTGTATAGGCCGGCTTTGATGTCCAGCAACTTCGGGGGATCCCGCAAAGTCTTAGAATGTCCCACAGGGCAACTTGATCAACTCAGTCAAATACTTTACGAATATCTACAAAAGTTGCAAAGAACCTCTGCCAATATTCATGCTTGTGCTCGATGAGAACCCTCAGCCTTCCCTACCTTCAGCTGATTCACCACCCGTGCAATCTCAGTGAGACTGGGTGGTTCACAGCTGATTGGAGGATCAGCCTCAAGGTCCATAGATCCCGAGATGTCGAACGCCCTAGCTGGAGGGTCAGCTTTAAACAACTGCTCAAAGAAGCTGGCCCAGCAGGTGACAACTCCAGTTCACTCAACCTGACTGGAAGTCTTCGAGGAACAAATCCAGTTGTGTGTAATGCTTTGATTCCTCTGTAAACAGGACGTGGGTCACTAGACCACAGATGGTGTGTGACTTGCTCACAGATTCGTCTAACAAACACCTCTTTATCTGCCCTCAGAGCCCTCACAGCCGTCCTCCTCAGTTCCTGGTTCCTTGGCACCAAGTGGTGAGCTGCAACTCCTTTTGATAATATCTAGGGTGCCCTGCGAGATGAAACACCTACTTCTGGGAACACTGGTAACACCAACACAACCCTCGGCAATCTTCAGGGTCTTATCACTGAAGGTCTCCCACATCACATTGGAGTCAACAGTCGCACCCAAGTCTGCAAGTTCCTCACACAAATTGCATGCAAACTCATCAGAAACAGCTTGATCTTGGAGTCTGGCTAAGTACAGTCTCATTCTCCTAGTAGGTGGTAGCCTACTAGATCTAAGCCAAATCTTCAGAGTACCAACAACAAGTCTGTGGTCAGAATTCATAAACTGGGCACTTCTGTAGACTCTGCAGTTCTGCAGGAACCTCCAGTGTCTGCCCATGAGGATGTGATTGATCTCCTTTGTTGCACCACCAGTATTGGAGAACCAAGTCCAACAATGCAGCTCTGGGCATTGGAACCAGGATCCAGCAACCCGCAGCCCCTGACCTTTTGCAAAGTCAAGGAAAATGGAGCCACTCTCACCCTGGTCTCCAGACCCATGGGTTCCAACACATGAAGCCACCCTCACCCCGGTCTCCAGACCTATGGAGACCATCACAATCCTCATAGTCAGCCCTGTCACTGCCAGTGGTCACACTGAAGTCACCTATGACCAGAGGAGTGCCACCTCGTGGGCACCCATCAACCACCGAGTGAAGTTGCGAGTAAAATGTCTCCCTCAATGAGACATCACTCACCATGGGCAGAGCATACACTGAGGCAATACACTTGTTGAAAGGAGTGACATCAGACACCATAGGGAGAAGCTGATTTGCTACGGCAACAACTACTCCCTATGTATGACAGCCATCAGACTGACCAGACCAAATACCCACCTACAGAGATCTGGCCACTTCCCGGTCTGCGTATTAAGCTCCCCCAACAGCAGAGAAAGATGGTCATCTTGCCAGAGAGACAAGAAATTCCACGCACCTACCTGGATGGGCCACCTCAAAACAGGACCCAAGTGCCGCTATGCAGTAGGCAACGCCTCAGCGCAACACCAGCTCTGATCCTCAAGAGACCTGACTCTATTAGGTCTCCAACGGTTTTGAATCTTCTGGGGATGAGGCTAACAAAGGCTTTCCCCTATCCCCTTCATGATGCGTGCAGCATTCCTGTGGGCGGCTGCAGCAGAGCTACTCCCGCAGAGAGCAGGAAAGTATCATACCTGCTTATTTAAAGCTGTTGCGAGTTGTTTTAAGGTTGCTGGAGTGCCAATCCTGCCCCCAACCACCAAATTTTTTCCCTGCAAGTTGGAGGACTGCTTTCTGGGTCAGATGTAGTTTAATGTCAAACCCAAGACTGGTGGGCTTCGAGCTGGTGAATTTCCTATCATCTGATGATGTGTGGATGGTACATGTTTCTTGGGGTTTGTTGACCTGTTACTGTGTGTGTGTAATGAATTCACTTGTTAAACAATCATAACAAGTGCAGTGTGCATTATATATTTGGGTTAAGTCACCACTCCTTCTCTGCATTTCAATTGCCCCCCGTTCATTTTCCACTGGCGCTGGTGCTGGGTAAGGGCAGGAACTTAGGACAACTGGTAAATCGAAAGCTTTGCCTTCGACTTGGCTCTCCTGTCACCACAATAGAATGGTACCAGGCTCATCTAACTGCTGATGCTGCATAGATCCACCTGTCAATCTCCCACTCCATTATTTCCCCACTTGTGAACAAGACCCCGAGATCTGCTTGAGACAGTAACTCATCCCTAACCTAGAAGGGGCAATCCACCCTTTTCATGTAGAGAATCATGGCTTCAAACCTGGAGGTGCTGATCCTCATCCCTCCCACTTCATGCTTTGCTGCACACCGCCTGAGCACACAATGGAAGTCAAAGCTCAGTACAGGACCACATTATCTGCAAAAAGCTAAGATGCAGAGAACTGAACTGACACAGAACTGGACACTCTCCACCCCTTGGCTATGCTTAGAAATTCTGTCCATAATAATTATGAACAGAATCAGTGATAAATGACAGTCCAACATCCACTGGGAACAAGTCTGACTTACTGCCGGTAGCACAAACAAAGTCCTGCTCTGGATATGCAGGGACCCATGCCCTCCAGTATCCTTGTAAAGGTAAAGAACTGCATGGTCCAGTGCTCCACAACTAAGATGAAATATACATTGCTCATCCTGGATCTGAGATTCAACCAACGGCCTGACCCTCTTCTTCAGCACTCTAGCATAGACCTTCACTGGAAGGCTCCAGAGTGTGATCCCCCTGAAGTTGGAACACACCCTCCTATCCCCTTTCTTAAAGATAGGGACCACCACCCCAGTCTGCCAATCCAGAGGCACTGTCTTTGACCTCCATGCATTGTTAAAGAGATCTGTCAACCAAGAGAGCCTATTAACATCCAGAGCCTTCAGGAACTTAGGGCAAATCTCATCCACTCCTGGAGCCTTACCAATGAAGAGTTTCTTAGCTACCTCAGCCTCAGTGATGGGTATGCCTTCCTCTGAGTCCCCTGACTCTGTTTCTGCCAAAGGAAGACATGTCAGTAGGAGTCAAGAGGTCATCAAAGTGCTCCTTCCCCCTCCTAGCTATATCCTCAGTTGAAATCAACAGCACTCCATCCCTGCTGTATACAGCATGGGCAAAGCCCTGTTTCCCTCTCCTGAGCCACCTAACTGTTTGCCAAAATCTTTTTGTGGCCTCAAAGTACTCCTCCCACACCAGAGTTTTTGTTTCCACAACTGCCAAAGCTACGTTCCACTTGGTCTACAAGTACCTGTCAGCTGCCTTGCACAAGCTAACCAAGTTCAGAAGGCCTCTTTCTTCAACCTGAAGGCTTCCTTTACCACTGGTGTCCACCACTGGGTTTGGAGGGTTAGGGGGCACTAACAACCTTATGGCCTCAAGTCTACACAGGCACTTCAGCAATGGATGCATAGAATATGGCCCATTTGGGCTCAATTTCTCCAGCCTCCCTCAAAAGGGAAGTTCTGCTGAATGTGTGAGTTGAAGATCTCCTGGACAGGGGCCTCTGCCAGTCACTTCCAGCATGCTGTCACCATACTTTTGTGTCTACCAGATCTGTCCGGAAGTTTCTCTCACCATCTGATACTACCTACCACAAGGTGGTGATCACTTGACAGCTGAACTCCACTCTTCACCCAAGATATATGGTCGTAGGTTTGATGATACGACTATAAAATGAAACACATGATCTATGGCCTACAGTGTTCTTGTGCTAGGTGTACTTATAAACACTCTTCCGCTCAAATATGGTGTTAATTATGGACAAATTGTGGCTAGCACAGAAGTCCAACATCAGAGCACCGCTTGAGTTTAGATCTGGCTGGCCATTCCTCCTAGTCAGACTCCTCTAGATTTTACTGTCATTACCCACGTGACTGTTAAAGTCCCCTAGTAAAACAACGGAGGCCCCAGACGGTGTACCTTCCAGCACCCCACCCAAGGTCTTCAGAAAGGCAAGGTAAGTTGAAATGATGTTTATTGCATAGACACAGACAACAGTCAGATGTCGTCCCCCAAGGGAACAAGTGGAAGGGAAGTGACGCTCTCAATCACGAGAGCTGAACAAGCAGTCAATTGTGAGGTTATGCATAAACCCACTACTGTGCTACTGTATGTCTCTCACCCAGGGCAACTCCAGAGAAGAATAGTGTCCAACCCCTCTTCAGGAGCTCGGTTATAGAGCTCATGCTGTGAGTTGAGGTGAGCCCGACTATATAGAGATAGTATCTCTCTACCTCCCACACTAGCTCAAGCTCTTTTCCATGTACCTAAAACCAGGTTTGGTAGTCAATAATTGGGCTGCCAAGGCCCATTATTCGTCTACTGCTTGATCCACAATCACCGGATCTCCATTCCCCCCCCCCCCCCCCCTGCAGGTGGAAGGCCTACAGGAGGGCAGACCCATGTAAGTCTTTTGGGCTTTGCCCAGCTGGGCTCCATGGGTTGAGATCTGACCCCTAGGCGCTCACTGATGAGCTCCCCCCATTTTGAAGTGGGTCTGTGGCTGAGTTTTTGTTGATCCTCTATGCTTCTTCTTTGCAATAATACCATTTAGCGTTGACCACGGAATTTCCAGCACGGAAGAAATTTCATGAACTGACTTATT
The DNA here is from genome assembly GCF_048594095.1 of Paramormyrops kingsleyae. NCBI lineage: Eukaryota > Metazoa > Chordata > Actinopteri > Osteoglossiformes > Mormyridae > Paramormyrops > Paramormyrops kingsleyae. The sequence goes on from NC_132799.1 coordinate 40,123,988, forward strand.
GCAAATCATATGACAGTACCAAGTTTGAATTCACTGAGCGACCCATTGTTTCACAAATGTTTGTAAACCTGACTGCATGGCTAGATGCTTGATTTTATACACCTCTGGTAATGGGTCTGAATGAAACACCTGCAATCAGTGATTAAGAGGTGTGTCCCAGTACTTTTGTCCATATAAGAACATAAGAACATAAGAACTATACAAACGAGAGGAGGCCATTCGGCCCATCGAGCTCGCTTGGGGAGAACTTAACTAATAGCTCAGAGTTGTTAAAATCTTATCTAGCTCTGATTTAAAGGAACCCAAGGATTCAGCTTGCACTACGTTATCAGGAAGACTATTCCATACTCTGACTACACGCTGTGTAAAGAAGTGCTTCCTTAAATCCAGTTTGAAATGTTCTCCCGCTAATTTCCACCTATGGCCACGAGTTCTTGTATTTGAACTAATGCTGAAGTAACTATTCGGTTGAACAGCATCCAAACCTGTTAGAATCTTATAGACCTGGATCATGTCCCCCCTCAGTCTCCTTTGCTTGAGGCTGAACAGATTTAGCTCAAATAACCTTTCCTCGTATGACATTCCTCTAAGACCAGGAATCATTCTTGTGGCTCTACGCTGCACCTTTTCTAGGGCCGCTATGTCCTTTTTAAGATATGGTGACCAAACCTGTACACAATATTCTAGGTGAGGTCTCACCAAGGAATTGTATAATCTTAGCATTACCTCCCTTGACTTAAACTCCACACACCTGGAGATATACCCCAACATCCTATTGGCCTTTTTTATTGCTTCCCCGCACTGGCTAGAATGAGACATGGAAGCATCAACATACACACCAAGGTCTTTCTCATAATCAGCTACCTTTATTTCAGTAGGTCCCATAAAATACCTGTACTTTATATTTCTGCTCCCTACATGGAGTACCTTACATTTGTCTATATTAAATTTCATCTGCCAAGTGTCAGCCCAGTCACTAATTAAATTAAGATCCCGCTGTAGCTGCTGAGCTGCCAGTTCAGTATCTGCTACACCACCCACCTTGGTGTCATCTGCAAATTTCACCAGTTTACTGTATATATTGGTGTCTATATCATTTATGTAAATTAGGAACAAAAGTGGTCCTAAAATTGAACCCTGCGGTACCCCACTATGATGTATAATGTAGCTCCTTGGATCACTGAGGCACACAAATGTACAGTGAGGTAATTCATGGAGGGGAAGTAATAATTGTATCTAAACCAAATTTACGTTGTTATGATGTGAAATGAAAGAACATATTAACTTTAATGAAACCTTTATAACTACTATATATAATTTTTCCTATTAGAGCCCTCACAAACAAGATCATGTTTTTATGGTGCTGCGTGATTCAGTGATTTATGATGCTATGCTAAACGTTGCTGGTTCAAATCCTGTGTTTGACAGACTGATTACACCTTTGGGCCCTTGAGCAAGGTCCTTAACACTAATTGCTCCAGGGACTGGCTAATCCTGGTTTCTCAATTGTAGGTCATCAATTCGTCTAAATCATGTCTATGGTCTATGTGAGATACTTAGATGAAAGAAAGAAATTCAGCTAACTCTGTACACGCACAGGTGTAGTAATGGAAGCCATGACCCTGCAAGTGTGAGACCATTAAGTCACTGAAGAATCTATTGTCTCTGTATTCACTGTATGCATCCTGATTAATTTATTACTGCCAATCTGACACAAACTGCACTTACTTTTCTTCACCAGTTAAACTTGAGCACAAAGTGTGGTCCCAATCCATTATTCCAGAAAATTCCTATTAGAAAGTAGAAAAACAAGACTCTATTGCTCAGTTGAGTCATAAAAGAAAAGAATGTGGCCACATTGTGTTGAAGGGCCATCTGAAACACTGACCGGGCTTCCCAGTGCCCTACCAGCGCTGATGACATCATTCCGGAAAGTGGGCCTTGCTGGGAAAAAGGGTCATGGGGATGAGATTATAACCACAGTAACATCCACACTCGTCTTGTTGCTGAGATGAGGTCCTCCCAACCTGGGACCCTTGTCATTTGGGGATCAGTCTGGAACACTTTAGATAAGTCAATGCTGCAGCTGAGGTTGGGGGGTGGAGTCTGAGAACACAGGGTGGGGTCTAGGATATGGGTCTGAGGAAGCAGGGTGGGGTCAGAGCACGTGGGGCAGGCTGAGGATGTAGGTATCTTTGGCCTAGGTTGAAATCACACCCCAGTCCTGTCCAGCAGCAGAATCCTTCTTGTATGAAGTCATGTGGTTTCTCTCTGTTTTATGCTCACCGTCAGCCATGGTTTACCTTTCAGAGAAAGGCAAGAAAAGCTGCTGCTCTCCATATGGGACGCTCGCTCATTCACATTTTACGTTCTCTTTGACCTGAGCAGCCATTTTAATGGGATGAACACAATACATTATAATACAAAGACTGTGTAATCTGGTGAAATGCACTAAACTCTTGTGCACGTAATCTAAACCCACTCACTTCAATTGTATGAAAATGTAGGTTTAAAAGTTTTTGCTGACCTAGGTCTTTTGTGTGACCTCCCCACCCTGTGTGGCTCTTTGAATGCTAACAACTGTTACCTGATTGCCTTGCCAGTGATGCAGCATGGAATCTCATGGCCCTGGGGGCAAATCCATGACCCTCCATGATAAATCCTCCCAATCTTAGTGAATGTGTGTGTAATAAAATAGGAGTCAAACCCAGGGCTGGGTGTGGTGTTCAGTACTAGACATGATTAATCAGGTAGATAAATCCAACGTTACCATCTACACAGTAAAAACAGAGCCAAGTTTCATAATTAATATTTATTGGTTCAAGATATATTTGATAACTCAGGCCAACATTTTATATGAATCAAGATGTTGGCTACTCATTTCAGACTGCTTACATCAGAGCACGTTTGACTAACATTTTTATGAGCAGGATATTTGGGTATCTATCATAATGCCTTTAGAAAAATAATCAGAGGACATGGTAAATTTAGGTTTTTTCAGAGAAAACTTATTTTTGTCTGTCTTAGTAATTTAATTTTCAGGAGATATTTAACTCCAAAAAATCCCCTGCGTAGGGCACATGGCAAGCTGACAATGGCCCCAGACTCACAAGGGAGAGGACATTTTCAGACTGGAAATTTGGGGACAGGCTTGAAGTAGACTTGTGGCTCATTGGGAAATACAGCAGGAGGGGAACTGTGCGGAACTAAACGTCCCTTTGTGAGGGAGGCCGGGTTGAGGGAATCTCCGGAAGGAGCTACAAAGGCGACTTGTGTTTGGCTTCACGGGCCCGTGCCAGATCCCGGCACTGGACGCAGACTGGGACCACTGGCAACCCCTGGGACGGCCTTTTCAGACAAGGCAGAGTCTCTGCACAAAACCAAACCAATAAACACTTCCTCAATGGTAAAAACATGCCCCAGAAAAAGGAGAGTGAGTGGGGCAGTGACAAAGGGTGGATTGTGTGCAGAGTATCAGGTCAGATGCAGTTGTTTGGCTGTGAAAATGGAGTGGGGGAGTATAATTTGAGAGCTTTTTTTAACAATATGCCCCAGAATACAAGCATCAGCAGAATCATATTCATCAATCATAGCTGGCCACACATGACTTACCTTCCATCAGGTGCTCACTAGGCCTTTAGAGGCTAAAGCTAACCACATCAGTAATTCACATGATCCTGACTCAGAGGCTGGTTGACAAAAACAGAGAAAACCAAATAAAACTGGCAAACACAGCACCTTCCTTTAGCTTGGCTGCTTTTCCAAGCTAACCTCAAGGAACTTGCTGCTTCTTTTCATCCATATTACATAGCTTTAGTCTGACTTCTTATAAAGTACCTTTTTAGTTTTATTTAAGAAACATATCATGGAAAAGCACTGGGAAACTGGCCAATTATGACAGCTATTGTCTTATTAGGTTGTTGCTAAAAAAAAAACACTTGTGTTTGGTAAGCTGGCAGCAAAGTGTTTCTCTAGTAGGTCTGTGGACGCCTTTCAGCATACTCAAACACACTAGTGACAAAAGCCTGGCCAACCACTGCACTCTGCATGTAGAAAAGTCTGCGTACTTTAGTTTAGATTGAGTCTGAAGTGCTTTCTGCCTTAGTGAGAGCATAGCAATAATAAAACTAACAGTAAGAAAAACAGAACATCACAGTAATAGTCAATTTTTAATAACCTAGAGCATTATCCTGATCATAAGGACATAAGATGGTCTACAAACCACAGGACGACATTCAAACCGTTGGCAAGTCTGGATCTTTAATAACAGAATGCTGGCAGAATTGGAGCAATTTAAGCCATTATTCCAAATCATATAATTTCAAGGGTGATTCGGATAATGTAAAAAGGCGCCGGAGAACTCAACAATTTTTCAGTCAATAGGCTGTACAACTTTCCAAGAGCATGAATGATAGGCAATGAAGGAAGGACATCCATTCCAATCATAATCTGTCATATTGTACTTGATTGTACAATAATCTTCTTTCATAATATTGCTCAAATTATTTTGGTATAATATTTTAATTGCATTCATGACTCCAGATGTTTGGTCCATATAGATTTGTTTTTCTTAAGCAGAGGAATAATAAACTGAAACATATTTTGTGAAGTCTGGTTTTATTGGAGGCTCTGTGCTTCCAGGCAGTGCATCGTTTGTACATTCTAGGTTACAGCTTTGACAAAAACACTAAGAGATGCTCGACATGCATGCAGACATTTCTCTCTTTGAGCTCTTTTGCACACAAGGTCACAGGGAAAGACATTGATTATGGCATTCGCTTTTCCTAGAATCAGTTTTTCTCGGATCCAAGTGGCACCTTCTTGCTCTGCTAGTTATTGCTCTTCTAGGGAGATATTGAGTTCAGTTTTTAGTGTTTTCTTTTATTACAGTTAAACATTCATTTTCATGAGAATCTCCCTGCTGGATCTGCTGACCAGCGTCAACCATAAACCATCAAACTTTCATGGCAAATATATTTTTCCACGGCTAAGTTTAAAGGCCGTCACAGTAGGCTGAGCGTATTTTATGTTTTTGGTAAATAAAATATTGGATGTAAAATGATCATTTGGAACCTCATCTTCTGTAAAACCAACTGGAACTCAACATAAACGCAATGTAATGTCGATCCAGGCAGTCATTTTTCTGTACATCCCAAAAACAACACACACATGCTTGGGAAAGATGGTCTCCCTCACTTGGGCTGACATAAGTGGTGACACCCCTCCTCCAGTTTCAGTAGAACAGAGTGCATAATAGGAGTTAATATTCTGCCTTGGCGTAGGGAGTAAGTTTGCCACCATTCCTAACTGCTGCTCTGGACATTGGAGGTGTGATTGGTTCATGCTAATAGTCCCACCTAAAACATGGGGTAGTCTGATACCAGCTGGCTTTTGTTGCGCAAGCAACCCATAACATCACGCCAGAGTTAATGAAGTATTTGTGCACCATTCTCAGCTTTTTTCAGAGATTTCTATGCACCGGTATCAAGCTAAATGTAGCAAGACCGATGGCTGTAGGATCTTGGAGTCATTCATTTGAGTGTATGTGGATGTTTGGTATAATCAAGCCACCAGTAAAGAAAGTAAAGGGGGTGAACCTCTAAGTATGTGCTGTAGCTGCCTTCTGCCTCTAAGAGAATGGGACTTTGATCCACAATGATTATCATTCCCTCATGAAAGTGCAGTTAAGTTCATGCCTGGAATAACAAGTACTCTAATAACTTTGGTAAGTAGCTGTCGCTTTTAATTTCAAATGGTTGGACTCAAAAACACAAGCCTTAATGTTGGTGATAAGACTGGTGACATGCCTTTCATCAGAACCAAAAGGCCTGTGTAACCTGTAAGATGAAACTGCCGTGTAACAAGGAGAGCTCAGACTTGCTGCCAGCCCTACAAAGTCATTTCACCACTTGATGTCTGGGCTGCATTCCTACATTCATACATACACCCAACAGCCAGGACTGCACTTGTATCTTCTGGATTAACTAATAATCCTGAACCCTTTACATGCATTTCCAAGATTTTATTCCCAGTGTCAAATTATCAGGTTAATGAATTAAGCTATGATTTGCATCTGACAGATTTTGTAACCGCAACTCTGCAAGTGTTGCGGTTACAATGGCATCCTGAAATAAATGAAAGAAAATGTTAGACCATATATTTGTTCCAGTCTTACTTTGTTTACATGGATTTACATGTATGATCTCTAATGTGCATTCTTTTATGTGTCCCTCCAAAAGCTCCTCTGTGAGATCCTCCTTTTATTCCTCTGTGTTATGTTCTGTGTGTTGCTCTGTGTGATGTTCAATGGGTTGCTCTGTATGTTCTTCCACTAGGTCCTTCATTCTCTTTGTTCTTCTGTGATTCTTCATGAGTCACTACATTTATATGCCCATGTGTTCCACAATGTGCTCCTCCATGTGTTCCTCTGCATGTTCCTGTACATACTCCTCCATGTTCTCCCTACCTTTCACTCAATGAGGAATAACATGAGATGTAACGAAATATCTCATAGCGTGGATCACCAAGGATGCATGATGTTCCTCTAAATGCAGAGCAGACAACCAGATACCTGCATGCAACATCCTGATGTCGGTGTGTGGATTCCTCACAGGAACAAACCCAACTCACTCTGTCTTCTTTAAAAATCTACATCTCAGTGGCTCCTGCACTTTGTCAAACTCTGGGCACCTCAGGAACCCAGTTCCTATTCAGAATGGATGGTGGAGTATGTTTCCTCCCTAGTAGTCAGACGGCTGGATAAGCCACACTCA